>NW_022170738.1:29287022-29470636 GCF_008802855.1 Photinus pyralis | reverse complement strand
AGACATTTCCCTCCTCGATCATTAGCTTCCTCAATTTGAGACACGACTGTGCCAATATATTCACATCCGATATGCAATATTCTACAAGCTCTTTTTTAAAGTCAAAAATGTAGTTTTCAGCTATTCTTTCGGAATACCATTTTATCAACTCTTCCCTTTCAGCTCGAATAAGATTATCCGGCTCGAAAGCTTCTATTGATGGTATAGGACCCACATAGTTTTGGTGCTCAGTCCTGTTAAACAGATGTGGAAAATATCCTTTCTTTAGCTCAGTTAGACCGAAAACTTGCGGCAGTTTTCTTAGCGCCATTTGAAAGTAATTCAGTGAGTCTAGAAATTTGACGTTATCCAATAACATTGTCACCAGCTTTGTTCCCCGCATTATTAACTCCGGTGTGAGATCTGTGTGTGTAATGATGTAGTTTAAAATAAACTGACCGTCAAACCCAGAGGCGTTGTGGGCTATTACTACTATGCTTTTGAATTTCTTCCTCATAGTTAAAATATACCCCATAAAAGTGGCTATTACATTCGCAGTCAATACTTTTTGTCGAAAACCACACTTTTGGCAAAAGTAAAGTTTCTTTTCGTCTATACATTTATCACAGCACTGCATGTAAACACAGAGATTGGGTTGATGCAAGAGGGACCCATCTTCTAATATTTCTTCTTGCATGGTTTCCAAATCGTAAAAAATAAAAAGCGTGTCTTTGATTTTTGGGTAACCTGTATCTATAGGCATGTAGCACAAATGATCTTTATTCACATGGCCGTTGCACGTTTTACAGAAAACTTCTTCGCAGATATGGTTCCTGGTATTGCGATATATAGCAAAACACTTTTCACATCGTTTAATTTTCATGCAGACATTATGTGTCTTGTGATTGTCAAAGCAGTTCTGACCTCGAAAGTCTCTCAAACATTCACCACATCTAATCTTTAACTGTTCTGTGCTACATGTTGGTGACTGTAGACATGCTGGACACGTACCCCCACAACGATGTTGGGTTTTATGTTCAAAGGGTACGTGACATTCTTCACAATAATAACTGCAGCAAAATGCTGCAGTTAACGAGCGGATCACGTTGAAGTGCCCCTCGTGATACAATAAATTGAGGTGTTTACCCGCTTCACTTCCCTCGAACATTACATCACGACCTTTTCTGCTGTAAAGATATACTGTGAGTTTGTAACCTTTCAGATAGCTTTGAAATTTTTGCAGCTCATTTATACTAGCTCCCGTTTCAGGAATACTTATTTTACTATCTTCTAGTAATTGAACGGCTTTTAGTGTTTGTATTTTTCCTATATCACAGCGAATCTTTCTGTATTCAGAAACTTTATCAATAAGAGCCATTGCGACCACTATGGCTCGAGGCAGGCATAACTTATCGTGGTTTTTAATTACCACAATACCGTTCCTCATAGCACACTCCTCACTAAAGTTATTATATTTTCGCCCTCTTCCGGAACCAGCAGGTAACCTCACTGATGTTATACGAAAACAGAAAGTCTCAGTGTTCAAACCACAGGAGTTGTACTGGTAGATGGACGATATAGTATCCCATATATCGTTAATAGTAACTTCGCTAGCCTGCCTGAATCGTAACCATCCCTCACCTTTCTTAAAATCTTTAGAGCAGAAAGAGAAACCGACCATATCCTGAGGTTCCAAATCTTCTACACTCCTATTTACAAGTTGCGAAATCGCATTTCTAACCCAATGTACAGGTTCGGTATCTTTAGGTACCGGTTTTATTTTGAACTCCAATGTGCGACCGCTCAAATTAAATCGACGCACTTTATGGGTAACGTCTTTCACAATGAGAAACTTTTCCATTTCCGCGCACTAAATAACAGTTGTTTCGTGAACAAGATTCACTTGTACTATGAGCTTGTAAACGATCAACTTTAGCACTTATAACCGTTAGGAATGGACTTTGACCGGCATTTAACCTTTGGATTTAGAATAGTGTATAATGAAGTTTGACCGTCGGCAGCCTTTGAACTGCATAGAATGGACTTTGACCGATTTGGACTTTGAACAGCTGCGAATGGACTTTGACCGACTTAGAACAGATGTGAAATGGACGATCAGCAACCTTTGGACTTTGCCCATGGACTTTGGCTGGTCGACTACCTCTATGGACTCTGAACTGCGGAGAATGGAATTTAACCGATTTAGACTTTGACCGACGTAGAACAGGTGTGTAATGGACTTTGAGCAGTCAGCAACCTTTGGAATTACCCGATCGGCAACCTTTGGACTTTGAACAGCAGAGGGGACTTTGATACAGACATACGTAGTACCTACCTGAAGTTCGCGTATCGCAGTGGATGAATATAATTGTCAACTTATTGGGGACCAAACAGAAATGTTCCAATACGTATAATTAAGGTAACTTACTGAACAATTGTTTAATTCTTAGTATAGTAATGATTATAGGGTTACCGCAATAAATGGATCAAATTGTGTATTGTTAGGTCCATAAACGAAAACTCATTTTGACAGCCAAAGAAGACGATTATTTATTAGATAGAGGCTACATAAATCATTTGTGTATATTTGTTTACAATTGAACGAAGGTTTTGTGTGTTTTTCTCACAACTCTGTAAATATTGCACCTCAAAATCCTCTGCAATAAATAAACTTTTGATCGTAGTTTATAGAACGAATCGTGAAAGACCAACCAGTTTGAAATTTTGCCGATTCCGTCTTTAGCGAAAAACACATGTACCTAATTGTCGAATTGCGTTTTTTTTTCATTTTTATGTTAACGTACATTCTTAACGGTCCAGAATCGAGAAGGTAATGTATATACGCTTCTTATGTACAACTCACTGGAATAGAATATTACATTACTAAAAAAAATGTGAAATTTCCTTAGTTTTCTCGACCTAAGGTAACATTTTAGACGTATGATACAAATAATACCAATTCACCGTAATTTCCAATACATCTTGTAAGATTTAGATAGTGGCACTACCCTTACCTCTTCTCTTTAAACAATTATTGTTAAATCTGTAGGTACCTACATAATTAGTAATACGTGATAGGGTTATTAACCCGAACATACACTGACAGTCGAGAAAAATGCAAGATTTGCTTTTTCTGTAACGAATTGCACTATTCTATTAGTTCCTTCCCCTCGATCCACGCGATAAGACCGTGTTTCGCAAAATTTAAACGAGTGAACCCCCAAGCGGTCATACATTACATATGTTGGGATTACGTTATTTTGATTTCTAGATAAAAGTGCGAGAATACGTTCTAAGCAGGTACCTACCTACACAGCACTTTAAATGGAACTGTAAGTTGCGTAATGTAATTCATTTTTTAATTTCATCATATGCTGCGTTTTGCCCTCGGTTTTGCCGGAGGATTACTTCCTAAAAGAAGATGCATTCTAAAAAATATCAAATTTTTGCTACGCTCTGAACTGTGTTACAAATAAAGTGGATAGATATGCGTTATGTACGGGTATTTATTTATTCACTACTACTAAATCCTAGCTAGGTAGCCATTTACTCTCACTCTCACAAACTTAATTCAAAATCTGCTGCCATTTGTTTCCGATGTAATTAATGCGATAAACTTAAGTACCGAGCCCCATTTTTGCATGTATCATAAGTAGTGGTGGAAATTTATCTTTATCTACAGTTTCCCATCCCTAATGTGTGCCATGTAGGTACCTAATTACAGTTTATAGATAAACACTGATTTTGGAACAAGGACCAGTCTGTTAAACGAGGAATTCCGAAAACCTTTTGGTAGACATACCTGAAATTCGTATCGCACTTGAGGAAGATACCTAATTATCAACTTATTGGGGACCACACAAGAATGGTCAAATACGTATAAATAAGGTAGCTTACTTAAAAATTGTTGATTTCTTAGTATAGTAAATATTTTAGGGTTGCTGCAATAAACAGATCAAATTGGTCATTGGTGGGTCCATAGACGAAAATTCCTTTCGACAGCCAAAGAAGACGATAGTTTATTCGATAGAGGCTATACATAATCATTTTCGTGTATTTGTTTACAATTAAACAAGGATTTTGCGTGTTTTTCTCACACCTCGCCCAATAACGATCAAAATATGTACCATGATTTAAACTAGAGCAGAATAATTCAGTGGTTACTTTGTGGCAAATCAGATATTTTCCATTGTCAATGCGTCAGGTCGATTTCGATTACGTTAAAGGAAAAAATTGTATGTAAAGATTGTTTAGTCAGTTTGCTCAATATACATTAGACGCCGATCGATCACATTTACATGCTTTCAAACACTGCACGTTGAATTTCATACAATATTCTTCCTCAAACTCTGAAAGAAATTTCAATTGTTTTTTAATATCACGCTATTGAACTAGTAAAATCTGTAGGTACTGATTGTTATATACAGGATCCTCGAAAAAAAAGTGTACCCGATGCTGAACCTCGCCCTGAGATTATGCTGCATATATACTGCATAATAAAGCATATTTATTATTATTTATTATTAAGTATTAATGAAGAGTTTTAATCGAAACTAACCGTATAATACAGACAAAATGTTTGGGGTTTCATTATCATCTGACCTTGAAGTTGTAAGTGTGTGAGAGAAGCAATCGCTATAAATACTTAAAACGCAATTAATTTTTCTAGAAGTAAGCATTTTTGCCTGAAATTATTCTCTTTTAATCCAGTAAACATCACATTCGTTTAATGGGTTTCCATATAAGGAAACTTTTAACTTGACCTTGATCTCACACCTGAATATCATCATCACCTTGACACGCAACGTTTAAAGGGTGAGTAACCTGTGTGGATTTTGATCGGTAACTGGACTTGAATGGTTGGGGATGGACTTTGACCGTTCGGCAACCTTTAGACTTTATACGAATCCTTAGACTTTGACCGGAAACCTACTTTTAGATTTTAAACGGCGGGAATGGACTTTGTCTGACAACCTTTAGACTTACATCAGCGTTTGACCAGTCAGCAACTTCTGGCTTTTGAACAGCAGAGAAAAGACCTTTGGCCGGTCCGTAATCTATGGACTTTGATCGATTTGGACTTTAAACAGTGGTGATTTTGATCGATAGCTTGATCTACTTTCCAAAAGACCAGCGGAAATAACGTCATAATACAGACAAAATATTGGTTATAATCGTCATTGATCTGACCTTGAAGTGTGCGCACAGCCGTGACTAGTGTACAGTGACATCGCGTTGTATATCCTAATAATCTGTCCTTGAACTCACCTGTAGCTTATTTAAACGATTAAATGATTAAATGTAAAATTTACGCCGCAACTTTGATCGATAGCTTGGCCTACTTTTCCGATGGAATTTGACCGGTCAGCAACCTTTAGGTTTTGAACAGCGGGGAATGGACTTTGCCCCGAGCGTGCGCATGCATCATTTTAACACACGACCTTAATCAGTTAGTTGGACTTTGAACGATTTGGAACAGGTATGTAATCGAATTTGATCGGTCAGCAACCTTTGAAACAACGGAGAATGGACTTTGAACAGTGTGGACTTTGATCGGCAACTTGCCCTACTTTGATCTGACCTTGAAATGTGCGCATGCGTCATTTTAACGCACAACCAAGTCCTATCAGTCTTCTTCCAGATCGTGGTGAGTGTACACGCGAAGTGATATGTGTCTTGTGCAATGACGTGTTTGTGAACCTGTACGGATTATCGCCTTGATGACTGTGGAGCAAATTAAGGTAAGTAAGAGTAAAATTAAATCTTCCCGGACCAATTGACAAAATAACCCCCCAGTGGGGCCAACTCCCGAAATACCCCGGGTCACAACCCAGGACCAACTACCGAAATACCACCAATTGCCAAAATTTGACCTTACACCCCGGACCAATTGCCAAAATTTGACCTTGCACCCCGGGCCAATTGCCAAAATTGGACTTCGCACCCCCTGGGCCAATTGCCAAATTTGATCTTGCAGCCCCCCCGGGAACGATTGCCAAAATTTGACCCCCGGGCCAATTGCCGAAATTTGAACCTGGGCCAGTTGCCGAAATTTGACCCGGACCAATTGCCGAAATTTGACCCCCGGACCAATTGCCGAAATTTGACCCCGGGCCAATTGCCGAAATTTGACCCGGACCAACTGCCGAAATTTGACCCGGGCCAACTGCCCAAAAATATGGCCCGGGCCAACTGCCAAAATTTGGCCCGGGCCAACTGCCGAAATTTGCCGAAATATTTTCCCACGGTCCCCAGAATTTTCCCACACTCGGGTACCGCTATACCTACTATTGTGATCTTCATTTGTAATTAGAAAAAATTAGCTAATTCAGAACAGTTCGATTTCCTTAAAAAATGTCTCTCAGGTAGGATGGAATTATGCGTTTCACTTTAAAATTATTAGAATTTAGTTAAGAACCCGCTAGAATAACCCTATGTTTACAAAACGCTCACAACTACGCACGCTGTTTGTAAATTACACCAGCGCCTCTAATATTAATATGTATCGAGTAGACATATGGGTTATGTTAGCTTTTAAAAAACCACGCTATAGGCAATCAACCCTACATATAATTAGAAAAAAACATTGACTTTCCTAAAACTTTTTATCGGAAAAATTTTGTCAAATTAAGTAACAAAATAAGTAAATCTGTGGTAATCATTCTAGTAGCAGCAGTAGTAGTAGCGCCAAATATGTAAAAATTGTGACATTAACCTCGAATTTCGCCTTTAAACTGAAAAAATCGTATTTAAAGTTGACGTTTTAAGTGGAACACCCTGTATATGTTAAATGTATCCCCATCTATATTTTTTCTAATTTTAGCCATGAAAACCTTATTTTTCACCTAAATATGTTGAAAACTGTAGGAGTAGTTACATATATAAGGCCTCTGATGGACAGAGAAAGTATGACTGCAATATAGCTCAACACATTTCGTTGGAAAATGTGCTAAAAAGGTTTTAATCCTACGTACAATGATCCTACCGGTCCCTCGAGCACTAGTGAACATTAGGAGGTAACGGAAGCACGAAATCGTATCTACACAAGAAAACTATAAAGCGCTGTCAGAATTTACCGAAAATGCACGTTTGATAGTTTTTGTTGTTGCAGTTTCGTGTTATGCATTAATGGAATTGGAATGGAATGGCATTTATCACAGTGCGGTTTATTGTATTTGAAACGGTTTTTGTTCAGTTTTATGTTACATTCTCATAGAAGCTTTTATAGTAATTGTAGCGCGTGCTAGAAACTAGACAATCAACTCGGCATTTGGTACGATTGCTTTAACTTAGTCCTGACGTTAATTCACTTCACGTTCTTTTTAATACCTTAAACTACTGAATTCACCTAAACTTCTCTACCCTGAAACTCAAATTTAAACTTCAACGCGTCGTAGTGTTCGCTTAGAAAAGAAAGTTAGTCTGCATATAGCAATAGATTTAATTGTATGTTATTGTTCAATAGAACGCGGGTACTAGACTTAGCCTTTGAGTATAAATTCTAAGCTATAGCCATTTATTTCAATTTTTTATCTACGCGTCGTGCCATTTAACCCGGTGCGTGTATATGTTACGAAAATTCTAAAGGATTAACTATTCAAATTTTAACTAACACCTAACACAATTCTTGGACACGAGAAGAAAAACCTGACATGAAAACTCTATCCGGATCACACAAAGGATTCGAATAAACACACAATTAATTGACTGTCAATGACAAAAATTTATTCCAACACATAATGAAAAATTAAAACACTTCCTGAAAGGAAGAAACCTTACAAAGCTTGTTTGGACAAATTACCACGCACCAGACGCTCGATGGTTAAAAATATTTAAAATATTAAGTTACTCACAGTTTTTTCTCTTACTAATCTGGTCGTACTAAGATTTGCGATAACAAGGTGCACTTAACACTTAACACACAAAGGGTGACAGATTTTGTACACAAAACTAATTAATAACAAACAACATTAACTTAATGAAGTTAATGACAGAGTTACCGGTGGCTCTTCAGACGGTACAAACTTTTAACTTTTAATAATAAGAGAACCTTAATAGAAGGCCTCACAATTGCCCTAAGTGCTTGATTTTTCAACTTGGCACCTTTGTGCTTATTCCAAGATAATCCCTAGATTTACCCTTAATAAATTGATATATACCATATACCCGTCCCGTCATAATGTTTGGTGTTTAGACCGAAATAATATTTTCAAACAGTATTATATTTTTTTTAATATGTTGTAATTTAATAAATAATTCGGTGTATCATGGTCATTCTTAAACGAACAAAACGCGTACGACCATAACACGTAAATATATTTAATTTCGGTGTTTGGTCATTTCGCTTCGGCTATTTCGCTCATTGACCGTTTTCGATATTTGTGTGTAACATATAGGATCTACATAGGTAATTTATTTGCACATCATATATTTCTTTATCGTTGGTATTTAGTACAAATACTAAATTTAAAGGATAGACCACTTCCCTAGTTTTTAGTTCTTCATATAGCTTATCAATATGTTGCTTATTGTTTTGGGCAATTAAAAAGTATATGGTTCAAGTCGGCAATTAGCATTTAAATAATATTTAATACATATGCACCTGGAATACAAGCGAATCTAACACCAGTTTTAAAATTTAGTTTTGCGCATGCGCTATGGCAACTTTCTTATTTATGAAAGTAATTGAATTTCTTATTTATGAAAGTAAATGAATGAAATATCAAATGAAACTAAAACTAAATTTCAAAATCACTGCTTACGCATGCTGTATGATTTATGAAGGTATTCAATGAAATTTCTAATGTAGACAATGCGCAATGCTATTTACGAAAGCATTTAAAAAAGTTTCATATGTAGACACTTCGAATAAAACTAAAGCTCATTTCAAAATTTGTTTATATTTGTATACACTCCACTATTCTTCATTAAAGTATATAGACTTCGACGATAGGCGGCTCATTTGAAAGAGAATGGGGTAATGATCTCCTGCCTACCAGCATTTTTTCCCGGTCCTATCAGTAATACTATTAGCAGGAAAATACGCTCTCGTCATCTATGTTTGCATAATGACTTTTTAACTTGTTTCAATTGCCGTTCTAAAATTCACTCGATCGGCCAAATTTTTATGTACCAAATTTGGAACTCCCCCAGATTTTGTGATATTTAAAAGTAACATTATGTTTGTTGTTATACCAGGTCTCGGATATGAGGGCAATATCTATTTTAAATTTGATTAAGATATATTCTGATTGAACAAATATTCCATTGAGGAATGTTTAATTTATAATTCAAATTAAGGTTCATTTTTAATACCGACTTTGTGGTTCAATGGTAGGACGTTGGGCTGTAAAACCGGTGGTCGGGTGTTCGAACCCGGGTTGAGGTGAATTTTTTATCTGTGGCAGAGATGGGAGCTTAGACCAGTTTCGAGCATTCTGCCGGCTACCACGAATTAGGTTTTCCCAGTGGCGGCTCGTGGATTTTTGTAGGCAGTGCCAGAATTTTCTAGTAATTAATAACCCATACCTAAAATCCTAAATAAACGATGTTCAATTGACAATTGGACACATTTTGAAAATATTTATTATTACGCTTGTACTTATCTATCATCAAAAGTAATTAGATACAAACGCGTATGCAAATTACCGATAATTTTTTTGAAAGCATGTCTAAAAACTGCACGAGTTTATTTTAATATTGTGATTAACATTGTAATGCAGTTTTTTACTGACAATATGCTTGAATAAAAAATTATCAGGTCTACTTTTGATGAAGTACGACTAACGAGTGTAGTTCGGGAGAATATTACTTGAATAATTCAGCTACTTTTTGATAAATTACGCTCAAAGTGACATTTTTGCGACTTAATTTGTGTCAAATTGGGCATAAGCGCTTGTATAAAAGCACTAATTTAACAATTATTTTGCGTTGTTATAGGTACTATAGATACGGAAGCTATACGTATAGCGCTGCATGCGGCTGCCACACTTTAAATTATTTATTATTTTTGAAGGAAATTAAAAGAAAATTTAAATATTTCGAAAATAAAAAATATTTTTGAGCGGAATGGAGGGTAGTGCCATGGCTCAGTGGCACTACCCCATGGGCCGCCACTGGGTTTTCCTGCACTTTTTCTTATTCATAAAGTAAATACCGGAGTAGTATAGAACAACTTAAGACAGAGGCACCTCTAAAAAGCATTATGCGGATCAGTCTGTAATTAGGGCGCAAGTCTGTTCAGGGCCCAGAACAAGAGAGGGATAATAAATAAATATTAAAATTAAATTATTGTAATTGCAATACCTATATAAGTGTACCAATGTATAAAAAAACCTACCTATCATTAGATGGAAGAATAGATTCGTTCTCTATGTCCTCCGCCACGTGTCGTGAGGATATAGAGCTTTCCTTAGAGATATACTCGTTTGTTTTAATTCTTGCCTAGAGGCGAGATGTAATGCCAATTTTTTTACCTTTAACCGTTCTCAGAATGTCGCAAACTAGGTCGCAAAATTGATCGTAACTAATAACAGTGTCGACTTTCTGCTCTCTCGTTGTAGAAGAAAGCTTTCATCATTCGAAACGCCCGAAGACGACGATGGTGGGACCCTCTTGCCTGTGTCCTTCTCCGTCGCAAGCAGTATGGGTATGTTATCTGCTGATGGGCCCTCCTCATCTCCGTTTATAATTTCATTTCCTGATAAACTTGGTGGTTTCGGTAACTATGAGGTTTCCGCTACCTGCTATTCTTGACAGTAAGGCGGCAGCGTGAGGCATTGTGACCTTTACCTTTACAATTAAAACATCCTCTTTGAAAATGAAGATTCTAAAGAAATTTTCTTTATATTTCAGGAGAGTTGTGGTTGGACTGTCCATGCCCTCTTTCGGTTCGACACAAAAATGTCTACGAAAGCTTAAGACATGCTTATAATTTTGGTCTAAAAGTCCCGCCCCAATAAATGTTATAGGTAATACCGTTTTTAGGTTCAATCTGTTCAGCTCTTCGTTTACTATGTCGTTTGGGGTACATGGCGTGGCGACACATTCGATAGAATGATACAATACTAACCTACGTGCCTCATTAAAAGTTATCATTAATGGTAATACCTTTTTAGGACCAAGTATGGTGCCTACTGCCACAATATAATCGTTTTTGTTCATACTAGCAATTGCAGGAAAAATAATACTCTGGTCTCTTTTCAGAGCAGTAATTTGTGGTGGATGTTTCTTCCCCGCAACAGAGGGGAAGGTTTGAACGTTAGGGGTTATTCATCCGATTCTAACCCAATTTCAATAAATAAAACGATTCAAAAAAAGAACTAACTAAAATGATTTCCCAAAAAATTATAGGTAACTAAAAACTTATCTCAGTCCAAAACACCTCTTCACAGTCCAAGCGCAAAGAACTCACGATAATAAACACATCCAATGCGAATGCGTATAATTCGACGTGTAATGAAATGTGTCGATTTTAATGTGCGAAAAATTTCTGTAGGGACGTGATAATTATTTCCATATAGACCTCATCAACATATGCATTAGGGAGCGTGATTTATTTAGTTGCATATCCTTCTATTTGTACTGATCGAAAATCCACCGTGACTTGAAAGTGTACCTCGTTTAGCTTGCCATTTGCCTTTTACTCGTGCAATATTCTGCAAAAAACGATTGAAGTAGTTTAACTCTACCGAAAGCTTTTCAATTTAAATTAATGAATAAATTCAATTCTTTTTATTGGATTTGCATGACAACTTTCCAACGCTATAGGCGTGCGATGCTCATTTTATTGCAGGTCATCCCCCAAAACGTATGACACAAATCACGTTGTTTGATAATAATTACAACAAACAAACCGAATTTTTAAATCTTGTTAAAAGTTAGTACACCCTGTAAAGTTTGGCGTAGAAAAGTTGAGCCATAGGAAATGAAGGTTTTCATATAACAAAGTTTTGGCAGCTAATAAATGTTGATAAAGCGCGACTTTTAAAGTAAGCCAGCCGGAGATTCTGCGTAGGGATTATGACACAGAATCGAAATTGCGTCAAAATTGTAGAATTAAACTTGCCGACGTAAAGTTCCGTCAAGCGTGAAGGGTTAACATCTTGTATACATTCACTTGAACTGTCACAAATAATATAACGATTTAGACAGAATGATGTTCGTTGTGAACCAAAAACCCTAACAGTTTGTGATCACGTACGTTCTACGTGTGATGATTGCAAAATATACTACGTTGAAGTGTTAGAAAGTCGAGAACCGAAGGGGTGCGATGCGTTGTGTGGATGGATTTTCAATGATATATCATTCGTGGGTGGGGGAACACGTTCCACTTATAATTTATTACAAATACGTGATTATACACAAATTTAAAAGAGCGTCTTCGAGCCTGTTCCTTATTTCCCTATAGATATCAGCGACTTCACACTACCAATATATCATACATTAAAAATCCCAACGCATAGCGACATTCAATTTTCAAATTGAAAACCTTTTTACATCGCTTGGGAACATCATTCAGCACCGAACTTACTTTATGATAGACAACAAAACGCTATTGCGACAATTTCTCTAACCCGCATCATTAAATTATGGGGGATGTACAGCCGTATAATTTTGTTTAGGCACTGTTATGATTTTCAGGTAATTCAGACTCACTATTGACTCATTTACTTGTTTCTTGACAGCGCAATGTGAAGTATAATCAAAAGTACCTAAGCGCAATCGTCACAACCTTGGAAACATTAATTTTTGAAGCTTATATTTCCCCAAGACGGATGGCGCGGTCCTAAAAAAAATCCAAAAATCAGATGTATCTAAAGAACTTATATAACGCATCCGAAGAACCCAAGTGGAAGAATGGGAAAATTCGAAGGAACGTATGGGAACAACATAGCCTGAAAAGTTTGAAGAATCAAAACTATTCGAAGAAATGAGGAGCCAGAACAGAGTGAAGGACTTTCGTATTTGAGGAATCCGAAAGAACCATAAAAGCCTGAAATTTAGATCTGAAGGAAAATATGAAGAATTGAAGATGCGGAAAATCTCATACGTCGGGAGAGAAAATAATCCGAAGAACCTAAGCCAAAGAGTTGGAGAACTTGAATGATCTCAAAAACTGGAGAATGGAAAGATAGTGAGGTAGTGATAGTGTACAATAATCTGAAAAAAAAATGAATAGGACGGATACAAAGAATTGAAAGGAGAAATATGAAGATCATGATATCATTAATACTAAGGTAAGCTAACGAGATTTCAAAAAATATCTGAGTTGGAAGGCATGAAAGAATCCAATGAATCTGAAAGATCCGAAGAAAGGTAATATGAAAGAATTCGAAACATCATGAACTTTTGAGGCACGCAAATATCTTAGTGATTGATGTTTCTAGGAATCCAGAGAAACTGAATAATCGGAAGCACACGAAGAATCAACCTGACCGTGACCATCACAATCTATAAAAGCTGAAAGATTATAAGAAAGGAAGTAATCCAATCAGAATCTGATGGACCTGAAGAATTCAAAGCACCTGAAGAACTGAACAAATTTAAAAAAAACGACAAACTTAGAATCATTTGAAAAGAATAAATATATTGAAGAAGTGGAAGAAGCTTAAGAATATGATTGACCTATTGTGATTTATCTCAGTCTTGCATCATCGAGTATAGAAGCGACTATGTCAGATCATAGGGTAATTTCATTTGAAATTAACTGCAAAGGAGCCGTCCAAAAGGAATATGTATTGCAACCACGGTAACGGATATTCCCCTTTACAAACATATCCTTAGGGAAAAACTTAGAGCACCCTTTCGATGGACACCTCTTAGGTCCTACCGATGTACAGGATAAAGGAGATTTTCATGCCAACTTCATTGTGGAGCCATTTGAACAGGGATGTCCCAGATGCCCTATAACCATCCCTGGTAGTTCAGGGTTCTTAAAAAGCAGAAAACTCAGTTGGACAAACTGTTCAATAAGACAAAGAAGAGCAAAGCGATAGGTGATTGGAAGACTTATAAAGGTAAAGCTACAGCTATGTAAGAAGAATATTAGGAGGCGTTAGAGGGAGGCTTGGAAAAGTCTTTGCAGCTGTATAGAATCCCCCTCTTCTGCATCCTACCTAAATATAGTTCTAACAAAAGCTCACATTATAACCCAGCTAGCCTCACACGAGGGGCTGATGCCTACACGGACAACTTCTCAGAGACAGCCGAGGTACGGAAAGACGCCCAACTTCCTGGAACCACTACAACGCCATACCCCAACCGGCCATCTGCATTCCCACGGCGAATGACTGGGTGAGGATGGTGGATGTGGCGATGGTGACCTGGGTAGCGAAATCGTTCTCAGCATACAAATCACCAGGATTGGACGGCATAATATCAGCACTCCTGCAAGGGGGACTGGATATTATTGCCATCCACCTAGTAAGAATATACACGGTGTCCATTTATCGAGGACCATTTTCGTTTTTAATTTTTTCATGATAAAATTTCTAATTAGCACATCTTTCAGAGACTTTTTAATGGAAATTTCGAATATGGCATCCCGTTTTTAATAGCTTTTAAGAGAGAAACAAGTGGCAATTTTAGTTTTTCTTATGGGCGCCATTTTTAGTTTTGACATTTTTTCTTCTCTTTACAACAATATATCACACATGGTGGTTTAGTATCACATTTTCCCTAAAAATACAATTTTTAATTTTTTGGGAAGAGTGCTTTGGAAAAACAAAATGTTCTTTTATTGTGGATAAAAGTTTGACAGTTTGATCCATCTGTTTGGTTGCAGCGTTGGCAGTGAACTAGTGTTGAAAAATCATCTGAACAGAATTGAACCTTCGTTTTGCAAGAAAGTTATAATTCAAATTAGAAGAAAATACACAAGAATAAATAATATTTTCGCAATAAAGCTAGCACAAACGTAAATGACGCTACTTGAAATAAGTCAACCTTTTGTTCACAACAATAGAACGTTTTGTTTTTGCAAAGCACTCTTCGCAGAAAATGAAAATTGTATTTTTAGGAAAAATGTGATACTGAACCACCATGTGTGATATAATATTATTGTAAAAACAAAAAAGACGTAATCGCAAAATGTCAAAATTATCCAATAACATATTACCCAAATCTTTGGCGCACTTAGGGCACCTTGAGCAGTTGACCATAATTTTTTTTCTCGATTTGCGCATGGGGAGACGCTAGATAGCCCGCTCATATAAATCCTAAATGTGGGCGTAGCTGCTTAGCAGCACCCGAAGGGGTAGGCAACCTGCACCGAAAGGGCTCAGATTATACCCCCGAATGCCACAAATACTTTATTAAGGATCAAAAGAGTCAAAAAGCATATGTGCCAATTTTCATAGCTTTAGTCAAAAGTGTGAACTTGTTTCCTAGTCTCCCAGACTACTTAGAATAATTCCGGTGTGAATTATCCGAGTGCAAATTATTCGGGAGCTAAATTTTTGAGTGCAAATTATTCGGGAGTGAAATTTTCATATGCGAATCATTTCGAGTCCGATTTTCCGGAAACGGAATGTCCAAAGTGCTCAATCTTCGGAGATCGAAACCTCCATCAGGGTGCGAAATGCCCTCCAGGCGAGTAGTGAAAATTATTCCAGTACGAATTACCACTCATTGTAGCAACGTAGTATTGTAGATACATATTGCATTTCTTTTCTTCGCGAGGTTATTTAATGCAAATGTACATTATTAAGAACACGAAAAGGCACTTCGTTTGCTCTGGCGTTATTTTATTGACGCCGTTTCGGCGTTACACTTCGTAAATAGGTCCCTTGTTCCTGATCGGATTTAGACAACAAGAAGACTTGTGTACGTGCCAGTACAGCCTCACCGAATTTATCTTCGGGGCGGGTATAAATATAAGCCAACAGAGTCCCTTTGGGGTCAATAAATTCATTATCTTTATAAATTAAGAAGTTTAATAGAAAAGGAAACTGCGATTTTTTCGCATCGTTTATGAAAGCGCCATTCAAAATCTACTTTGTTATTGACGGAATATACTTGCTCACGTACATTGACAGTTCTTAATGAGAATATGCTAACAAACCTCACTCGTGTTTCCACATGTATAGCTGTATTGCGGAATACAAAACGGTAAGTTAATTATCATGTTTGTGATCATTCAATAACTGCAGGTTTCATTCATTACAAGTATATCGCAAACAGACTCCCTTAAACTTTCTTGAACGCCATCGACAATTTCATTGGGTGGCCGATAAGTTCAGTGCAGGATAACGAGGTGCATTGGAGGATAAAGTTTGGTAATGCGGGTAACTTGATTACCCTCGCATGAGGAGTTTGGCTTAGCTTGTTATGAAACTGGGTTGCAAACATATTTCAAGTTAATGTACGTGTAATTGTACCTTTTTCGTTTTGGTTTTTTTTTGAGAAAGGAAGTTGGTTCACTAATACGTCTATCTTCTTTTATGTACCCGAACGATCGAAAAACATAAACAAGAAGAGAGGTAAAATTGCGGCATCAATTACACGTATTTAACCCAGTTTGTGGGGTCGGTAATAAACGTATTTTATAAACGTAAATCCTAAACCCAAATCAAGCTTTATTTTCCTTTTTGCGGGTCGGACGACGACTTACAGCACTCACGTCTTTTAGTGTTGCTTTAGGACATAATCCGTCTCAGCTCCGGAATTATTGATTGTCGAGGGCTGCTTTTACTGGAAGAGTTGGCCATTCTTAAGTAAGTAAATCCTTTCCAAATTAAAGTACTTACTTGACTGGCAGGCCTGACACGTACGATATTTTAACGGTTATCCTATGATAATCCACCATATTAATTGACGTTTGCGTAAGAAGTCTGACACTGATCACCTTGAAGAGGAGCTTTCCACCCATAAGACTGGCACGATCTTTCATATTCGATTCACCGTCGGATGATTATTTTTTACGATCGTACGCAACCCTTGTTCACGCATAAATAAAATGCGCTCATACAAACTAAACCATGAATTTCATTGTCAAAGTTCGACAAATAGACTTCTTTATGTTCTGTTTAGGAATTTAAGTTTTACAAACTTTACTGTGTCTAGGCACACCATAGTTCAAGATGTGGCCGAAAACGTATGCCAAGTGGTTCGAACTAATCGAGAAGAGAATGTTTGGCGTTCCGTTAAGAAACTCACACTGGATATACCCAGAGAAATTCTTTTAAGGGAGTACCATTGCCCTATTACGCTCATGAAGTTTGTGTGACAAGTATGAGTAAAAAAATTGTACAATGTTTCCTTTTATTTTCATATCCATTTTCAAACTTTGAGCTTCAATAGTTATAATTACTACCTTCTTTGAAAAAAAATTAAATGTCCATTTTTTCTGAAAATTGACTTTAAGACTTGCTTTTCTAACCTGCCGTTAAGTTTTGGATATATTGATAAAAATATTAAAAATAATGAAATAGTCTCGGAAATAGTTTCAATTCTTCCCTTTACAGGTTTTCCTATTTACAGCTTTAGCATTTAAACCCAACTAGATTAACTTTCGTGGTCCCGCTCTTTTGAATTTCCCTTAACTTAATACCTAATATGATAACCGCCACAGCAAAAATTGTTTAACTAAAATGTCCCTTAAATTTCTTTTTAAAAATTAAATTTAATTAAAAAACTATATTTTTTTCTAATAATTCCAATAATTAGAAATACATGCAATAATAACGGCTTTAATTTGTTCAGAGATGGCTATCTTTGCGAACATACAATTCAAATTTTCTTTATTAAGTTTTAAACTTCAATAGATCAACGATTTCTCTGAAAGATATACAACCCTCATAAAAAGAATGTGCTGTAGAGGGTGGCCAAATAAGAATGCGAGGTACTGTATCTGGAAACCTGTCCATCGTAGAGGCTTACGGTAAAAAAAAGTTTACTAAAACGGCCACGAGAAACACCTGGAAAATATTTTTAAGTTTCTGAAATGTCCGCTCAATCTGGAATCTAAAAAAGTGATGTTTCTGTGAATTCCGCTATATTAGCCTAACAAAAAAATGCCCGGTCTTTGAAGTCGACGATAATCTGAACCTTTTTTGTTTGATAATTATTGCTGTATTTCTAAAAATTAAGTGGGTATTCAATGGTTTACGTAAAGAACACCCTGTATCTTCGAAACGGCTGAGCAGATATTAACAAACTCGGGTTAATTGAAAAGAATTATTCTTCGGCTACAAATATTATAATATTTGTTAGTTTCACATATCGCCGCTTGAGGGATTTTTTCGACATTCCGACATAAATGGTTAATTTCCTGAAAAAAATTAAATGCATTGGAAACCTCATCTCGATATCTTGTTCCTAACCTAAAATTTAGGCCAAAGAAAATTTTATTTCTTAAATCTTTTATTTTTTTAAGCTCATTTTTTCGGAATTATTTTTATTATATAATTTGTGGCCATAAGGTGGATCGATTTGAAAATGGAAGCTTTTAATGCCGCCGTAAATGCTCGAAATGCTAACCTGAGCTTGTTTAGGCATCATTTAGCCACTTTTTCGTGAAAAAAAGATCGAACCAATGCATTTAATTTTTTGAGAAAATTAACCATTTCTGTCGAAAATGACAAAAAAAGCCCTCAGGCGGCGACATGTGAAAGTAATAACACTTCTTTTCAATTAAACGAGTTTGTTAAAAGAGGCTCAGCCGTTTCGAAGATACAGGGTGTTCTTTACGTAAACCTTTGAATACCCACTTAATTTTTAGAGATACAGCAATAATTGTCAAACAAAAAAGGTTCAGATTATCGTCGACTTCAAAGACCGGGCATTTTTTTGTTAGGTTAATATAACGGAAGTCACAGAAACATCACTTTTTTAGATTCCAGATTACAGTTACGCCCCCTAACGACCATTTCAAAAACTTAAAAATATTTTCCAGGTTTTTCTCGTGGCCCTTTTAGTAATAACTTTTTTTACCGCAAGCATCTACGATGGAGATTCTCAGATACAGTACCTCGCATTCTTAGTTGGCCACCCTGTACAATTGTACATGAAACAAACTTACATTGACAATCAAATAATGGAGATGTAGATTGGAACTTCCTGTCGGGAAGTGACACCGCGTTAAATTCTCAGACGAATCAAATGTTCTCTGTACGTAGTTTTTCGAACGATGAACTTCTGTGTTTAAATTGTAAGCAAGCATGATTATTATTAATATTAAAGTTTGGTTTTAACGGGTGCCAAAGGGAGAAATGTTCACGAAACCCAAATTTTACACATTAATAGTTCATGAATGTTTTTTAGATACAGATATTTGGAACGATTAGTATTGCAAATGCAAATCATTTCTTTGGTTTTACTAGCAGTGAGATAAATGCACTGAATTTTTTTTAATATTCTTTATGGCAAACAAAATATACTGGCGCGCTTAATTAGCATGTCCTTGGTCGAAACACGGTAATGTAATAAACTGACACATTCAATTAACTCGCTTCTGTATATGAAACTGTCGTAATTACTGCTTGTAACGCAAAACTCGAATAATATCTAAACCCGTTATCCAAAGCCAAATGTTTCGGTGTAACTGCGAAATTGATGCTCCCGCAAGCAAAGCACCGAATTATTTTCCAAAAGCTTTTCCGATTAATTACTCGCCGAGAATATCTCAGAGAACCAATTTATTTTTTTGCTAAACGCTGCTTGTTCTGGTAACCCAGACCCAAACGAATTCAAAACTTTTTTTGACCACACACTGTACGTATCAGGGGCTCAAAAACAAATGGTAAAGGGTAAATCTGACTGTACCCTACGAAATATGTGCCATCACTCGTGGAATTTTTAGTACATTTTACAAATCCCACGATATGGAGATAACCTAATGCTTAATTTTGGATTTTTTGGCAGTGGCAGTGGTGTAGGGGTGGTCTAAGAACTTAATTTTCTCAAGGAACGTCTTTCTAACCAAACTTTATTAACGAGCAACCCAGATCCCACTTTGGGCCCCACATAAAATTACTGTGCCCCTTAACTTTCGAGACACATAAAAAATAAACGCAAATAAAATGGGTGTGTGCAATGGCCCGGCCAAAAGAATCCGTACACAAAGCCCTCAAACCCAGATCTCTCTCTAATTACATTTCTCCCAGGACACATCCGAATCTTGCCACAATAAATACGACTTCAAATTTCAAATTCTAAGGCCACAATCAAATTCGTACAATTCCAAAAGGATTCCTTACACACATTTTGATAACACCTGAAATTAACTTTAGGTGCGGAATATCAAAATTAATCATAATTGAGCATGATACATTTATCTGGATCATTAAAGGGTTCGAATAAACACACGACTTCACACAAACAAAATTTACTTTACACACATAAATGAAAGTTTACGGTTAAAATGCCAAAAGTTGATGGTTGTTCATATGTAGGGTCGGCAATATTGATAATGAAAGTCTCTCGTAATTCTTTGGGGCAAATTTGAATCATCTGTATCGAGTATCGCACCTACCCTTTATTTTATTTCGATATATGTTTTCCTATACTTGGAGAACGGATTGAAGCAAAGGTAATAGGGTGGGGTACTCATAAAAGATTCTAATCCATACACTTCCCTATGAACATTCCATGTACAGCACTACATATGTTAGGAAAGATGTAATACATCAAGTGAGTGTTTTGCTACAAAGAAAACGTTTCGGTCATAAAAAGAGCTCTAGATTGCGGTTCTGTAATTAACACTACGAAAACCCTTTTGTTCTCTAGGTTTCAATATGCAAACAAGCAAGAAATGTCTCCTTATCCAGTCTCGAATTTGTTGTAGTCGCGGGCGGAGAGTATAAATTACGTGGGCCGCCATGATCCGTAATTTACAAAGTTGAAGGTATAGTCTAAATATTGAAGTAATCCGGTTCCTGTTTACAGCGATTATAGGAGAAAATAAAACTTTTTTTTATCACGGGCCATTAACTGGGAAATTTACGGACACTTCCTTATAGCGGCTCTTGTAACAAATTTATACGTCCAAACCAAAGGCATCAAACGCGGCGGTACTAGAAAATCCTTTATTTGAAGGGTAGTAAACAATAACTTCCAACGTTTTATGATCGACAAGATGAAAACATTTTTTTATTCTTACATGAAGTAAATTGACATCGGGTTTGTATTATTATATTATACGGGATACGCAACATAATGTTGCAATGAATTGCGGGTTAGAAAATTTGCATAAATTTGCATGTAAATGAACTTAGTGGTACACACATATACATACCCAAAGTGAACAAAGTTATCAAGTTTTGATTAATTGTATTAAACTGATTACTATTAGACAACTAAATCGAAATTATTTTGCTCAAGTTTATCTTTCAAAGTTATATCCTACTCTGATCCCCGTCGAGAGCTCCAAATGCTAATCACACGCAATAAGCATATGTATGCGATGGATCTCTCACATTTTATTAAAATTACGGCCACGATCCAGTGTAGAAAATGTACTATGCCGTGCAGAGACTCTTTTAATTTCAGCTAGCGATAATCGTAAACTGAAATACAGCAACTCCTTTCAAAACGTATCCACGCACAATGGGATTCTGTATCTAAAAGATAACCCCTCTCTATCCATTGTTACGAGATGCGAAGATATAGGCTTTTGTGTCTTTCTAATTGTCTCTAGAGCAGCTTGATTAAGCTAAGGTCTTCGCATTTATACCCAGCAGATTTCCACATCTAAGGGAATGTAATTTGTATTCCCATCAGCTACATCATCTACACGTTCTTAAACACGAATATTCCGATTCTAGTATAGCAGCCAATGGATAAAATGAGAGGCCTAGTCCACACCTCAAAAGTCCCGGTCTGTGAAAATGGTCTACAGACATTTTGATGTTACATACAACTTAACTTCAAACACAAAGTAAAGTTGCAGTCAGTTACAATGGCACCCGTCTCTTTGAAGTGATGGTATTTCGACATCTCTTTGAGATATCCTGAACCGCAAATTACCGAATAGGGCTAAAAGGAAAATATTGACGTTGTTTTAATGTTCGAATACAAGACAAGTATTTAATCACCTTAACTATAGTTTGAGTTGCCACGCCATGTCACAGCTTAAAATTGTTGAACGGCGTGTTTGTGTTCGGTGCTGATCCAGAAGATGTGCCCTAAAAGGGTTTTGATTGTTTTATATTTTTATGTCACATGAAAATTATTTAATAAGAACAACTCCAATAACAACGCTTTAATCGCGAAGGGTGGGCATATCAAATTTCGAAGGGATCTACCGGGAAAAAAGTGCTAGTGAAAACAAACTAATTCACTCACGAAAATGATTAACTAAAATTTAAGGTAAAAATAAGAGCCTTACAGCCAGAGAAAACAATCAAGCATTGAGTGCATAAACGAAAAACAATCCTTAACTGTAAAGGCGTATAATATGTCTGTGAAGTTGACCTGGATAAAATAGCCCGGCAGCATCGCATCATGCTAGATCGTTAGTGCTTTGTTAGTGCTCGTTAGTGCCTCATAAGTTAACATAAGGGCTCAAACCGTTTTCTCAAAATAAAAATTTTTTTTTGTTCGGGTCAACTTCACGTTTGCCCGGACAATGGCTCCAATTTGCATCAAATTTTGTAGATCGTTAGTGCTTTGTTAGTGCTTATTAGTGCTTCATAATTCAACGTTAGGACTCAAACCGTTTTCTCATAATACCTTTTTTATTTGTTCGGGCTAACTTCACGTTTGCCCGGACAATGACTCCAATTTGCATCAAATTTTGTAAATCGTTATAGTGCTTGGTCAGTGCTTGTTGGTGCTTCATAATTTAACGTTAGGACCCGAACAGTTTTCTCAGAATAAATTTTTTATTGATTCGAGCCAACTTCACGCTTTCCCGGGCAATGACTCCAATTTGCATCAAATTTTGTAAATTTTTAGTGCTTGGTCAGTGCCTGTTGGTGCTTCATAATTCAACGTTAGGAGCCAAACCGTTTTTTTTAAATAAATGTTTTTTTGTTTGGGCCCACTTCACTTTTGCCCGAGCAGTACCTTTCCAATAAATTAAATTGTACCTATACATAATATATCGTACGATTAAATAAATTAAGACATTACAAATTGACATTTGTATCCAAATGCAAGAAAGACATAAAGATGAAAAGATGCAAAACTAAAATAGTTAATGTGAAGAGCAAAATAGAGGTAATAATTTCAGGAATTAGTGAAATTATAGTCTATTTTATGCTCCAAATATAGAATTCTACAAAACAAGTTTACCTAACATAAATAGATAATGTGTACCTAATTAATAACATATCGATATAAAACAACAAAAGCAAATACAAGTATAATTAGAACTCAAACAATCTAAAAGTATATCTCCATTAATGAAAAGTGTTGTGGCAGTGGTCAAAGTGGCCTTATCAGTGCCAACTCCCGTTGTCGAACGAAGGTTGGGGGGAGGGGGGGGGCGCAAAACACCGCCGAACATAAAAACGAACATTAGGGCGCAGGCATTTGGACGCGGACATTAGGACGCAGACATTGGGACGCAGACACTGATGGGGCGCGGACATTAGGACACAGATCCTAGACTAGGACTAGACGTTGTAGCGCATACACAGATGAAATAAGTAAAATAACATGGTTTACTTGTTATACCTTTTATTTTCCTACCCGTGATCTAATCTCTGCTTTGTATGGTGATCTACATGATGCTTGCGTTCTAATGTCCACGTCCCGTTGTCCGCGTCTCAATGTCTGCGTCCTAATGTCCACGGCCTATCGTTTGCGGTCTATTCCCTTTGCGGTCTACTGCCTTGCAGTCGAATGCCATAGCGCCGTGATTTCGTTTCAAAGGCAAAAATTTGTTTGGTAAATTTTAGAGCAAACCGTCTTTTTCATAATTTTTACGTTTTGCGTTTTTATTCAGTACTTGCCTTACATGATATGTAGCAAAATATGTTGTTAATAGTTTTCATCATTTGAAATCACTTAATGGAACTTTCTCGGAGCACGGAGTGTACCGCGTCGTTCTAAAGGCTTTCTATTGGCCAATTTGAATTATTTTGAATATATAATTCTCAACTATTACAATTAGCAAAATAATTAATTCTACTGCTGTTTTAATTAATTTTATATACATTCGTCTTCGTCCTATAAAAGGAATAATTCTTATCACCCAACAATGCTGTTTGTATGTTACGACACTGGCAGGCATGTCTTGGTGACAAATGGTCACAGTTTTATTGAAAGTATTACCTGTCCTCTCTCTTTTCTAGTCTAAGGCTATAGACATATTCAGGCTGCACTACAGCACTTGATTAAGAAAGCAGACTCGTCCGCCATTTTGGAGCCCACTGACAGTCTGTAAGATATTACGCTGTGTTGTTTGATCGTTATGTTGTGTTATGTTGCCAAGGTAACTTACTGTCATGAGAAGCACGTGTTTTGCAAGCGTCAATTGTCAGTGGGCTCCAAAATGGCGGACGAGTCAGTTGTGGTATATATAGTAGCTATAGACTACACAGTTACGTCACCGTCCGGCCCGTCAAAATTTGTAAACGAGAATATTTTACGTTTCGTTGACGGTGCGGTAACGGAACGGTGACGGTACGTATAGATGAATCGCGCTGCATGCCAATGTGAAAAGAGCTACGTCAAAAATGAAGTTTGTCCCCAACAGGAAAATGTATTTTAAGAAAGCGGTTTGGGTTCTAACGTTGAATTCTCTAAAAGCACTAACGATTTATAAAATTTGATGCAAATTGGAGTCATTGTCCGGGAAAACGTGAAGTTGGCTCGAATCAATAAAAAATTTATTCTGAGAAAACTGTTCGGGTCCTAACGTTAAATTATGAAGCACCAACAAGCACTGACCAAGCACTAACGATTTACAAAATTTGATGCAAATTGGAGTCATTGTCCGGGCAAACGTGAAGTTAGCCCGAACAAATAAAAAAGGTATTATGAGAAAACGGTTTGAGTCCTAACGTTGAATTATGAAGCACTAATAAGCACTAACAAAGCACTAACGATCTACAAAATTTGATGCAAATTGGAGTCATTGTCCGGGCAAACGTGAAGTTGACCCGAACAAAAAAAAATTTTTATTTTGAGAAAACGGTTTGAGCCCTTATGTTAACTTGTGAGGCACTAACGAGCACTAACAAAGCACTAACGATCTAGCATGGTGCGATGCTGCCGGGCTATTTTATCCAGGCCAACTTCACAGACATACGTATAATAATGACTTTTCATCGAAGCTTTAGACACAACTGAGGGAAATCAAGTCAGTCTTCAAATTGGAAACAATTCATTTACGTACATTTCACTACACGCCCGTTTCGACTTAATAGGAGTTATTTAATGAATTATTTGTACGAAACTAATTTTCCAAAGAGAACGCAGTTTCCTTTATCTGCTTTGTATTTTATAAAACACGTTTTACCAATATCTACAGACTAGATAAATACATTTCAAAGGAATGCGCAATTTATTACATCCATTCTCGTTGGTAAATGAGTTTCATAATAAATTGAGTCTATGTATTGTGATACGTATCCTGGGGCTTGATTTACTATTAAGGGTGAGAGGCAAATTTTGGCAAGACCTAGGTTCTATCGCGAAAGAAAGGAGTGCTTTGTTCGCGTACGTTTAGCTGACGTAGAATAGGTAGGTACTTCCGAAACAGGAACTAATAATTGATAATTTATAATCAAGTCCCATTAATTGTCAATGGAAGATAACGACAGACAATGACTTTCCCTAATTGGTACCGCACAGCAAAAAAGTTACCTCATTTGCTGTAACTGGAACTGAAACATCCTCTCCCGAATTTTGGACAATTCTGTGAAGCTTATAACATTTATGTCATTGGAAAGATGTCAGTTAATACTCCGAATCACCATGAGCACCTAACATGCTTATAGAAGTTTCCACGCCCCACTCGGCACCCTGTAGTAACATGGTAAGGGTAATTTAAGAACAAGCCAACGAAAGGCTTTCCACACGTTTTTCTGTTGAGGGTATCCAATAACAAGAATTATAAATGAATTATACATAAACTGCATTCATATAGCAATATACAGACTTTCAATGCAAATAGTGTGTGAGTGGCAAGATTCAGAGAATTAAGTACTAGATTTTAACATTGTGGCAAAAAGTATGTACCACACGTTACTTCAATTAAGATTTAAAAAGTATAGTCAGATTTTAATTTGAACTTGATATTACATGAAGTCTGGTTTAACTGTAAGTTGTTTAAGTGTAACCTGTAACCAACAAATATTTCTATTATATAGGTATATCAATTTTTGAGCGCCAACGACACATTAGATCAGTGGTTCTCAAAGTGGGTACAGCAAGCACTTCATAAGGGTGCCGCGAAATTTTTAAATATTTACTTAATTAAGCTTAAAATTACATAAATTAAAAAAGGAATTAAAATAATTATAAAAAATGAATATTCGTTTTTTATTACTATTCTATTTTTTAGTTTCTATTTTATTATTTCTATGGTTCATAATTCATTAATCAATCATATGCTGGTATTGCGTTACATGAGACTTTCTCAATCTTATAACTTATTGGGGTACATATTATAGGGTGGTATGGGGAATCGAAAACGTCCCATTTTGTTTTTGATCCGTAACCATCTTCAAAGTTGTTGAGGGTGTCAAGAGGGAGTTAAGAGTCATAACGGCTTGAAAAAAAATTTTTTTCGCATACACTGGTCAAAATGCCTTAAAAACTTTACAAAAAAGTTCATTGCAATTTTTTTGTGAGTGCCTTTGTTTTTGAGAGGTTTTGAAGTTAAACTATTGCCGTGTTATTTTAATCTCAATTTTTTTTGCTTTTGGAACGCCTCGTAAGTACGTACGGGTGGGAATGATTTTTTTTATGGTAATATTTTTTTTTCGAGAGGTTGGGTTGGTTGTGTTGTGTTCCTATAAAAAAAAATAATAAAATAAATGTTAAAATAAAAATTAAGTAAGTAAGCAAGAAAAATGTGCAATTTAATTTGGAATAATTTGTGAATAAAGTTTGAGTAACATTTTACAAGGATAAAAGTCAGGCAGACAGCAATCAAGGTGAAGATACTGGTATCAAAGGGGACAAAGGTGGTCGGGATAGACTGATTAGGAGGCATATTTCACATTTCATATTTATTTATTTTTTCCATTTTGATTACAGTGTATAGGTAATATTGGAAACGTCATTTTAAATGAGGCATGCGATGGGACGGGATATGGGGAATTGGAGTTGAGAAGGAAGAGCAATAGGACGTCGGGAAGAAGGAGAGAGAGTGTGTGTGATTTTTAATAGGTGGAAAAAGAACGAGCTTCGGAAAAAAAGAAGAAAGATAAAAATAAAATAATAGCCGTGCACGGTGAATTGTAGTTTTTTCAAATAAATATGTGTTGGTCATTGAAGAAAATAAGGATGGGATTCGAAATGCAACCCGGAGGAATAGACAATAAAGGTCAGTACTTTTAATTACCGTTTTTACTGTGTGAATTTAATTAAACAAAAAAATTGAAAAAAAAAGAAAAAAATTTTGAACTAATTAAAAATTGTGTTAGGAAGGTTTTTATTTGATGACAATATTATAGATGGTGGAACATTGAGGGTTAGTGTATAATAGAGGAAGTTTTATTTAATTGGAGAAGGTAGTTGCCATTTCTTTTGTTTTTCTTCGAACCCAAACTTGAGCTATTGAGTGTCAGTTTTTTTATGTATCAGGTCATGCTCGCACCGCCGAGCTGGGGGGTGAATAAGAATGGAAAGGAAAAATTAATTAAATAGGGTTGAGGCATCTGTGTTTAAGACAAGGTGAGGATTGACAAACGTTCATTTTGCTAGTCAGGAGAAGTGTAGGAGTAAAAAAAAATCAATAATTCCAAATTATTATGTAATTTGGGTAGGTCCCTCATACATAACATAACACTATTTATTTTATTTTTCTAACTTTCATTGTTCTCTAAAAGTAAGCATGATGAAAGTGAAAAATGTCAATTACAACAAATATGTGTCTTGATGAGGTCTACAAAAAAGCTTCTACACTTTTTGCGTCGGGTTCAAAATAAAGGCGCTAGAAGGCATTTTCTAAATGTTATACTATGGCCAAAGATAATTGCAATGACTATTAAAAGTAGTAGGAAAGTCAAGTCAGGAGTTTACCTGACAACCAGTTTTAAATGCTTTTGTGTTTAGAAATTTTTTTTGTAAAGACTTCTCATCCTGCATCTCTTTACTAACTGTAAAAAAGCAAAAAAATATAATACTAGGGGTACCGCGAATTTTCTTTAATAATTTTAGTGTCGAACCTAAAAAAAAAAATTTACTTATATTCCTAGTATTTACATATAAAGTCTCATTTAAATATATTTATAAATAAAAAAAGTTAGCATTGCACACGCGTGAAACCAAATTTTTGACACTGCGCATGCGCAAAACCAAAAAATATCGGTATACACGGAATCCTTGGACTAAGCCCTTTCAAATGAGCCCTATATCAACCAAATCGGTTCAGTGGTGTAGAAGGAGTACGTGTGACGGACGGACGGACGACAAAGTGCAGCACGGAAAATACGCTAAAAAACTACACGACGCTACGTATCAAAATTTAGTGAATAGTATTTTACTTTTCTGTCTAAATGAAATGTCCCAAAGGATGTTAAATGTACGACTGCTGTTCATCTAATATCACTGATATAATGAGGGTTAGTAAACTTCAAAAGTATAATCCTGCTGCTTTTTTGGTGAACATATTGCTAGTAGTCCAGTATGCAGATAATTTTGACCTGCTAAAAGTGGTGTAACAGATTTTATTATTTTAAATGGTCCATTTGGATCAAAATAACATGGATTTGAAGAGTGCACACCCATTTTTTCACGGCACAACTTTTGGAAACCAAAAAACCTCAAAATGTTTGAACTTTTTTCAATTTTTCACTTAAAACTCGAATACGGATATTTTATGAATAACACTTCTTTAGTAAAAAAAAGAAAACCAAAGTCTTCGTTGATCAAAGAATGAGCAAACACAATCGGTCCAATAGAAAAATTGCTAAAAGCGATCAATAAACCCCCATTTTTTCCAATTTTTCTAAAAAAACTGAGTTAACCTTTTTTTAATGCGTTGTGCCTCCTAAAGAAAGGGTAAAATCCACTACCCCCTTCCGAAAGATTGTAGGATATCCTAATTCAAAAAGTACCAACAATTTAAAATTGGACCAATTTTTGAAATTTGTGGGAAATTATTGAATGAGCCGGAATAAACAAGACTCGTCGAAATTGCTTGAATGGCTCTCCCAACACCACCCTTTCACTGCAGCTGATGCCCTCATGTCACTAAGCAGCGGCATTTTTGACGTTTAATAAAGGTTGATTCTCACTTAACATAACGTTTCCATACCATATCCTTTCCATAACCATTCCGTAAATTATTATACATATGAAATTGACCTTTAAGTGATATGTGCGTAAGACATTCAGCCGCGCGCTAATACATATTCACCTTTCCGTTCACATATGAAAGGCGAATGTGTATTAGCGCGCGACTGAATGTCTTACGGACATATCACTTAAAGGTCAATTTCCAAGGTATAATAATTTACGGAATGGTTATGGAAAGGATATGGTATGGAAACGTTATGTTAAGTGAGAATCAACCTTAAGCCATAAAGGTCAGTCCGCCTTACCCCTTATATAATAACTGGCAAGCAAAAGTGTATTTCATTTTCATATAAATTGTAAGGTGCTGCGTTATGAAAACAGCATCCCCCAAATTGATAAAGTCCCTAAGAACATTGTTTTGGGTGTAATGCTTGCCAAAACCACGCCTCTTGTTCAAGTTACTAATGATTTTGGACATTTTAGACCTTCTGCATTATTTCAACTTATTTCGAAATTGTCTTTAAAAAACACACCAAAACTTTTATTTCCAAATGACATAGGTAGTTTGTGGTTGCATTACCACCATAATTATTCATTTCCGAAATTCCTTAACTAACACCCTTCAACTACAATATAAATAGCCCCCGAAATTTAAAACATCTCTAAAACCGTTTTACCAAAATCATGTCTTTACGCAATGGGATAATGAATTTGAATTTTCTACAGCATTTCTAATGTGCTCATTTACCCTAGGGGATAAAAAAAAGCACCTCCTTGGGTAGGAATTTTACAGATCAGAAAGGCATGCTCGAAACCTGGGTATAGCCGCAAGTTCAATGGTTCCGTTTGTCATGGTTGCTGAGACAAATACCATTAATTAAACACTCATGCAAGAGGTAATAATACAAGTTCAAGACAAAATTATCTGGTCTGAATATGCGCAAAATGGAAATCCACTTTTCGATTCTCCAACTCTAAAGTAGTTTGTGAATATGTTGATAATATATTAAATGCATTTTTGGGCCAATTAAATGCTTCTAATAAGAATGAATACAGAGAGAAAGAATGAAACTGCTAGTCGCCCTTTTCGTACAGTTTTTAGACATGAGGTGACACAATAATCTTGAGTTGATTGTTTCGATTTCAAGACATTTCATCTTGCGAAGGAGGTATTTGGTTCAGTCGTATGAAATTAATTCAAAATTAGTAGGTAAACTCTGCGACAATTATTATTAAAGCTAATAAAAAGGCAAATGGGGTTTTTGTTAAATAATAAAATTATCATCAGACTTCTAAACACCTGTTTCAAATGCCGACGCAGCCGACGCAATGAACTACACATGTGTTTCCAATTTAGACTTGGATAGATAAGATGATTGTAATATTGTCGTGTATAAATTTTTGATTTGGAAAATGATTGATTGAAACTAACGGCAGTTACATGTATGGAGGTAAATTTCCATACACAGTAGGTATTTAGTCACACTTCACCAGCTCACCTAATACTGTCCAACTCCAAAATCATTTTGCATTGTATGCCCAATGTTTAAATGTAAAAATCCAAATTACTTACTGCATTTTACGCTGTACCTAATCTGTGCTTGTCAAAATTCACCCTTAGTTTTCTTGCTTTTGGTACTAGGCACTCTCCTTCGAACCATTTGAAATTTTTGGAGACCATTCCGCACAATATGCACTGCACTACGCGTTAACACGATCGAATTACTGATCATAAGTTATATTTTTGATGGAGGGGCGGTAAAGTTAGTAGGTAGACATTAATCACCTGATGCGCTTATCTGCACGTGCGGTCACTTTTACCTTTCAATAATGATTTGCCGTACCGAATGAAGTCGTTCCTGATAAAATATGACATGCGAACTACAATTTTTTATCTCTAAATTAATTTTCATTCTCACATGGAAAAACCCAAAATCTGACTTTCCAATTTCACTTTGTCACTGAAATAGCTTTCTTTGGCTCGTTCAAAAATAAACGTCAGCTTCTAATTGTTTTACCTCATGCAGTATTTGAAATATAACAATCGCAAATATTGTTATTAATTTATAATACCTGTGACAAGGTGCGTGACGAAGCCTAGGTTTTTCTATATGAAAGCGGCGGTAGTAGTATTGGAATGGAGTATCAAAAGCAAGTATGGGGAAGAATTTAAGATTTCGAAAGGATTTCCGAGGATATCATAAGATCCGATTTCAGGGATTTCCGTGGATCTCCAGGAATTGACGGGGAGCTTATAGGAATTCTTTGATCGCTTGTAAAAATTTTTCTATTGGACCGATTTTGTTTGTTCATCTTTTGATCGACGCAGGGTTGTGTTTTTTTTAATTTACTAAAGAAGTGTTATTTATAAAATTAGGACCGTTTTCGAACATTTCGAGGTTTTTTGGCTGCCGAAAGTTGTGCCGGGAAAAAATTGGTGTGCACTCTTCAAATACATGATAATTGGGCCCAAATGGACCATTTAAAACGATAAAATCGTTTACACCACCTTTTGCAGGAATCGGGCCTTCTGACTGCTCCGCATACTGGACTATAGTTGATCACAGTTTTTATCGATACTCTTCGGAATATTAACTCAAGGCTGAGTTCCTAACATTGTGACTGTTTCAGACACAGCTATATAAGTGTACAGGTGTTGTGTTTACTCCGGCGAGCACCTGTTTATCTTCAATTTAATTAATTTTACGGAGTGATAACCAACTCATTATCGCAAAACCGGATAAACTAAAAAAAAAACACTGAACGCAATTATTTCCAGATGTCTTTAATCTTTATTAACGTGATCCAACTGAATAATAAAAAAATCCAAAACAAGACGATTATTTAAACAAAATTAACCATTTAATAATTGTTATACAAATCAAGATTGACTTCAAATTCAAATAATATGATCGAATCTGTGTTCAATCTACTTCAACAACGATAATTATTCAACCTTAAAGAAATTTTAATTTTAATTATGCACTATTATAAGTGTTGATACTACTCATCAAAACAACATAAATCGATTGAGGAATGGGTACCTATTTGTACAGACGAACCAACAACGGGTCACTCTGTAATTGGGCGTAAGCCTGTTGAGGGTCCATAACAAGAGAGGATAAATAAATAAATAAATAAATAACGCATTTAATGTTATTGTCTTCTGTAGGAAAAGTTGGATTGATACAGGAGAACAAGCTGTTATTTTTCTTTTTTATTTTCCACTTTATATACTGAAATAAATTAAATTCCGGTTTTGTACTCGAGGGTCGACCTTTTCATCTGTTTCTAAATTAATTTGACAGATAAGTACCTAGACAACGATATTATCATGGTATCCGTGGAATTTATCGGGAGGTTAGGGTTACTGAGCGATGAAAAGGCCTAGCGTAAGTTCTCACAATAAACTTTGAAATTAACGAAATTCTGACTTTAAGATCACTAAATTATGACGAAAATTGCATACCTACTCTCAACTCCTTCCTCTTCATAGCGTATTATATACCTGGTGATTAGAATTGCTGGTTAGTCAGATCTGGGCCACAAGTTCCCAAAATGTTTACTTCAATTAAATTAATTTCACTTACCGTTACGTTAAGAATCGCCATCAACTTTATTATTTTAAATGAATGATACTATACATGTGTTACAAAATTCGCGCTTTCGGAGATTCATTCTGAGACAAAACAAGGTTGCAACAAAAATTAAAAAGAAATGAAGAATTTTATTATTCATTATTTTAATTAACTAATAATAAAATGAAATTATTTTCTGGACACTCTCATTTATTTTCCTTTAAATGTTATTTTTCATTACATCATTCTGAGCTATTATAATTAACCAATAATTTTAATAATTAATGATTATACTTATATAGGGGCTAAACGCCTCAAAATGTATTTATAATCCCATATCGGTCCACTGTTTGCGTTTCATTGAAAACACCAGCCCTTCTTGATGGAAACGTCTGAGGTATTCGCTTTTTAGACTGAGATAATGGAGACAAACCACATAGATTCATCATCCCACGAATTTACTTAGAAGCAATCAGAGGAGCACAATTTCATGCTAGACTACACGAATGGCATATTTAGTCACACTCACCTGACTGAAACGACAGGGTAATTTAAAATTGATGACTGTATATCGACCCCGCTTTTCGTAACTTACTAATCTCGGCTCTGTGTAGGTATATATGCACTTTTAGTTATTAATGTTTGGATATCCCGGGTGCCGATATTTCATGATTTATATCGTTACTTTCGGTTCAATAAAGTATTAATATGCAAAGGATTCGGTCCACGAACTTTATTCGGGTCAGTAGAGGCAACTAAAACTAGTTAAATTTTATCACCCTTAACCCGATAGCTCCCTTGAATTACGCCCAAATAGTTTGACCATTGATTTTCAGTTTATTCGAAAGAAGTTCTTTTTTTTTAATTTGCAAACGAAAGAACAAAGCTCTTTTACTGAAAAAGCATGTTGCTTTGTCTCCAATAACGGTGTGCAATAGTCTTAAGCAATTGCGCAATGAAATACGTACAGCGAGATTTAGTGAAACCAGCACCACAGCGACATTAGGGATCATTGAAGAATCCAACATTAACCAAGCACAGTTCCGCACATTCCTTTCAAGCTTGCAGAAAAACGAAATGCGATGGATGATGATGAACGGGGTAACTCGCGTGCAATTCAGACGGTACAGCGCATCCGATTTGCTTTTGAAAGATTGATAACTTAATTACTAAGCACCATTGTGAAAGAGGCGTTAATTACTTCAAAAAAAGGTAGGGATTAATCCGGAGAATATTTTGGCAAGATTCGATCTTTGACTATGAAACAGTAGAGCAAGCACGCCGTTCACCACGAAATAATTCATTCTGGAATCGACAGGGCGAAAATCTCTATGTTTCCACCACCATAAGACATGTAAAGTTCGAACTACGAGCGAAATACAAGAAAATTCGGCACAGAACCAAGTTTTTATTTCGGATAATTCGTGAAAGGGGAACTGTAACGCTAGTTACTAATTAAACGTGTCAGTTTTATTTTAAGCCAAAAGAAAGAAACGTCAACGTCAGCTAGGCACGTTAAGCTTCCTGGTGTTTCTTTGCTAAAATGGATTATTGTTAATGTTCTGTAACAAGCAGCCGTTTCGTATATGAAATCTACCAGCCTTAATGACCACCCTGTATATATGGACGAGTAATTCGACGGTTCGTTGCTAAGAAACCGTAGCTTCCAGATAATAATAATAATAATAAATAATAAATATGCTTTATTATGCAGTATATATGCAGCATAATCTCAGGGCGAGGTTCAGCATCGCTGTTCTTCCACCTAAACCCTGAATTAAATAACAAATAACAACAAAAATGTTGCTTATTACTAACTAAACCTATCATTCTGTGATTCTAAATAATATTTTACTATGCATCCAATCCAAAACAAAAATCTAATTATAAAATTAATACAAAAAAAAAAGTGAACAGGGTTTACGAAATTATAACAACTTAAGCATTAGAATTAGTTTCAAATATAAATATGCTCAAATAAGAATATGCTCGTCCATTAACATATTACGAATTTTGACTTTAAACGTGTTAGGAGAACTATTTACTAACTCGGTTGACAAACAGTTGTAATAACGATACACATTATATCAAAATGACCTTTGAAATAAAGCAGTAGAATGGAGGGGAGGAGAAATTTTTCCACGAAATCTTGTATCAATGTTGTGCACGTCAGTTCTAAATGTAATGGTATTGTATAAGTATGGAGGGCTTTTATAAATAATAATTTTATGAAAAAGACAGAACAGTTGCAGTTCCCTACGGTGATGCATAGAAAGCCAGTTGGCATCTTTTAACTTATGGCTAATATGTTCGTATTTACGTATTCCATAGATAAAACGTAGACATGAATTTTGTACTCTCTGTATTCTAGTAGAGGTAAGTTTATCTATGGATGGGTGATAAACAGGAACACAATAATTAAACTGAGACAACACAAATGCTTCACAAAGTCTTATTCTAGTTTTAATGGTGAGAAAAGATCTTTGCCCGTAAAGTATCCGCAAATGCGAGTATGCACGCGAAATATAATTGCTAATTTGGGTTGTATATCTAAAGCTATTATCCAACCATAGCGCTAAGCTTTTAGCTTTGTCGGAAATACGAATTGTGGAAGAACCGATTTTAATTAAAGGAGTCATATTTAAGTTAGCAACATTATTCTTACTACCAAACAATAGAAACACCGATTTGTGTGGATTCACTTTCAGCTTGAGCTTCCGTGATAATGAATTGAGCAGCGATAGTTCCGAATTAATGATATGAATAGCATTGTGTAGCTCAGACATGTGAAACGAATAATAAATTTGCATATCATCGGCGTATGCATGTACTGAGCACTTAGTCACAGAACTCACAAGTTGAGATGTATATAGCGAATATAGCAGGGGTCCGAGAACCGACCCTTGAGGCACCCCATGCCGGAGAAACAAAGGCTTCGAAGTGGAATCACCTATTACTACTCGTTGCTGTCTATCTGATAAATAGTTTCCAAACAATGCAATTGCATCAGGGCTTAAATTCATACTTCTCAGCTCATTTAAAAGAATTGATTGATCAACCATATCAAACGCTTTGCTATAGTCGATCATAACCAGCAAAGTAACGAGTCCTCTATCTGTTGCAGCTAAAATATCTCTATCAGTGTATGCAGCTAAAATATCATTTGTTACACTTAATAGTGCAGTGGTACAACTATGACCGGACCTAAATCCAGACTGTTTTACCGGTAACAGATTCATCTCTAATACAAAAGAGTTTAATTGATTAGAAATAATATACTACTACAATTGTTGTTAGTTTAAAAATTTGAAAAAAAGTTTGAATTGTGTCACTTCGGTTCGATGCCAGTTTAGCTTACACCTCGAATTTCGGAACATTTTTAACAAGTCTTTTGCTGTTCTCTTAAAGTCGATCATTTTTACGTGTTAGTAATCCCTTTTCATTAAATATCGACTTTAGGTTTTGAGGAGGTGTAAACTTTGAGGGCGTTTGAAGTTGACGAACTAGTAAGATCGTCGCGAACTGCAATTAACAAAAGTACTTAGACTTACACTGTTCGTATATGTGCCGCTATCAATTTATTGCCTGCATTAATCTTAATACACGAATTAGCACGCGGCGGCACTTAATTTCGCGCTAAATGGCTTTATGCCAGTGCTAAAAAAGAAAGGGGAAAAACTTGTGTGTCGTACAACAATGGGTATTGTCTGAGGCCTTTCATATTCAAACCGCAATGTGTTTTGAACCGAAAGTAGGATTCATTACAGAGGACACATTCTGCCTTATATTTTCCCAGATGCTTTTCCGACTCAATTCGTACACGCGACGGTTAATTGGAAAAAGGTGGAATATTTTTGACTTATGTAAATCAGGTGCTCCCTTTTATTTAAGTGTAAATTTTTGCCCTAAATAGAGGAATGTAATCAACCATTTCTAGAAAGGAAATTTGTGTAGAGTCAATTATGAATTGGAACATTGAAATTTACCGTCCAATGTCGTATCTGTCTAAAATTTCGATTTATGACGATCTATTTTTAGTATAAGCTTATTTCGTCGTATATACTTTAGAGATATATGTATAAAGGTTTCATGATGTCAACTTTCAATTTAAATTTGTTCTGTAATGTCCAATGCCGTAAATATGTTTCGGGAGAACCATTTGTATACGATAAACTACCCTCACGAAAATCGACCTACTCACTAAAACGATATTTTCTAATATTATTCTGGCTGTATAAGGGAACCGTTATAGCACAATTCATTTGTTTTTGAAATGTGCTGAGATATCGTTATGTGTATACCTATTACCGATAACATCTACATTCTGTAAAATTTTGATAGCTCCCCAACTCAATAATGTAAAACACTATTTAGTTACTGAGGAACGAAATTTGTCCGTGGAAAGGGTGTATTACATAACGAGAGCTGAATACGATACCTTTCACACGAGATGATTATTACCGCGTGCGATGAGGGCCAGCAATATCACACAAGGTAAGTGAATACTGTCGTCACTTTTTTGTGTTACATAACAAACACGGGAGCAATTAGTTTCCGATAAGGGGAAAATCTGATGAAAATGATTCTGGTGTTGCATTTTCGACCAGTGAACAAAACACAGTTTTCTGGCTGAAGAGGTGCAGTATGTGAAGAAATAGGTAAAGTTGAAATCGAGGTTTCAAAGTGTTTAAGAAGTATGGCTGTTTCATGTCATAGAAAATTTAATGATTGTCGAAATTTAGAGATTTTTCCATGGGTGTTACGTGTAGTGGAAAACCGTGTTGGAAATGAAGTCTGCCCTTTCTGCAAATTTCAGTTCAAGAGAGCATTCTTTTATGAGATTCGGATGGTGCAGTCGTTCGGTGGGTATTTCGTTACAAGGGATGAAGAGATAGGGGCAGGGGGGGGGGCACTTCCTCGGTTGGCAGGATTTCGCTAGAATCCGCAGGGTGACATTGTCGCCGAATGAGAGGACCAGTGGACCTTTGACTGGTTGGAGAGGACCGTCCCTCTTATTGGGCCCTGGGATGGCGCGTCTCTGAAGGTTCAGAGGAGCATCACTAGGGTAATCAAGGTGATGTCTGTGTTTTACGGGCTCTCGACCACCATCTTGAGTTTCTTCTGATGCGTTAGCTTAAGTGAGGAGAAACTCAGCCGAGTGTAGAGCAAGGGCGTGTCGGTTAAAAGGGCCGAGAAGTTGTTACCGTTATCGCGAATGAATGTATAAAAAGCTTTCGTATTATGTTACTGCATCGCGAGTGAAATAAGGAGATTTGAATTCCGTGTTTGGAATACGGAACCAATCGTGATTAGAAGGAATTAATGAGTCGTTTAGTACACAAATTTCTCCTTTTTCTGTAAAGACAATAAATTTCTCACCGTTTATTAAAACTCATTAATACTACCCTACAACATTTAACAAATACATGTTGGCTGCTATATAACCGTCGAAGGTTAACTGTTCGCGAAAAATGTCAACGATTCCTGGCCGTTCAATAGAAGAAAAGCTATCCGACGGATGGTTTCCAAACTACATTTACCTTATTTAATCTCCGGCCGATTATTGTACCGTAAACATCAGTCATGAGGATTATGAGGTGCCGTAGTATGGATGATCTATGTCAAATGAAGGGGTTTATGCCTTCAAAGAATTTTTGTAGTTTTGGTTTTCATTGAAGATTTAACAGCTAAAAATCTAAATTTGTGTAAAAATGTCAACTTGTGGATTCTTAAAGATTCGTGAGAAATTGCAATCAGTTTTATTTCATGAAAATCGGATTTTTCATTTAAAATTGAGAGGTTCAAAGTTCAATAGAAAAATTGTCCAAATTCATGGTTTATGTTTATGTCTAAACTAAATTTTTTGTGTAATACGTCGCGCTTTTTATTGCTATTCCATTTTAATACAAATTAAAGTTAGTATAACAATTTTTATAAATAGGGGATTTTCACCTCATATGCACAACCTATATTCAAGTATAAGGATTTTGATAGAAACTGCTGCTGTTTTCCAGTGCACATTTCTAGTTCTCTTGAATAAGCTTTTTCATCAGGAATGGTAAGGTCACGAGAAATCCTGCAAAACTCAGGATTGTTAGGTGGAAATGGAAAATCCTACAAATTCCACAAATCGATTTGCTTTGGTTTCACGTTCATACAAGGTGTTACCTTCGGGAATTCCCGATAGTTTAAAATATGCTTCCTTGGCGAGAACTTCCCAACGAAACATCTGGGGCCCACGGATAATAGACAAAAAAATTTTTGGTTCCCTTTGCCTCTAAATGTTTAGTACATTTTAGTGTGTTACACTCTTTCACAATAAAAATATGTAAGTAATAAAATAGTGAACTATAAACTTACAAAAAATCGGTGCCTCAATGCTCCAGGAATACCCGTTATACCGGGTGAATCGCGGGTGAATATTCCAAAACCGAACATGGGCAATTAACATGTGAAAACGGTTTGTTTTGTTTCTCCCCATTTTAACTTACATGTTTTATAACGACACTAATCGAAAGAAGATTTCTTCTCTCATCTAATGATATGCCAATTAGTTGTATTTCGCATAATTCCGAATTCGCCTTTGTCTCGAGTTATTAAGTGGTTTACAGTTGCAACTTTAAGTAGAAGAGCCGGCTCTGAACCATAAAACACCTCCCACCCTGCTATTCAACAACCCCTTATTTTTCAAGCGCAAAAATGCCAAGTGGCCTGCTCTCTCACGTGGAGATCTAGTGGAGGAAGACCCAAAAACGCCTCCATGACAGCTGTGGGGTTGTTCTGTACATCGGCAGGACTCGAGAGATGCCCCATGAAAGGGTGCTCTGTAAGTTTTTCTCCAAGGAGATGTTTGTAAAGGGGAACATCTGTTACCTTGGGGTTGTGATAACCCTTTTTGACTCCCTTGCAGTTAATTTCAAATGAAATTGTTCTATGATCCGACACAGTCGCTTCTGGAGTGACTTGCTAGTTCGTTATGTAGTCACAGATACTCGATGATGTCAGACTGAGACCAATCACAGTCTGCCTTCGGGCAGTTACGAACATGAGTTCGCTGCACTGATTCAGAATCTCTAGATTAGTACTTGTTCGTAACAACAGGAAGACAGACTGTGATTGGTCTTGGAAAACTCGCGGGTAAATTAACAGTGTAATGTTCCAAACAATAGCAACTTCCGCTATAGTAAAATCGGAACGAGGTTCATTACGAGTTCCTTTTGTAATTTCTGTACCCAATCCCTCTAAAAATTCTCCAGACTGCTCTCGTCCTATTTGGTTTTATCTACGCCTTAACTTATATAACGTTTAATAATTACAAGACTTCCTAAAGCGATTAAAAAACAAAGCTCTATGAAATTAAAGTACGTAGAAAAAAGGCTATTGTTAATTTCCACCACGGCACAAATCTTTATTTACAGTTATCGTACAAACTGGCGGAAAAAATCAATCCTCTAATTTTGACAGTCTGCAGATTCATTATAATACGTTTTGCCTAAACTGATTTACCCTTAGAACACACCGTGTGTGAAGAATAATTTCGGATATTTATTAGAATTTATAAAAGTAGGGTTATAATACAATTTGAAGTTTGAAATTTCGGAATATTTTTTATGATCGGCTTGCGAAATTTACTTAAAAACCTATCCGAAACTGTAGGACCAATATATTTTGTAATATTTGACACACTGGCAAAGCTAAGATATACCTAATGTTTCAAGTGTGGTTCACGTGATTTGTAGCTGCTGCAAAGTGTAGCTGCCAATTAGGTCCCCTTATAGCTTATAATAATGGGTTTTTGAATACACTGCTCAAGATCGAAACAAGTGCCCATTATCCTAGTCAGCTTTAGATTCAGTAACGAGTACATGATATACCGACGGATACTGGCGGTTATATGCATTTTATATTCACAAGAAGCTTTAGTAATTGAAAAAGTTATATAACCTCTATAAATTTCATACAATACCACCAAACGAATTGATTTATCCAACTTTATATAACTTTACAAGTCTCTTTCATATCGGTCGAAGGAAAAGTTGCTAAATCAGCTTTACTTCGGCTTACGGAGAATTTCCATTTCTCATTCTTTTAATTTGCGCAAACTACATTGTAAACAATTCCCGGACTCTATAGCCGCTTTGAAAGCGTAATCACGAAATCAATGAGTTTTCCGAATCAGGTTAGACTTTTCTCGGCTTATGAACTCGAGGAAACGGCTAGGGATTTAATACAAGCCGACGCCCTTTATATGCAAAAGTGCGGACTGAAAGTTAAAAGCTGCAATTTATTTATACAAACATGACTTTTTTCCCTTCGTCGATACGATTGAACAGCAATTGAAGGAGGTAATTCAATCACACTTAGAGGAATTTCCATGTATTCAGGGCTCCGTTCGTCTACATGGTATAAATTTGTAGCTTTTCAATATATGTATATTGAAACGTTGGATCATGCTTTTGATCGCTACGAGCTCGGTGGTGTGAGCTTTTTTGTCAAGAAAACGCTCACAATAAATCGCTGCCTGGTACGTTGAGAATGTTCAGCGTATATGCGACGCATTCTTCATCGCTGATCCATCGAAGAGCAAACCCCTCCAAAGTAAATATCCTAAAGTTACTACGCACACATAATCTCGTTTAATTAATTCCTTGAAACATTGATTGATTTTCGTTATCAGAACTTTAGTATTTGCAGGAGCTGGTGGACGTGCTCCGAAGTTACATTACAATGCAAAGCATTCCTACTGATAACCTTCGCATTAGGTGACAATTCAAGTTCACCCAAATTCAAATTCCGTACACCATTCCAGCGATAATAAAACTGAAATGCTTGCATCGTTATATAACTTCTTTCGGGAGTTCTTGTGACGTTGTAAACTGTGCAAATCGATGTAAAGTGGCAGCACGTCAATATTTTTTTACGGTATACTTCTAAATCTCACTCTTTATATTCTGTTGACGTTGACATCTTACAATGTATAATGTTACTTATCAATGCTAACGATGTAACGAGAGCAGATGGTATTCCCCTTCTGATATTACAAGCATTTATACAAAAGGTCTTGCTGATTGCCCCACTCTGCGTCGTAAACCAATGGGCAGCATATAATAAAAAGAGCAATCCGGAATAATTTTCATTTGCAAAGGAACTTTTTCTAATTAAGCCCTATTGAATAATATACAAAAATAGGGAACCTAAATTTATACCTTAAATTCTCACCCTTTTCGTTTACGGTGTCCTTAACCTTTTGGTACTGGTATGTAAACATATAACATCGTGGATGTCAGAAATACTTCCACAAACTATAAGTTACGAAGATAAGCAACCTATAATTTTACGCTGTGTGGGCTTTTTTGGAAGGTAGCCCTAACGTTGTCGAACCAATGGGAATTAACTAAATACCTCCATAGCCATTGCTATCCATTATGAACTAGGCATCTGAAGTTAGCTGAAGATAAAAAGAGGGGATGAGCGTTGCCGGAAATTGGGAGATTCGCGTTTATCAGTCAAGGTGTTTGGTGAGGCAACCAAGAAGATTCGCGTTTGAGCAGTGGCGCGAGGAAGATTCGCGTTTAGTCAGTCAAGGCGTAGAGATTAGCTTTTTGGTCAGTATAGCGATTACAAAAACAACCTTTAGAGCCCCAATAATGAAACCCGGGCGGCGTTCGGAACTTATCCGAGCTTCAAAGGGAAGAAAAATGGTCAGTACCCAGTGACAGTTTAGTGTCTATAATATACAATAGTTTTTTGGGAAGTTAGCATTCAACCAAAGTGCAAAAATTTATGAGTTAACATTTGGATCATTATAAAGATAGTGCTATCCTTAGTGAAAGTGAGCGTGTAAAAGCTGCGCGCGTTAGCTCGTAGCGTGCCTTTCTATAAGGATTCACGAAAAAGAAAATTACGCGCAAAAGCAATTACGTATTTCCCTGTCGAACTGCAAACACATCATTATCGCAAGAAAACCAATTTTGAACTATTAATAGACAAAATAAATTCAAAACCGACTCATATTGGTGTCGAAAAAACTTGTGTAAAATTGTATATAGTTTTTGTATTCTCATCGAAAGAAATCTCTGAGTTTGTGACCAGTCTTTACAGACTTTTTCATTTTTTTCTGGGATCAAAGCAAATTCCAATTAAAATTTATGTTAACTCGGAAGGTTTCTACTATACAGGGTGGTGACTTGCGTAACGCATCATAGGGATTTCAATGTAATTGTCGTAACATGCGATTATTGGCTCCCCAAATTATTTTAGAGCAAAAATGTATTAAGGTTTTTTGTAGAAAAAAATTGTTTACGTCAATCAACCGTATTAGTTTTCAATTTTTTGCATAATAAAGACGGAAAATTGGAAAAATAAAACCCGCATCTTTTTCAATAATCTGCGATGCCATGGAGCTTTCCAAAACAAAAAGATATCCAATTATCAATTAGCAGCAGTTCGAAATGACTTTTATGATCGACTTGGTTACTGTCTTGCAGTTAATGATGACTTATTCGCAAATTTATTGTAAATTATTATATTAGGAAACCGTTTTTAGTAATTTGGTCTTTCTTTATGTTGAATTTGCTGTTCTAAATATAATTCTTTTTGATAGAATTTGATTTGTTTTATAGCAGACATTCCATGGCATGACGGATATTGGCGTAGTTTTTGTATTATAAAATTCCATGGCATCAGAGATTTTTGAAAAAAATGGGGGTTTTATTTTTCCAATTTTCCGTCTTTATTATGAAAAACATTGAAAACTAATACGGTTGATTAACGTAAAAAAATGTTTTCTAAAAAAAACATTCACACATTTTTGCTCTAAAATAATTTGGGGAGCCAATAATCGCATGATATGAATTTTACATTGAAATCCCTATGATGCGTTACGCAAGTCACCACCCTGAATACTGCGTCAATATAAAAAAAAATAAGCGGCTTGTGAACTACAAACTAGTAAACTATAATATATTATGGATCTACTATGTACATACTTGAAGTTAAATTAATTTTTAGTAAAGAGGGGATCAACACTTAATCAGAGAAAATATAAATATCAAAACAGACTTCCGCAGAAACAACGGAGCTATAATCTTTAAGTGAATCTCAAGTAAATGTAATAATTACAATTCCATTGTATCGAAAACCAATGTGTAATCAAACGTTAAATCAGGGAATCGACGAAAATAACAAAACAAAAGTCTTTGGGTCGCAACCTGTTGAGCTCAAAAGGGCGCGTTCTGTAACAAACAATAACACAAACCAACAAATAAAAAGGTTAGTGAATCGCACTGCACATAAAGTATTGCGAAATAGCAATGCTAACGTCTGACACGGAGGGTAATCACATACTAAACCTGTAATTAATACTTAAAATTAATCAATAATACGAATGACTTACACTAGTAAAATCAAAATTTTGATCGACTAGGACTGTCCTTACAGCCCATGTATAACTGACGTTAAATTCAAGAAAAATCCTTTACGATAAACAAATAACTATGTTTCTATCAAATAGCGGTTCAATATTATCAATTCAGAACACAAACAAGATAATAGGAGCCTCGGTAAAATACCTTCAGTCTCATGCTCGAAATTGAACTTCGCGCTCTTGTTATATAAATAACAAATAGTCGACTAGTTAAATAATCTGCGCTAGTCCGTGTAATATGTTAAATGCTAACAGGGCGAATGCATAACGTTAAATTATGTTTGAATTTAATTCTAATTATGAACTAATTATCACTATTTTCCGGTTGAGTGAAATATAAAATCTATAGTCGCTCTCGGCGAAATTGTATTGCAAACATGCCCGAGGTAATAAATTATCAAGGAAGTGGAGAAATTAGTTTATAGACCGTAAAATTTTGTGCTAACAAATCAATTTCGCTTTACGGTTCGTGTCGCCGGATTAAGTTTTAAACAATTACGTGAATTATTATACAGCTGTAATTTGAAGCAATCGTGAAACTGTCAAGTTCATGTAAATTCGCTTGCACGATCAATGGATATTATGCATAATATATGCGAGTATAATGTTACTGGCAAAAGCTGTTATAATTATTACGGCTGCTCAAGCACATGTCATTCATATGCTAAAGCAAAGGTTAACAGAGCTTGATTTAACCAATTGTAGAATGTTTCAGAAGAAAAGAGACATACGTAACCACCACCCACCACCACATACTTTGATGGGCGTTATTTAGATGTAGAAAATGCCACAATGCTTAATTATTTTCTCCAAAACTAGCAATATGGCATTATTAAAACTTATGTAGGTATTGTTGTTGCAATTCTCCGAAGTCTACAAAGAGTGTACTCAGTAAATTTCATGATAACTCTAATTTTTGTAAAATGGCTAAGAATTGCAGTTGAATTTCTTTAATTTCCAGAAAATCATTTTGTATTCGTTAAGGGTACTCAAAATAGAACCGAGATCTGGTGAAGTTGAAAGGTGTGGATAAAATAGAGATTGGCTATAGAGTGGAAAATGAGATAAGAAATATTGATAAAAACGAGTTACCTTACGGTGTTTGCTAATACCTATATAATTTATTTGTTTTTTTCTATATACAATCGAAAAAAAAACAAAATAAAATAAAAAACAAAAAAAATAAATTATATCTTAGCAAATACTGTAAGGTAACTCATTTTTATCAATATTAAAATATATATAAATAATGGAAAACTTCATCAAACGTATGAGATAAGAAAGTTAAAAGCATTATTAAATAATAAATAGCTGTATTGATGGGAGAAGGGAAGAAATTAGTCAGTTTATTAAATATATATCTAAGGTCATTTTTGATTGTTTTAAAGATAATTGTATTTTAAGAAAAAAAATTGAAAGGTAAGGCGGGTAGTTTGACGCTTTGTACGTCAGTGACTATTGAACGTAGAACGACAAAATGTTTGGGGTATTTTTTTGACGTAGAAAAGGTGTCTGATTACGCAAAACGGAACAGGATTGAACATAAACATCATATTGACTATCTGTGGTGATGAAGAATGGAGATGAAGGAGAATGATCCGGAGCTGGAGGAATTGTGAAGAGATAAAAGCTACAATTGGAATGGCCGATCGGGCATACAGTAAGGTGCGCAGAATGCTCGAAAGCAAGTTGGATACAGGATTTAGGAAAAAATACAAAGGTGTTTTTTAATGCCCTAGCAACACAGTTCCGTATAAAAAGCGTTTATTGTAGACTAAAACCCTTCATATATGTATAATACGAATATTAGGAATAGTGGGAATATTATGCGTTTATTATTTTTCATTGATATACGATTTATATGCGTATATTAAAGTGGTGTTATATACGTTTATAAAACGAATGCTAAAAAACGGTTATTTATATACGTCGTGCCATTAAACTCGTTGCGCGTGCTTTAAAGACTTGATTATAAACTTGTATCTTAATATACTATTTCAGTGGGGCGAGTGTCAGTCCAGGCTACCCTACCATTTATGGATAAATTCCATCTTTTCCTAGAAACTGTGCACGCTGCCACCATTTCGTGCAATTAAACATAAGTGCCCGTCTTTCTGACGTACATAACAAATTTGACTGAATCTCTTTAACAAACTAAAAATGCTCTGCACAAAAACGTTCCACGATTTTCGAAAAGAAAATAAAATCCGTTCAACAAGTTTGTTACGAAATTTTCTCTTACATTTCATGATCTCGTAATCAAACGACCCTCGACTTCTGAAATGGTGAAATTAAATTTAATCGATATCCACAAAGCTCCATCTTGAGATGAGATAATTTAATAATTTCCTTCTTATTTAAGCTTCGCCGCATTTCAAAAAAAAATTACGAAATCAATATTTCTGTAACTTTGAATTGAAAGTATATTTTAATTTAACTGAATATTTCCGAAAATCATATCCAAGCTTCATAAAATTTCCATGTATTTAATTAAAATTTTATAGTTTCAGTTATGTATTCCGACTAAAGTTTGAGAGTTCATTAATGATTTCCGAAAACTTTTGGTCTAGCAATATATTGCCATAGAGTTTGATGACATTTTTAGAGGCTGAGATTGTGCAAAACTAAGCGAGCTGAATTATAATAGTTTGCAAATTACCGATTTCTATCGTTGCCGAAAGTAGAACGTTATCAGTTGCCCCTAGGTATCGTGTTCTGGCCGCAGCCCGTAGTAGCAACGTGAAATATAGAAGAGAAAGTGAAATTTGAATTCTTGCGGGTGTAAGCACAATTTGTGGGTGAAACTTGTTTCTTTGATGATTCATCTGCAAACTATTTGATTTGCTAACTTTATGAATAGGTACGTGACTTTCAGTATTTACGTAGCGCGGTTCCTTTTATAAGGTACGAAGCAGCACACATGCAGGCAAAGTTGACAGCAGAGTATCTGCCGTTGAAGCGATGGAAAAATGAAAAATCCGAGAAGTTAGAGCGGACCATCGCCATATTGAAAGATGGCGAATATCGTAATATCTTGGACGCCTTGTACAACGCTAACCAAAGTTATTCTAAAAGGAATTTCTTGTTCGCTTACTTAGATTCATAAATCTCACCGTTCACTTAGTATTCGCATAAAAATACATATTATTTGGTTTCATTCCACGAAAAAGGGCGAACCTTCCTCGACAACATATGACAAGAAGTAAAATTTCTGTAGCCGCATTTATTTTTCCGAGGGTTACTGGTATTAATGAATTCTGAATTGAATAATTGAAGCGTACAACAACCTTTAGACAGAAATCATAAAGGATTTAAGGGAAGTTGATGAAACTGATTAAAACTTCAATCGTTTAAAGATTGTTTTATATTAATATAAGTAACAAAAAAAATCAAAAATAAAAGTTTTAAATTACTCTTATTATCATTATTACAGCTAAAGAGCTAGTGCAGGGATGAATTGATCATTGTAAGATCGGACGGCCTTTGTACAGTGAAATTTTCACACCCTAAAACCGCACTGAAATTTATAAATTTCTCGATTGAAGATCTTTTTTTTTCGTTTTGATCGGGCTGATTTGTGGTTTGTTATACATGTTTTTTTGTTAGCATTAAACACATCTTTAAGAAAGAATCATTGTTATAAACAAATAAATGACGTTTGAAAAACACAATGTTGTGTAAACAACGTCATGTGGACGTTATTTTTGACGGTACATCCTGTATATGAGAATATTGCAATTTATCAGGTGTAAGTCTGGGGGATTGTCTTCGAATAAGCACAGAGTTGGTTTATTCTATTTGAATTTGCGCCTCAGTTGTTATTTTTCCTTTTAGAATTGTTTGTAATTGAGCATTATTTTCTTTTTAAAATACATCGGTTTTTTTAAAATTTATTCAAGTTAGATCAGCCTTAAGTTAGACACATCTGGTTGTTTTGCGATAAAAAGTCTTATCAGGTGAAATTAATTAAGGCACGTGTTCGTATCGCTATTAAGAAGTTAAAGGGTGCTTTCTAAAAGGTTTGTCTGTCATTAAAAGTGCTTCTCTGTCCGAGACACTGAGAATTGGTTCTATTCATCAAACCAGATTTTGTTATTAAGTTCAGTGGTCAACATTCAGAAGCCGTTAGCGTTTGTGTGCGTTTAGTGCGCCTATAACGCAAATCTTATACGATCCGATTACTTAGATTACTGGAAAAGTCTGTAAGTGATTTAAAAATCTTTATTTTTATTTATCAACCGTCTGAGTGCGGGGGATTTGTAACTGTGAGAAGATTACATAGTTTATAATTACATTAAGAAGGTTCGGAAGCACTCGATATTAACAACGTTACTTTATTTTTTTTTAATAACAGACCAATTGTTCTTCCCTTTCAAAATAACGAGGTCAATTAATAATAAACGCATGCCACCGTAGACGTTCCTCTGGATTGAAGGGTCGAAAGAGACCGCTTGTTTTGTATTAAAGGTAGTGGATCTTCCTTTTACTTCGATTATCTTGGTGTGGTCGTCTTGGATAAGGACGATGTCATTTCTCTGAATGGGGCCTAAGAGTTTGACATTGGCATTTATTTATTTATTATCCCTCTCTTGTTCTGGGCCCTCAACAGGCTTGCGCCCAATTACAAAGTGACCCGCATAATGCTTTTTAGTTCCCACCTCTGCCACAGATGAAAAATTCACCTCAACACAGGTTCAAACGCCCGACCTCCGGATTTATAGCCCAACGCTCTACCATTGAACAATAAAGCCGGTTGATTTGGTTGGAGGTTGGCAGACGAAAAAAATCATGGACAAATTTACCGAACGCTATAGTTTGATATATAGTTATACCAAACTTATTTAAATATTTGCAAAAGACCCCAGGAAACCATCTAGTCCCCCCCCCCCCCACACACCTTTTGAACCACTAGCATGTAGCCTATTGTCCCTTGTATAAGTTTGCCGCTGAACAATATTTTTGTGTAAAAAACGTCAGTTGGGCGTTATTTAGGCTGAAATAATACCGAAAACAAAAACGTGTCACCCTGTACATGCGAATATTGTAATTTACTTTAAATCTGAAAGATTTCATTACAACTCAGCATAGAATTGGTGTTTTTCCTCTGAATTTGTTATGTTAGTGTCTATTTTTCCATTTTACAATTGTATTTAATTGCATAATTTATTGTTTAAATTTTATCGTTCGTGTGGTCGTTTTGCGATAAGAAATGTTATCGGATGATTTGTGATCGATGAACACAGGATGGTATGCCGATATCAAACAAATATGGGACTTGTATTTCAATTGAACTTTGAACTTTTTTGTTTGTATTTTTGGATATAGCTGATAGATCTTGCGTATGGTTCGTTGCATTGTTCTTAGGACACCTTTATTTTTGACAGTCCCGTATGTAGCATAATGTGATTATATTATAATTACGCTATTGTGTTTTTTATTACTAATTGAATGACACTCATCCCAAAAGCGATTACCTATTGGAAATTTTAATTGATATCTATATTTATAAAAGTTCTTATCATACTATGCACTATAAAATGGGATTATTAGTATAATCAGGTTTACCAAAATGTGGGAAGACATTGTGCCAGTTCTTGGAGGAGCATAAATACAAGTACGCTAGTAAATGTGTATAAAAGGTTAAATTTAGTGTACCTACATAATGTAGGTATATAACCACTGATCCCTTAGTAATAGATTTTTTAAATTTTATTACACTGCTCAAATGAGCCATACTGTATCAAATATTACTAAACAACAATAAAAAATCTGAGTTTCTAACTTTTAAATTATTCTTATCGATTTAATCAATATTACAGCTAAAAGTCGTGCAAGAAAGAATTTGCAATTGTTAGAAAATACGACCGGGAATTCAGGGGCAGGACCTCCCCGTTATTTTTCAGTATGCACAATGTAGCGAATATTTCAGAAGTTCAGAAGTTTCACAAGAATATATCAGAAGAAATATGTCAGAAGGTGGATGTGACGCAATCTTTCCGGGAAATATTATGTTTTGTTCTAAAATGTTCGAGAACATTCGGGAGCACTCGAGAACACTCGAATTTAATGTATAAGAAAATTGAATTGCGTTTCAGGACAGTTCCAATTTCAACACTGAAGTAATAAATAGTTTGCGCTGTTATAAATTATGTATATGTGAGTGATAAATAAATAATCAATTCATTTCATTGTAAATAAATAAATCACGTAATTAAATTTACAACAGCTACAACTTCCCGTCTGAAAATCTTGCCACTTTTTTCACTAATCCTTCCCGTTCAATGGTCCAAAATTAATTAATCATGAATACCGACTAAGTGTTAGTAAATAATGAACGAAAATGCTGGAATATCGACGCGTTTAGCATATAAAATGTACAAAAGTTGCTCATTTATCGAGATTCCACAATCCACATTGCTTATTTAACTACACGACACTCTGTATGTATTAAAATCGACATCTTCAGAGAATGACGTGGTTTAGGCTATGAATCTCAAGGGACTGTTGCTCAAACATTCCAAATCATGCGTGTCTGACTGTATATGTAGGTGTTAAATAACGGAAAGGGTTGGTTAACTACATCAGTAGGTGCTTAGCCATAAATCAACCTGCGAGTTCTACTAAAAGCAAAGTTATATAAATTCACCGAGAACGCCAAACCCACCTTACAAAACGCGTATGTAACATTCCGAAAATACGCACACAAATTAGTCGTAGCGTACCTAAATCAAGAACAGCGGCCAATTTCTGGCAATGTCGTTAAAAGTACGCCTTACAGAATCGGACCGTATTTTTACGATTTAATAATAAGATATATAAATTTCTGTATACGACAAAAACGTCTGGTCAGCACAATAAATCTCTCTAGGTATAATACTATAAAACTCTCTCTCTTCAAGATGACTTGGCAATTATTTCCTATGAAACTTTCTTGGTCTGTCGCCTGGATTGTATCATCCTGTTTTATTATCCTGCCGTACATAAATCATTTCCCTTTTTTTCGCAGTGTGATTAATAAATCTATTTTCTGGCACTTGTGATCAAATTAAACGGCAGTTTTGGGAATATAACTACGGATTATTATGTTAAGCTGTATTGGATTGGAAGGCCCGGTGCAGCTTTGAGGATTTTGGTAAAAACTATTTTTTTTCTGTTTTACGAAGTGCTATATCCGAAATAATATTATTTCTCCTCTCATTTTTCACTAAAAATAATTTGTCAAGATTAAAGGATTTTTAAATATCTCTTCGGGATTCATTACCTAAGTTAAATTGGAGACAGACGCGACTGGAGGATAATGGATTTAGTTGCTTGGCCAATTCCTACCCGGTCCCAGCAAACCTCTATCGTTGTTATATAGAGGGTAATAGAGTAACTGTTATATATAATTTTTAAGTGCGGAATGGCACCTGTAACTATTACTACTTTTTTTCTTTTGTAGTACATGTTTTTGTTTTGTTTCTTTAGTGTTCGTTTATCTACGCTACTTGACGAATCTGATATAGTCGCAATACTATCATAGTACATTATTATTATTATATTATTATTATCATTATAAGTGTTATTTACCCAAACTCCAACATACTGAATGTAATAATACCCCAGTCGAACACGTATTTCAATTTCTGAAGCAGTGGATAAAGGGTGAATCCAAAAAGATGCTAGTCTCATTGATACATCTCTATATGTACTAACGGTAACAGTATGCATCGACGTATTGGTACTAAAGCACTGGTTAGGTATTTTGAAGTTCATTCTGTGCTCGAAATGGGATAATTGAAGTGACCAAAAAATCTCTAAATCGTTCCGATAGTTATTTATTGGGTATAAAGACAGTACATGTTTCAACCTTTCCGTTAATCTATTAAAACCCAAAGGGGCTGAGGCAGTAACAACTTGAAATAACGCGCATTCGAATGAGCTTCAAAAGTAAAATCTTAAAGCTTGTAAAATAACCCAATGAAGGCCTGTAAAACTGCCAAAACTGGAGAACGTCGACACTGAAGCTGAGTGGTGGTTCCATAGGTAAAATTTGATAAAATATCGATCAGTTTCATAATGAACAATTATAGAAGTGTAACTTCGTTAAAATGCCATCAGGTTTACGAAGAAAAAGTAAGGAACTTATTTTTAATCTTATTTGTTATTTTGAACGAGAAGTAGATATTGGACTTTTCATTACAATACGTAGAACAGAACAAACAATCGAATAAATTAATTAAACAAAAGTTATAACCTTGCACCACAAAACACGATCACATCACCAATGCGAGGTATCCTTTTTCTACAAATGTTGTAGTTGTAGCCATGGAACGTCCTATTTCTTCGATCAATTTGGTTCACCCTGCGTATTACCATTATAAATATACATCTTATAAACAATGGTGTGACCGGAATATATCTCGGATTATTTAATGGAGAAAGAGAAATCTCTCAAGAAGAAAAACCGAGAGGAACCATCAACCTTAATTGAGTTTGGGACAGCAATCGAAGCCCTAGTATGTAACATTGCCATTTTCAACAAACAAATTTAACCAATTATTAATAAATGAATAAGTTACCTGAATTTCTACAGGACGAAACTTACCAAGTTCCGGTTACAACCTGCAAGAGTTTGATTCGTGGCTCAGGCCAAAGGAGAAAGTAGCTGAATCCAGAATTCGACCAATTATACCTGAAGATAGGAAGACTGAAGACAAAGTAAATGATATCAATCTAGAAGAGCTTGAGGAGCGTTTAACGCAGCTGCAAATAAACGCAAGAAATGTGTAGTGTGTAAAATGAATAATCACACTGAAAGTTGCTAAAAAGTTTCGCAAGATGAAGGGAGAAAAAGAAGGAAAATCGCTCAAGAAATCGAGTTGTGTTTTCTTTGTCTTCAATCAGGCCATTGGTGTCCCGACGAAAACCGGAAATCGAAGAAGGACGAATGTGGCACAATACCGTTTTTCAATTGAAAAATTAACCAGTTTTTAAGAATAAAGGGAAGGTTCAACTGGTTTCTCAGATAATTTGCTGATAATCAAAATCCTGGTCAAAGGACCAAAAGGATGTGAAACTGTTCATGGTCTCTTTGACAGCGGTGCAGCATTCAGCATGATAGGAGAATACGTAGCTCATCGACTTGATTTAAATGGAACTAACAAGTTCAGTGTGTTCGGAAGGAATTCGTTATGAAGATTCAATACAAGTGAATCTCTCTGTTGGACCCGCACAAAAGAAGAAAGAATTGCACAGAATATCAGAAAATTAATCTAGGTACGTCCTTTTGATGCGGAAGCCTTCATAATCTTTTGGAGCGAAACCAGCTCCAACAACAGAAAGTAAAATAGAAACTACAGTCAAAAAAGGTAATCGATCGGAAACTGGATTCCTGTGGAAGGATGACTTACCCTTCATTTACCACATGACAATGGAAAATAAAATGGATGGGTCTCCGGAATTTGCTGAATTTTGGAAAAGTTCAAAGATTACATTGATAAGAGTTATCTTGTCCCAATGTCCACTGAGGATGCGACCGGAAGCGGTTCCAAAGACATTGAAGAGTGCGCTTTGGGCGCAGGCAGTGAGAAAGAAGGAAGAGAGTGGTATTTGCCTTGTTTTTTTGCGCACCACCCATCAAAGAAACCACGTTTGGTTTTCGATGCAGCAGCAAAAGCGGAAAAGTCATTAAACAACTTTCTTCTAAAAGGTCCTGATCTCATTCAACCCCTGACGGAAGTGCTTGTGAAGTTCCTTCTTCACAACATCGCCTTGACAAGTGATGTCAAAGAGACGTTTCATCAGGTCCGTTTACGGGAGGAAGAAGACTATGTGTGTTGTAGGTTGTCCAAATCTCAAAATGGTCCTGGGCCCAGAAACTATTTTATCACCTACTTGATTGGATTAGGGCGACCAACTGTGCGCCATTTAAATTCGGTCCAGGAATTTGTGAGCCACATACAGGAGCTAGTGTCAGACGAATGTAAGTAATTTTGTATTACAATACATGAAGTATACTATTACATTGTCCCTCAAAGGTGTCGAATAATGGGTGTGTAGTTTAACCAGATGCTACATAAGAATTTATCAAATACTTGCTTGACATTTTTTTTACACATTTCGGCCATTTCATGATCACGCCATTTGCATTTATGTGGTCATCACCTTTTTTTTTAATGGAATATCTTGTATTAATGGTTATTCACATTGCCCCGAAAAGTACCTCTTAATAAGATGATGTAAGGTTGTAAAGGTGTAAAGTTAACGGTTTTCGAAATATTTGAGTGTCAATAAAAATGAAAGGCCTAGAAAACTTATTTTTTATGGAATGAAAATGCAAATTGGAAAATGAAGTCAATGTATTAATGTTGTCCATTCACCAGTGTAGCAATAAAATTTATAAAAGCCGTCCTAATCACTTGATAGAATTAAAACAAAGGATACGTCGTGTTAAAGTGGCTAAAATTGTCCTGGCTTCATGACTTTCACGACCGATTACGGTATTGTGACCTATATATTTAGGAGAGAACCAATATGTGTTAAAAAAGCTACGCCACTTTTGTTTAAAACCGTTATGTGGTAAAAACATAACATGGCTGTATTACATTCAGAATATTTCAGTTAAGTTTGTGTTACATAACAGTTGCATAACTCTTACGTTATATAACCGTTATGTTAAATGTTTGCTGGGTATGTGCAGTACCTAAAAGACAATAATACATACCAATTTGACCCAGTCGTTTCCGAACAGGGCGTACAAAACTCGAGTATTAACATTGGGACTTTCGAAGCAGTAGAAGATACGAAACCAATTAAATAAAGGTACAGTTACCAATTTTGATGTCAACCATAATGCTGTTTAGAAAGTGAAAATATACCGAAATGACAATAATTATAAAACATAAAATGCAGGTCCGCATTTAAAAAACGACGTTCATAACTCCAAAAACCGATGCGTCGGATTTGCCAGCATGTACGGAAGAAACTTGAAGTGGAAAGTATATTCATAATGACTCACTTTCTATAAACAACGTCAGAGTCGGTATCAAATTCGTAATTCTGTCGTACAGTTTCCGAAACCCCAATCGTCACCCTTGAATTTGGGATATCCTGTACACATGCTTATACACTTCTATTGTTTATATAGTATAGTAAACGTCAATTGTGGTTAAAATTTATATTACCTAGAAGACTTACATGATTTTGTTAAAATTAAATTTGTTACAAAAGTGGTATGGGTACTTAGCATAAAATCTCTCATATTTGATTATCCATATTTGGTCCTATAGAAAGTATGTAGTGCACTACACTCGCTTCCTGAACGCACAGCAGGTGTTCATCTATCGCTTTAAACCATTCTTTCAGGAACAAAAACTCTTTTTAATTCCTTGTTACTTAATATACTGTTAAACAGGTGTCCGTTTGCACTGAAAAATTTAAGCTGTACTTTGTAGCGTTTTAGAATTTTTATTCTTTAGGTAATAAGCATTAGGGGGTATAACGTGTGATCCAACTAGAGACCTAATTTTCACATTTGTATTAATTCCAACATTATAAAAGCTAAAATTGGCGATCTCTATTTTATGGAGCAATGGATTTCCATTAAAGTGGCGGGCGACAGTCTGTTGGACGTTAGCGAGCGATAATACAATCTTAAAAAGTTTTACGTGCTCAAAACAGCCCAGTCAGGATTACGCAGAATGGTATCAAGTGGGTCTCTGGCTTTTGATTGATGGGGCTGAACGAATCCGTTTCGTTTATTATGAGTCATGTCGCGTTAATTAATTATTGATATTTTGTAATCAGGATGTAGCGTACAGCTTAACTAAACCATAAGCCACCAAATATTCGACAATACAGGCTGAAAATATGTTGAAACCTAGTAACAAAATCACCCATCTGTCGATTGTAAGTGGCACCTCTAAATGGCATTATGCGGGTCACTCTGTAATTGGGCGCATGCCTGTTGAGGGCCCAAAACAAGAGAGGGATAATAAATAAAAAATAAATGAATAAAAAAAAAAATAAAGTGGCAACATTAGTTGGGGGTGACGCTAAAAAAGTGATTATTTTGGGGATCAACTAAACCAAAAGGGCCACGGAAAATATGTAATATCGCCGCCACAAGAGAAGAGCCCTGCGTCATCAATGTACGAATGCATAAATCCAAGGTGTTGATACTTACATCTCAAAAATTTGCGCAACCCAAAAAAGGACAGAGACCGAAACAAGTTCTTGGGATATAATAGACGTGCGCTTTTGAAAAGCTAAATGTAATGAAAAGAGATAACCTATAACGCTTGTCAAGTTTAACATGCATATTTGATGCTGATTTGACCAACGTCGTAATACTCCTAATTATTTTCAAATTTTCCATAACCTCTTTTGCTCTTCGATTTTGTATAAATAAGCTGTTTTCTTTCCCCTACCTAATAACTAAATTTGACTAGTAAACAACTGAATTGGGATTTGCTGTTGCTCTTTTTAAACCTTTGCGAAACTACGCCATCTAGTACATTTTTCAACAACTTTAATATTGATTATTACGGAACTATTTTGACTTTGATTTTAAATCTTAAATCACACGCTTGTAGATGATGACGCAGGGCTCTTCTCTTGTGGCGGCGATAATATATCAAGAAATGCCATTTTTTCCATAGTTTTCAAATTAGCTATGGCAGGTGTTCGGGACGACAGACGCCCTTCAATGTAAGGAAAAATCCCTTAATTAACCATGAGGACCATCAAAAAGTTATGCATAAAAAATACTCTTTTTGTCACTATTTCAAATATAATCATGGTAGATTATATTAAGTGTAGCCTTAATAGCAGCAGACATCTTAGAAAATTCAGGGGTGGAAATTCGAGTGCGAGCGTGTGAAACATAAGCGCCTGGGAGCATAACAAACAGAGATAGCGATAGATTTACACACCGCTTCGAAATCAGTGTTTACTTACTAAACGAATTGGATTATTCTATATTCTGAGAACTGATTTTTAGACAGTTCCACCGATTTGCATTGAACAGATTGTAGAGGGTCGAACATTTTTCAATGTAATTCGCCCAATTTCGACCATTTGCTCTTTTTTATGTTCTCTATCACAACGAATTTACAGGGTGGAAGACCAGCACGTTATTGCAACTGCTGTCTGGCTCTATCTTTATCATTTCTCTTTTTATGCTATAAGATTAAAACGGAACCAACGAAATTTCCACGACCCGCGTCTCCTCTAAGCCAACAGCAGACCTACTCTTACGTTATCTTTGCTTTGGAACCGGAAACCAACGAAATTTTCGCAACCCGCTGATATCTCGGGAAAAAACCACGAGTTCTAAATATCGCCAACAAACTGACTCGCGCCTACTATCCGTATGAAGCGGTATATATGCAGATCATTATTCGTATCGATGAGTGGAAGCGGTCTTTAAAGATATGAAAGTTTTGCATGTTTACAGTGCTTACCCAAACGTTTACATAATCATTCCATCCTGAAATTAAATCAGAAACGGAGGTATTGCGAATTTTAAGTTGCCTGAGATTTCCCAATCTTCCTGCAAGCCAACTTCTAAATTCTCACGGTTTTAAGGATTAGACATGCGCGTGTCTGGTGATTTACGTGAAAATCTCAAACGTTTATGGATCTACAAGCAGATATGACTGATACAAACTTTTTTTACAAATCCCAGTACTTAGAGGCAACAATCCGCTATTGTCGCTAACAGCATCCACGACGTGAGCATCTGAAATATTTTATAATAGGTAACTCGTGCTTTTGGTAAAAGAGAAGTTTGAAACTTCCCAGCGCTTCATGACATTACATTATAAAATGATCGACAGGGGACTTACTGGCAGAGTGCCAATGATAGAGCGTCTTATCCTCAATGAACTTTGTACGTTACTTTGTTGTCAACTAGGTACCTACTTTTCAAACAAACTTCCAAACATCAAGTTCGTTTTATCGACAAGTCAACTGCGAATAGCCGAAATAATCTTGTCACTTTTTGAAATTTAAAGTAATTCCTGTGACAGGCTACAAGAGATTGTTGAGATTGAAAAGTAAACATATAATGCTTTACGGGCTGTTCCTCAACCTCATTTGCTCATTTCGGAAGTTTGTAGTCTCTTTTTTACCCTTTTATTACAGATATTTGTTTAACGCATGGATATTTTGGCCTAGCTGTCTGGTAAGTGCTTAGGATGTACAGATTGCTTATTTTAGCAGCATATCCATTGGAACGTATATGGGTAATTAACTTTTCCACATCAGAAAATCAACTTCGGTTCGTAGGATTACAAAAAAAATGTGTAACACAATTTAGAAAAAATTGGTTTTTGCACGTTTGTGTATAATCTTTTTGTAATAACTATTTGTGCATTAACTTGTTTTTTTGATAAAATTCAAAATGGGAAACGGATATACGCGATATTCCGCAAGCTTTAAATAAATCGATTCGCAACAGGAGCTCATCACAACAATATTTAGTTTACGCAGATGAAAGTGACACGGATGTGTTTGATCAAAAGAGTAATTATCGTTGGAGGAGAAGCGTTTAAAAGGCAGATCAACATAAACGTTCAAAAGATTGCTAATTTGTTACTTGATACGGTAAATTTCCCCCGTTATTAGAATTGAACAAAAGTGTAGCGCGTATTAAATGATGAATTTAGTTCCAGGATTTGAGTAAGAATAAAAGAATCTGTTAAAAATGAGTTCAGTTTGGCCAGTTTTGATAACAACAATGACTTTCAATTCTGTTTTTCTGGGGTACGTTAACTTGCCCCCCCCCCCCCCCCGCCCAACCTAAAGATTTGGGAGGGGCCAGGTATACGTGTACTCCTCCTCCACTACGTATTTTGCCGCTGGTATCTATGCCACCTGATACATCTGGTTATGCGCTCAATTGCTCCACTTGAATTAAAGCTAGCGCCATCATAGTTAAACCATGACAAATTTTCAAAAAGTGGGGGTGGGGGTAACGTTTTTAATAGTTTGAAAACAAAAGCACTCGTTACTCCCAAACGAAACACGCTGGACCTTCGGATTATTTGGAAAAAGTGCTTGTCTTGATCCCCTCTATCACCCAATTTTATGGTACATGCGGTCATGTAACACCCTGTGTACTATAGTGCAACCTTTAATTCAAGTGGCGCAATTGAGCGCATAACCAGATGTATCAGGTGGCATCGGAGACTTGATGGCATAGATACTAGTGACAAAATACGTAGGGGGAGGAGAGGATACGTATACTTGGCCCCTCCTAAATGTATTTTCGGATTGCTAAAAAATGATAATGGGGCAAGAGTTATTATCGATGGCGCATGTGAGCGCATAACGAGTGCATTACTTTGTAATAATATGACAATCAAATCTCTAGTTGGGGGGGGGGGGCTTTGAATTTACTTTTTCTCTTTAGTCCGAACAGTCAAATGCACTATCGCGATATGCCACTTTACATAATTGTAGATCAGCTTGAATTTTAGATACCAGTCCTATTTTCGCAAATAACGCTTTTCGTCTAAAGTGAACAAATCTAATCTTGTCAAACTGTTCAGCTACACTTATAGGAGTTATTTCGGGTCTTTTTATTGTCTTGCACAAATCCGAAGTAACAAAAAAAAGGCTCTTAAAAAATAGAATTGTAATTTAATCCTTCAATTCTCCAACTCTGGAGAGTGCAGCTATAGTTGTCTGCTTTATTTATATAAAGTAATGGAGATATTAAAGAAGCGCCCTCTACAAATATAGTATGCACCAATTTAACAAGCTCCGAGTTTTAATTTCGCACAAACGTCTGCGCTGGTAAATTAATTGAAATGCATTTGGTATTTACTTTAAACAAATAAAACAGAATCTCTCCCATGCATTCATGTAATTTGCCTTGGAAAACATACGAATGTGAGGAGACGCTTTAGCTCAAGTCTGATTGCAGTATAATTGCTGTTTGGCAAATAAAAATATAATACTTACGGTAATGCATGGCTCTTTTCTCTCTGCTTTTGAAGGAACGACGTACTTAGCTACACACCAGTATGCCTAACATCACGCTCGTGGGATGGTTACAAAATTCCAATGCACTAGTGCCAGTGTAAGAGGAACTGTTTCATCCAAGGAATATTATAAGACGACACTTTCTATTGAGTGACGTTAGTCGCGGGTAGTGGCATAAATGTGTAATGGTGGTAACACCAGCTTCGGACACTACTTTCACCGAGAAACTCGCACATTTTCGTAAAACCTCTGAAACTTCTTATCAGAACCACGTGTGCATTAATTCAAACTTAACAATGAAACTTCCTACTGCAAACGACCGGATAAAACCGTTTATAATCATTCAAAATTCAACCAGATGTGTCTTACTTTTAGCACCTTATCTAAATTGAACAATTTACAAAAACGGAAAAATTACGCATATACAGAAATTTCCAAGGAAAAAAACAAATACTGAATTAAAAATTCAAACGAACCGATCACACTGTGTTTATTCGTAAAACAACGCATTGGATGGTACACTTACAAATTGAAATTATTTCATATGCAGGGTGACCATACCCTACTGAAGGTGCTGAAACCAAAATAACGTCTGCGTGACGTAGTTTACACAAAAGTATTCAGGTTAGAACCAAATGTGTAAAAAAAATTTGTTATGTAATTAAGTTAGGTATATAACAATTGTGTGGTGAAAACATAACATGGATATATAACATTCCGACCACGGAAACAGAGAGGATAAGAGGACAAAATCCCGCAAGGATAGAAGTATAAAAAACATCTTTATTAGTAAGCAAGCCATGGGTAAAATCAAAATTATTATTTTCATAGTGAAATTTTTGCTAGTGCCATAGAGGTTCAATTGTATTTCTTGCGAATAACTGCGGTTGCGGTAGACACGGTCAGATCTTCCTGGGATTTAGAACCTAAGATGGGCTCGTATACTTCTCATCTGCTGACCGTCTCTGAATGAGCTCAGTATCTAATGAAACGAATGGTCTGTGTTTTTCAGTATAAATTTTATAGCGTTTTTACTCTTAATTGCAACGGAAAAGTTTTGTTCATTACAAAAATTCATATAATATCATTAGTAAAGTTATTTTTAACATGAAATGTAGAGATAAGGCGTGTATGGGGCGAATATGTACAATTAAGGCTGCGCGGAAGTGAAAAATGTAACTGAATGCGGAGAGAGACGGGTTTTCGCTTGCAAGAAAAACATGTGTATGAATGCTGACGGGACTTTAACGTCACGTGTAACGAAGCACCAGTTTTCCACTCGAAAGTTATGACCACCCCGTATATTTCTAGAATCGGCCAGCTTTGCTGAACACCCGGTATCTAGAAGGATTTTAAGTTGGGCGTTTCGTTACTAAAAAATTGTAGTTACCGAATTTACTTATGTGCGCTAGGAGAAGAGGAGTGAGCTTTATCTTGGTTTGATTTTATTTAATTGTTTATCTTACCGTTGATATCGCACGCAAGTTTCGTAGTGAATTTATCCGTTTTGCAACTGTTCCTGTAGGAATATGTAAATTTTCTTTACAGCCGCCGAAAGCTCTTGCCAGGAAAATCAATTTACAAAGATCAATCTTATTAAATTTTAGGTCCGTTAATGATCAATGATATACGAAAATATAGGATTGAAACCGGCAAGGCTTGACTTCACATTTCATGGAACAAAAGGGCATTGCTAATGCTAGGTAATTAAAGTTACAACGGCAGTGTGCGAAAAGGTGTTCTCAATAAGAGTAAAAAGTTGTAAAGAAATACGGAGAAGGAGCAATGTCGGGCGCATCGTAGTTAAATTATTTATTGAAGTAATAAATGAATTGCACGGTAAACCAAAAAAATTTCCATTTTATTAATGGTGGGTAAAGAAATACAGTACCTTGTTTATTAATTGTAGCGCCTTGTTTGTTGTTTTTGCTTGCGGTTTGTTTATTGGGAAAACTGGTTTCTTGTTTGTGATCGAAGCCGAGAATAATCGGTACGAGAATCCAATCATTTGAGTGGGTTTTCATAAATCATCAATGTTCCTCATCTTCTCTCTATTTCCGAAGAACACTATAATAAAATGAACTACATTGTCTACGTTACAAGGTTTGTATGTGTCCTTGTAAATTATACATAAGCCACAATGTCAACAAAAAAGGGAAAGTACTGTTCCTCCATGTACACGTGACTTTACGATGTAAAGCAAATCAGTTATAAATCGAATTGTCACTCGGAGCACGCCCGTAAAAGTTGAACACGTTTCAACAGCAAAGCTGTCATCATCAGCAAACAATGCCCTCAAAAAATGACACAGGCGCTGTTTTGTCATGAACCGGTTCGACGAATTAGGTTTCAGAGTTAAAAGAATGTAACTTAATAGGTAGGTACCTACGCTTTATCACGTAATTAATAATTATCGGTCGATTTTATGATGCGTGTTAATAAATAAATGGTCCGAAAATATCTGAAACACTTATCTTTCATTGCCTACTGCTGATATATACAATGCTACTTATGAATAAGCAATGGACGGAAAAGTTTTATTATCATCTCGTGCAGAAAAGGACGTCATTATAGAACATATAGGTTGTTTACTATACTAAAACGCGGTTATATTGCATATAAACGTACGAAAAATAACGGTTCCTATGTTCTACTGCTTATTGCTCATACATGCCCTCATTATTCAGGTTAAAATACAGAAACATCATAAGAGCAAGTCGTTAAAATATATTGAAAAGACGACAATACAAGTTTACGATGTATTGCCATTTGCCAATGTCATTTACTGTAACGTATTACAATATGATACTGAAAACGGCGTTACCGTTTTTAGCGTTATATACATCATTGCATCCAGGAAACAGCTTGCAATAAAACAAGCGTTACGCTGAAATGCAATAATCTTTAAGTTGATAGGTTTTAAATTGCATCTTTCAAGTGAGATATGCATCTTGGCTTGGAAAATTAAATTTTCCTTCCTATTTCGTCTAACAACTCTCGGATGTCTCTCAAAGCTATCAACTTCGGCGTGTATGCCGATAACTATCTATCTCTTCACCCTTAGATCCTTAAAAATAGAATTAAGGCCTTTTATTTGAACCCAATGCGCACCAAATATCATTTGGCAAATTTAACAATTCGGTTGCTTCGATTGCCATCATAATATTATTCTAAAGCGGTTTACCAGAAAAACGGAAAAATTGAATAAATTTGACTTTCAAATCAAAACCGATTTTTTGGTTGGACGTGATTGTTGCCAATATTAAGTTCTTGCGCAAACTTTCGGGATTGACGAAAACAAACGTTCGCGAGAAAAAAAACGCCGGCAACAGTTACAGAACGTCGAATAAACCGTGGAAAAAAACGCAACTGCTGCTGTGCGAGAAGCTTTCGTCATCCATTAAAAGGAAGACAGTAATGTAGATCATCTGCCATATGGACGGAAAGAAATCGTTGTCGTTCCGCAAGTAGCACAACTACTTATATCGTTAACCTTAATTTCTGTAACGTTCAATGCGCTGTGAAGCATAAATCAATGCGAAAATGGAGAACATTTTCCGAGTTATTATCTAGTAACTAATCCCTTAATAGCTGCACTCGAGTAATATCTTGTGATAACGTACCACCGTTTGAAATTATTCATTCTTTCATAAAACGAAGAGTATAATAATTCGCGTTCAAATTTCAGGAAAGTGGTGACGTGGTGTATATTGTAGATTTTTGGTGACACAAGAAAATGTTATTGACAATAAATTCTGGGCAAGTAGTGTGGTATAAAATCTGATATACTCAAAGATATGATCTCATTACAACAAAATTTTGTTGGACGTAGTGTGTTGATTTTTGCTTTTCCTTGTTTTTCATATAATCAAAAACAACAAAGAGTATCGGCTATTCTGTATTATGGAGTATTCAATTCCCTACAATCTTTTCCTTTATATTTTCTCCTACATGACAACAAAGATATAGTCACTGAACCAAGTATCACATCCTATTTAAATCAAGAAACATTTTATTTATTGGTCCCAGCCGTGTTATTATAGAAAAAGAGGTGTCCAGGGAAAAGTAGATTTTTTGATAAGTTAGAAATGGCACATACGTAATGTAATGTACGTAGTAATTTTCTAGGCCACGCTCGCGCAAGTACGTTATTAGAATTGCAAGTTGTGCAATTGGATTAATGTTTGGAAATTTTTCTTTTACTACTTCTATACAAGGTGTTTGTTCAATTTAGAATATCGTGTAGATTTTTTGTACGTAGTTGGACCTTACCACATGTATTTCATATTTTAACAATTCGCAGAAAGGTGACTTCAAAATTCAAGTACTTAAAAATTTAGTTTACTACTTTTGTGATCGGCTTGTGCGATGAACCGAAGGTTTTGTTTGATTTATATCGGGCGTCATATTTATTGAATTTGTTTGCAATAGTATTATTCCACTAGCTTACTGTGTATATTTATTTTATTGGAATACCGTTGTGTGGCGAATCTCGCCACCCTACCACAGAATTGTGGTCACGTTGACAGCACCGTGCGGTTGGCCGGTTTGAAATTTTAACCACAGATTGTTGTAGTAAAGGCAAACATATCACATATTTTTAACATCAGGACTGCATGTGCAGACTGCGCAACGCTAAATTTCTTATTTATACGAATATTTATGCCATAACTTATTTCCTTTGCATACATAAATAGTCCGTTATATGACCTTTCGGGAAATACACTGATCAATTCATGGCAAACGCGTTTACAGGCTGGAATCTATTTCATGAAAGTGGAAAGTGAATGGACACATGTACTTGACATGATACAATTATTTATCATTTTCAAGTGAAATTTTGCTGCTCCCACCCTAAAAAATATAGGTTAGGTCGATTCCTTTCATTTTTATTTCTGTGCATTCGTGAGTTTTTACGCGAAAAATTGATTCAAATTTTCGAAGACATTTGTTAACGCAAATGAGCATCAAATGGCACAAAACATAACACGTAGATGCCACCAGGAAATTCCGCAAGGGACAAACCTCTGTAGAAGTATGGTCTACAGATTCTTGTAATTCATGGTACTTTTTTGGAATTCATGGAATTCCTTTTGAATTCATGGAATTATTCTGGAATTAATTCATGGAATTCTTATGGAATTCGTAAAATTATTTTGGAACCCTTTTTACAAGCTATAGTTCAGGTTGAGGCTTACTTTATATCAATTCTTATATAATTACCTGGAAATCACTCAATATTTGTGAGTGACTACTCCTTATCGCTAAGTATTAGATACTATATTTTGCACGGGACTAAATTCATCTCATCCGTTTCCGATACAAGAAGCTCCGTCACAAGCCGTCACAAACAATTCAAGTATTCATCTCATATGCCGCGAGACGCTTAGCGAAATGGTGTTGTTTTTTAAAGCGTATATGAACGGAAATATCGTATTAAAATCGCAGACTTTTTTTTTAATCATCAATATGCACATTTAAAGTGTAATTTCCTGTCTTTTTTATCATTGCAAAGAAAGAAGTGTACAATTTCCCTCAGTAAAAAATTCTCCTTTGGTTAGCAAAAAAGCAGATATACCAAACTTTCATGTGAAAAAGAACTCTGCTTGCTTACAATCTAAACACAGAAGTTAATCTTTCACAGAAACTACGCCCAAAGCACTTTTGCTTCAGCGAGTTCCAATTTACAACTCTACCAGTTAATTGGCCGTATCATTGTCGTTATAAAAAGGCGGTTCTGAGCTTATTCAACAGCGTTATCTAGAAAGAAATTCTGTTTACGAGGTACAGTGACATTTAACTACTTATGTCAAATTAACCTTGAAACGTCTTTTAGAAAACTGTTGTAATTTGTAGTAGAATCTGTGGTTTCTTAAAGATATCAACCTTTGAGCACATTTGAAGCCGTTTTGTATTGCATGTATTTTTCGACCGAGCCCATTACGATTATTTTTAGGTGAACTATAAAACTATAAATAAATAAAAACTATAAAAATGGTGCCGTATATTGTTATTAGATTCGATATTAAGTTAAGCCACTGTTAAGGGCAATTCACAACGACCGTGGCCGCGAAACTTTGATCTTGCTTGTTTTGAAATTTTATAGCGAAAACTAGAAATAGGAAATCTTGTAAACGGAAATGTAAATTGGAACTATTTTCCGTCCAAAAAATTTACGGTAATTTTGTGTGTAAGCTTGCAAGCACGATTTAGAAAAATTCACAAGGAGGAATTTAAAGTAAATAAGTTACCGTCAAATTTGTGTTAGGAGCTAGTCGTTGGTCAGTTAGTTGTCTTGCTAAAGTACACTTATAAAGTTAAAATTTTATTTCAAAGAGGGGAGGTTTAACCCTCTTTATACGCAAACCTGTTGCAAAATCTCGTCTAAGTGAATGAAATCCTTGAAGTTAAAAAAACTAATGTAACACTCCCATAAGAGGTTTACAAGAGAATTCTACGAGTAATTTCAAATATTACTAAAAATTTGGCACTTATTCATCAATGTAAAAAGAATGTAAAAAATTGATGTTAAGATATATAGGGTGTTGCATTTAAAAAATACCAAATTCGGGTCACATCTCAAAAACGGTGGTCACTCCACTGGATTCTACGTAAAAATGTCTAAAATAGGCAATTTTTAACTTTTTTTTCAGGTTACTTGGGTAGTAAAGTATAATAACATCCTAGAACGTCAAACTTTTCGTTTTCACACTATATCTCAGAAACAAACGTAGCCTGAGTGATCCTGTTTGTGGTATTAAAAGTTTCACACAAAAAATTGCACAGGGTCACGATAATCGCTATCTTTAGTAACAGCTGAGATGCATCGCAGTCTCGACCAAATTAGGACACACGGTACATACAAATAATCTCGAAACACCAGAGGTGATTACCGAGGAAGGTTTCTCCACACAAAATATTGTTGTTACTATGTCATGCGGACGTTTTATTTGATCTATAATAACCTATAATACTGCTGGGTTACTCTGTATGTGAGAATCAATTATTTTAAGCGTAAATGTAGTTGTCAATTTAAGATTGAATACAATTTCGATCATGCTATTTGATATGTCAATGTGATTTTGTAGAATCGTTTGTTGCTTATTTCTGTTTTACTAGTCGCGTGGGACATTTGGAAATAATGTGTTGTTAAAGTTAACTCATTTAAATGTCATGTTATTGTTACCGCTACGTAAGCAGACTATTTTGAAGATAAGCAGGATTTGCTCATATGAAAGCATAGGTGTATATTTTCCAGGACGCAAATTCAAGTAGAGGACAAGAGGAAACTGGAAAAGGGAAGGTTTTAAATAGTAGAAGATGACGTGAATCGTACTTGTTTGGTGGTGGACGTTAATCCTGAATTTTTTGGTGATGGAGGTCAATCGTTGTTTTTTTGTGGATGTGGAAACGAGGCCGCTTTTTGCTTTGGTGAATGGGAGCATATTGTTGAATTATAATCATTATTTTTGTATAACAGATTTTGTTAGTACCTGTGTCCTAGCTGGACAGGTGCTTGTGGGTGGTTTAGTGACCGTTTGTTATTGCACATAGTAATATATTGCACAGAAATTTGCCGCCAATGAGTGAAAGCAATTGAATCAAGCTCTCGTATTATTTAAGGATTTAAGTCGACAAACAGTGGCAATATTAACGTGTACAGTAATTTATGACAATTAATGTTAATTTTCCTCATGGCGCCGACTACGAAATTTCCCAATTCGAAATTGAAATGTACTCGTGATATACGCCTTAGGGAAGGTTAATGGCTGGGAAAGGAAGGAAGGTGCGTTATCAAATGAGACGTTCGGTATTGTAGATTTCCGCGCTGAGGTGCCTCTTAGATTCAAGAGTCTCTGAAGTTCGCATTCCCAACGCGAAATGAAACTAATCCGATTACTATTGCTTTACTAACACGGCTAAGTGTTCCAGTGTAGAACTGTAATTTTCGCAAAGCAAAAATGCCTCTCTCGCCAATTACATTTTACCGATGGCACTTGCAATTTAAGGGAAAATGCAACTTCAGCAGTAGCTCATGCTAAAAGAAGCTTACGTCTCGGGCTGTCAACAAAGTTTAGGGTGGTAAATTAAGAAAATTCGCTTTTTTCGTATTTTCACCGAACCTGAAACCCTTATTTAACACGCAGTACGACGAGGTACACAAAAATCCTTTTAAAGCAAATTTTAGCTACTTCACAAATTAAATAACGTATATGCACTTACATTAGCGTCACCCTGAATAATGTTGAACGTTTATAACCACAAAATTCAGAAGGAAGAGGAACTAGATGTAAATAGCGAGAGACTTAAATAATGCAAACCTAGAGAATGTCATAGACTTAAGCAGATTTACGTGTACCTACTAAACACGAACTGGAATATTGATATTGCCAACCAAATACTTTAATTATTAATCTATGTGTAAGGTAACTGAGTCTTAAAGCATTTGCAAAGTAATTTTCAATTTATATTCTTTCTTTGTGATCTCTCAAAAGGATTCTAATGGAGAAAAATTAGTAAGTAAGTGGACCGCAATATTATTCATAGTGAACATCAAAAGCACTTTTTTCTTCCACTCTGCTGCAAAAGATGCCTTCGGGGCGCACCGGAAATTACTGACCCGTGTGAAGTTGGCCCCGTCTACACGAAATAATTTGACAAAAAGGTGCTCGAAGCTTATCGTTAGTGCTGCTAACAGTATCTCAAATTCTTTCGCTGTTCCGAAAAAATTTAAGTGTGAAGTTAGCTGTTTTTGAAAGTAAAACGTTCGCCTTAGTGGTGCCAAGTAAAATATTTTTGAAAATGGATGGGGGGGGGGGGGTAACGGGGGGGAACACACTTTCTACCCTTCACCGTATTCTAATGAAAGGAAGGTCTCACCGAAATGAATTGGTTTGTACACACTATAACTTTCCTGCGCGACTCCTTTTCGGGATAAGAAGCTAGTCAGGGAGAGGAGAAGAGGTAGAAATTAATTTTATCTTTCATGGTATTCTAATTAATGGTCTCAACAAACGGAACTGTTTTCTACCCATTGCCGCCCTTCTTTATGGCTCCTTATTTGAACAAGGAGTGGAACTGGTGTTATCCTTCATGGTACTCTAATGAAATATCTCAACGAAAGGAATTAATTTCTACCAACCATAGTCTCCTCCTCGACTCCTAATCGTGATTGGATATAAATAATTCCTTGTATCTCAAGAACAGATTGTCGGAAAACGGTACTCGCAAAGGGCGATTGGGACGTCTGAAAGAAATTGGTGATGCCAAAACTTCAAGAGCGAAGATCTCGAAATCAGTTTATCGGAGGAAAGTACCCACAAAAGCAAAATGATTTGTCTGGACGAGAGAAATCGAAGCGAATATCTTGAAAACTGATAGAATTTTACGACCATAAGAAAGCTAAGAAAAAATTGCTAAATGTCTGTTAAAACTATTTTTTGATATCTTTGAAAATGAATGAAAGCTAGCTCATTTTTGAAAATGACACTATTCGGTTTTTTGACCATAACTTCGTTGTTTGTAGAGATACAAGAAACTCGGAAAGGAAAAGTTAATCTACATAAAATTCGACCTTGTATCTCTTACGGTTTATGAGGTACCCATACTAAACATCGGAAAAAATCTTGGAAAAAACTCACCCTGTATATCTGATAAACAACATGGATTTATGAAGGGTAGGAGCAATTTGGACATATTGTTGTCGATTTTCCAATCATAAATGAGGACTCCAACCAAAACGGAATATTTTTAAAAGATATTTCTGGATCTATAAATTTATCTGGTTTTACATTTCACTTAAAATGTATAATTGCATATGGAATTTTATTTATCCATCGGTCATTATACAGTATTTAAACAAATAAATGGAGAATGGCACTGTATGACGATTGTAAACCAGGTAGCCTTATAGTTGCCCCGCGTATACTAGGTATTTGAAAAAGTGTCATTGATCTATTCATAATTGGTAATATATAAAAAAATCCTGGAGTTCAGATACTGTTCTAAAAATTCAAAAACGAAAGAAAAACAAGGTTTTCTTTGCCTTGCATGCATGGATCGATCTGGATAAAAATTTTGAATATCAATGTCAACCCTATTTCTTGCATTTATGTATTTATTGACTTTGGATAAGGTTGGTCTTGAAGAGACGAAACTGATAAACGACCATATTGTGCTCAATCAAAATCGATAGATAAAGTCTTTCAATGATTTCTAATATTTTATACGCTTTATTTTGAGAAAGATCCAGTTTTACAATTACATTTATCATGACGTAATACGACTACAGCAATCTGCTATGAATTACTATGTACGTATAAATTATTGTTCATAAAGTATAATTACAACCCAGAATTATAATGTGACTCCACTCTGGTGACTTTTTAAAAAGTCACAAATTGGGTCAACTTCACCCAATATTTTAGTATTTTTTTTGTTTTTCTCGAAAATGAAAAACATTGGAATCGTAAACTTTTTGACCACAAAACAGCACTAACGTAGCACTAACGATAGTATGTGCGTTTCCTTAAAATCGAAAGTCATGGGTGGGACCAACTATACAAAATATTTGTTTTTTTCATTTTTTTGGAAACATGAAATGCTGGAATCGCAATTTTTGAGAACAAAACAGCACTAATCTAGCACTAATACAATCACATGTTGTGTCATCCAATTAAAAATGTATGGGCGGGGCTAACTTGACTTTTTTAGGAACAGCGAAAGAATTTGACCCCGCCCCGGTTTTTTTATCTTTCTCATATTATACAGCAGCACTAACGACAAGCTTCAAGCACTAAAGAGTAGTAACTGTCGACATATTTTTGTCAAATTATTTCATGTGGGCGGGGCTAACTTCACATCGGCAAATTACTGCACATCTGTGTAGGTATGCGATTTGCACGTTTGTGAAACAATAAAAATTTACATACCTAATCCTTCTCCAATTTCCTTCATTCGACATGCGGATCTGCAACAGAATAAAGCAATAAGCAAAAGTTGTTCGAGAATAAATTTTCGAAAAGAAAATCGCTGCTGCAGCAATTTTTTTCGGAGTGCACTAGATTTCTTGATAACGAGCTTCTGATACCGTGACCGACCGTTGTTTCAGCTATTTTAGTATTTTTTTTTCTTCTCCTTTTTGCTCCGAACTCGTCATATAATTTAGAAAACTTGCGAGAAGAACGTCGAAAACCACCTTGACTCTCTTAAATCTTTCTTTTTCAAGGGTTAGTAATGCGGTAAGCCACTACTAATAAATAATTTACGGTTTGTTTCTCTTCGTACATACTCACTAATCGCACCTTTCGGTGTTAAGGTTAGAATTATTTATTGGAGGAGTTCCTGGCTTTAATTAACGGACCAAGAATTTACCTGAGCGTTTATTATCCATTTACACAATTAAAACAGCTGGACCGTGTTCTCGAAAATACAACCGTTAATTGCGTGTTAATTGTATACCTAGCCAAATTATACAAATACGGGTAATTTCGAATATAAAAACCCCTGAGATGAAATATGTTACTAAAAACACTTTTCCCTGTCGCAGTTTCTATGCCGTTTTCCATTCCATTCCGAATTTTGAGCGCACAATAGCTCTGTACTAATGAATGGAATCGCTGATGCCGAAAATATTTCGCCGACTTTTGGAAATAAGCATATAAACAAACACAACGAGGAAATTTTCTCGCTGTTTACAGGACTTTGAAGCGAACATTTATTTATTCTTTTGATCATGCTTCAGATACGCCGAGGTATATAGTAGATGGAAGTTGGAAGTAAAGTTTCGCAAACTTACTACTAAGAGCTTGAACTTTGATTTACTTTACGGCCACATTCGACAATAACATCGACGTCACACAACGACATCAAAAGCCCTTATTAGCTATACATAAGGAACGTAATAATTACTCGGATTCATTATTCATTATGCCTACCACACTTCTATTTTTGATGAAGTGGGGTTTTCATGTTAATTAGAGAACCCTACCTTATAATTGGCAATCCTTAATGACGTTTTGGAATATGATACAGTCAAATTAGACCAAAAAATGGGCATTTCGTGCATCAGACATTATTTTTATTTTTTCTTTTAAATTGTTAGGATAAATATAGATGTGAAAAATCCAAGATTTCGACATCGAAAGACCGGAGCGAGCGGCACAGCACTCACAAATACGCCATTTTTCTACTATTTTTTGGTATTTGTTAGTTTTAGTCCTGAAGGGCAGATTTTAAAGTAATTATTGGGGTATACTTTTTTAAACTAGATACAATTTGTGATAGTTCAGGTCCTTGGGGACTCTGTAAGTCTAATAGTTTCCGAGATATAGCGTTTCAAAGATTCGTGCTACCCTAGATAAAGTAGCTGAGCTATAGAAAATTTTCTTATAACTTTATCTGGTGGTAACCTGGGCATCCAACTCTTGTCTTTCTTCAACTGTCGGAGACAGAGAGGCTCTAAAAACAAAATATACGGTCACCAAAAATGCATCAAATTCGGGTCTTGGGTATCGAAATAATGCTCTTTTTCCCAACGATCTCGGTGCAAAAATAACGATAATGACACTTTTTGAAAAAAATCCATGTGGTCACCAAAGAATGCATAAAATTTATGTCTTGGACATGGCAATAATGCTCTTAGTCTTTTTCCAAACGATCTCTATGCAAGAATAACGGTTTGGACATGTTTTGATGAAAACACATGTGGCCCCAGAAAAAGAATTTGACTTTGAGTCAAAAATACGCGATTATCAAATGCCTCTCTGCAGCAATGTAATGCGTTTAATGGATTTGAAAGCTCCAAATGCATTTGAATACAATAATTTTGTACATTTTGCTCCAAAATTTTGACTTCGACCACAGAAAGGAGTTATATTGAATTGTTACACATCTAAGAGTCAGAGGAAAAAATCCGAACTCGATAAATGGCCTACGGAACAAAATATGTCCACAGTTTTTCCTGTTCCCTATAACTTTTGTTCCTGTTGAGCCAGCTTCCGGAAAATCAATATAGCGTCCGACCTTAATGTCCAAAGTACCCGTACGCCAAATTTCAACACGATCGGCCACTTTTAAAAAGAGTTATAGCACACACGGGCAGACGGATGGACGGATAATACAAAACTGTAGAGGCTCTAAGGATCCTTAATAAATAATTAATTAAGACACGAATGATCGCCCGTTATTTTGACATTTTGTCAACGCCAACTACAAAATGTTTCGATTTTTTTTTAATCATCTTCGGAACTGATCGGGATTTTCGTCATTTTACAGTTTTCAGTTCAATTTGGCTGAGATAGCAAATTTAAAAAGTCATTATTAATGTAAAAATGCGCTTTCTGTAAATTTTTTACAACTGTAATTTGCTTTTTACAGCACGCAATTGAGTAATATGGAAGTTACAAAAGTGAACATATTTTTGTCCACATAAAATCGTGTAAATGCATCAGGATATGTCGTGTCTCCTCCGTTGGCTAAGCAAGGATCTCTGGTGCTGGTGCAGCAAACCTCGAGAAAGAAAAAGGGATTGACCACGGCTAGCCAGGGGAAACGGCCCTCAAAATATCAATTGCAAAGCAACTCGTCACGAGAGATTCTACGATGTTAGATACAATGTAATAGATCAGTTCCAGCTAATCAATTCGAAGGCGAGTGTCTGCATTTCATCCAGAACCCAGTACTTCTTCAATACGATTAATGCTCTTAACGTACAAAGAAAAATATATCTAAAAACCACAATGCCGAAATCAGTCCTAACTCCAATTAATTTAAACTTACGTACCCCATTAATAAATGGGTTTCGGTTTGCGATGTAGGTAAAACAAAGATGGGTAATTAAATAAAAAGTATGGCGTAACCTAAAAAGAAATCGTGTTAATATCTATGAAAATCACTTTTCCTAAAGAGAATACAGCCCTGTCCGCCCTGCCCCATTCCTGTGAAGACGCTTAGATAATTAATGACAATGGAATTTTCCCAAAGATCGGCCTGTCATTTCAACGACAAAAGCACTAGTGATCTAATCTCAATGCCAATCGTACCAACTACTCCTAACACACTAAGAGCGCATTCAGTCAGTTACGTAAACCACGCAAAAGAGTACATTCAACAGAACGTTATACTCGAAAGGAGTTACTGTCTCACTTTATAGAGCAACCTGAATGTGACAAGTTTGTAGAAAAGCAGTGCCTCTGCTGTACGAGTGCGTTCACTTACCAAATTTCGTCGTGGGAGGCGAAAAGAATTGGAGTGTGAAACGTAATCTGAATTTTAACGGGCCACATCAAAGAATTAGAGAACTTAGGCAACCATACATGGAACGTACTCTATAAACTTTAATTGGAAGTGACAAACTTGCAAAGCAAGAACACTTCGCAGACATCTTTTTTTATACAGTAGACTACTTGACATAAATAATCTAAGTATGTATCAATATCGCCGCTTAAAATTATTTAGCGCTAAAGTGTTTTCCTTCTGCGTAATTATCGACTTTGTATTTGAATAGCGGTCTAAAGAAGTTCGGAGCTTCGTAAAGTTAATCCGCTTGAGGCGTTAATTTACATTCCTCCATATAGGAAGTACCTGCACATATTCTCCCAGTGTTAGTTTAATGTTCTAGAGAAGTTGTGATACAGTTAATTGCATAAATTTGCCTGTTGGTTGATTTCAGGCTTCTGGAAGGATTTTGTCGCGGCGATAATATATGCCTCGTTGTAGTATACAGAAAATGCAAGGAATTGAATTAAAGAATAATAATAGTTTGTTAAATGCGATGTTCAGATGCCGTAAAAGGAAATGTAAGAGGTACTTTCCCACTTCTTTCTTGTAATGTTTACTTTTAGAATTTTCTTGTAACGTCAATTTTTAGCAAACTATAGTACTAAACAGCTAATTACTTTATTTCACTTTAATTGTTTTAAACTTAAGATTCTCTTAATTTTAAAAATCCATAACAAATAAAAATAAAAAAACTGGCTAAGCACTTCAATTCACTGAACACCAGAATGTGGCGTCCCTTCAGCGTAGAAAATTTGAAGTAGAGTGGGGTGGAGGTGTCCCAATTTCTACTTCGCAATCGTCACTTCTGATGGAATTGTGCAGAATTTGTCGATTGTCGGTTCAATAGATACTTCATGAAGACGTGGAGAATTGCAGCAATTGCTATAAAGCACCAGCTTAGATTAACTGAATGTCGCCCTCATATCTAAATTGGAGTTCTTGATTGCGGGCCTTACATCACGGCGTAAAAGCGCAATTTTCAACTTTCTTGTTATACGCACAAGAGAAAAAATGCCTGCATACCGACATTGCGTTAGGGCATGCTCAAAGCTTTATTCATTAAGCTCTTCCGTACTATGCGACAAATCTCAGGTATTATCATCCAAAGTGCAAAGCATTTGCATACTAATGACGTATGTGGAAATCCATCTCGCACCTAGATTTGCAATACCAAGCTTCTATTCGCATGGATGAGCAACTCGAGTCGTCAATCGGTGATATTAGTATCCATTCTAGAACCGAGATAACAAACTACCTTTAAATTTAAAGTTTCTGCCATTCCAAATTTATGTTCCCATATAGAAAACTAATGATACGGCTTTCTAACCTCGCCAAGTTTCCAGCATTATACGAATAAGAGGCGAGATCAGTGGTTTTCTTTGTGGCGAATTTAAAAGTAGAGCAAAGTAATTATCTGAATAGTTTAAAAGCATCTCTTCTTACTTGGAAAAGTAATAACATGCTAAGAGTAGAGATCGCTTTTCAAAACTAACGAAAAGTTAAAAATTAAAAAAGAAAAACTCCAGGAAAAATGAAATAATAACCGAGCACATCTCGATAAAAGCAACCTCACGCAAGTGCATTTGAAAAGTAATGCACCACCAACTCTAAAAGGTTTTATGCCTGTACTATTATTTCTCAAATTATTTCCTTGGATGTGCAGTCTGCTCCATCACAAAATAAAGAAAATAATAGAACGACTAAGAAGAGTAGCATTGCATGGAATTATTATTTGTAGTATTCGCTGCACGTTGAATGGGCAGTGCCAGTAAGGCATCCCCACAATTTCCACAATACACAGTGTAACTCAATCATCCAACGCTGCAGTTTTCCATTTATACTTAACCCTATTAACTATTTCTATTTGGGCTATTTGTTACTTGAGAATGGATTGATAGTAATTCATAGCTACACAAACGAAACGCGAAAGGCGTTGCCGATACCTACTTTGTAAAGAATAAGTAATCGATTCATTTAATAATAACTGTTAAAAACTCATTTATTTGATTACTCATTTACTGGAACCATAGTGATTTGAATTTCTCGCAGAAATAAGTAAAGCGGAATTATTTTTCTAGTTATTAATTATCACAGTTTTAATACTCTCCCAGATGACTACTAGTTTTGGGTAACAGTTGGAAAAACAAAATGGCCGACTGTAGTATCATGAACTGATGGGTGATTTATCAAAGCGTCTTTGTTTTTTAATTGCATCTAATAGTCAGACAAGGCCGGGGTTTGAGATAGGGCTCAGTTTACATAAGAGAGAGGCTCAGTTTACATCTGTTTTAAGAGAGAGCATTGAATCAAAAACACTTATTCAATGGAGAGAGATAGTATTACATTAGTAAACTAATCATAAAATTGCTGATGGCAGGTTTTGAATTGAGTGGAAAGACCAAAAATCCGTTCGGAATTGGTAGTAAGAAGTACATTAACCAATAAAAAATTTAGACATCGGCATTTTGAAGATAATTCGCCATTTGTGGGTGTAAAAGATCTACTTAATAATTAAAGAGGGGATTATTCACAGCTGAAAAAATCAACACATGATGAAATCTATCAGCAAGCGAGGAGAGATCGCGTCACTTCAGTTACAAAAGGAATTTAGATTTTCGGAACGAAAAATTGGAATTAGCTGTTTAGTTTCCGAATACTAAGAGCAGTTTGTGAAAAGATAAGTTGTATTGTAAATTTGCACATCGAGTTACAAACCGATAACATAAGGTGAATAGAAATCGTACAGGTGTTAAGTGTAGAATTGCAAACCCAAATATATAAAGACTTCTTTTGAATACGAAAGTAGTTGTGCGTGTGTGTTAAAGACAAACTGCGTCGGATTCGTGGTGTATTTAACTAAATGGACGTCTGATTAAATAGTACACATGAGTGGCGAAATTATAACTAAAACTGTCTTTGAAATCATCTTTTTGTGCATGTGCTTACTGAGGATTTTCTCCAATTATAAACAGTAATAAGGAAGAGAAGTTTCAACACTTTATTGCAACAAAGACGCGTCGCACATTTGGTTATGAATTTATGTGATCATAGCAATTTATGGCCCGGTATTGATTTGTGTGTCGCGGACCGCGGTGTTCATACGCCTCTTTATGACGTTCTTGATTTCAAAATGAACAAATAACGTCTATGCTATACAATACAAGTTAAAAATAGTATTTTCATTCACAACGGGCACTTAGTCTGTGTCTTTTTAATAAAACCAGGACCGACGTAACAATCTAGTACTGTATTAGAGAAGAGAGGGATAGTAATTCCCACCTCCTGTTTGACACGAAGTTTCAAAACGACCAACCATCCAAAACGTTAGTAGAAAATGGGCATCATGCGCCATCTTGGGTTTTGGACCAAAGTCGTGGTCCGGCGATTTCTTTGAGTTTTGGTCGTGACCTTGGCGAGGGGGATTTCTGGCTTGCGTAACATGTTTGGCGGTGCAAGGTCTTGGTTGCATGACTAAAGAGTGACTGGAGCAAATCGCATGAATAGTTAAGAAGATAGCGTTATGGTGCGAAAAGGGCTTGCTGCACTCGGAATCTTATTTACCTTGCATTCGGAATAAAAAATGCTACTCAATACACCATGTACTACTTTTTTACGGGTCATAAAAGGTTGATGATGTTTTCTCCAAAACGAAACGAGCTCAAAAAGTGGCAATGAGAAAGTGTCTGATGATTTTTTTGCTCAAATACCACCATAAAAAATGCAAACGAATTGTCAAATTTCGGTCTTTCTAACATACCTTCGGAAGTAACCGGGATTTTCTGGTTTTCTTTAAAGCACGATAATAACTCTCTAATTGCGCATCTTTTCTCTAATTTGAGCCTCATCGTATCTTCCATGGTTTCGGAGATCCCTACGATATACATCATTATCCCGGACACTGTGTATATTGATTAATTTCGTTATGTGGGCCCATCCTTCATTCTTAACATCTGAAGTAGCCCGTGCTAACCTCAAGTCATTTTTAGTCCTTAGATACCATTTACTTAGGAAAGTGTAACTGAAAATTCCTGAGACAAAACCTAGGACAAAACTTTTCACGAAATTAACTCAAACGTTTAGATAAAAGGAAAAACAGGCAGTTACCCACAAATAACAAAGCCCATCATTTTAGTTTGTTTTAAAAGCAAATAGAAAATGTATAGTTATGTTTATTTTTGCATCCATGTAAAAGAATACACTTTCACAGAAACAGTTATGCAAAACGAAGTTTAAAATAATAACGTGAGGCAATAGAAAAAAACCATTTCGTTTAGCATCCTTCGTTGCAAACCATAAAAAGTTCACTGCTTCGTCTTGAATATTTAAGAAGTCCAAGTCCTAATTCATTTAAACGCTCCATTCTGAAGATGTATTAGCTTGGAAACGTATGCGGAGTTTTACCCGAACTCCCCATTTCCGATAATCGTAATGGTAAAACTGTGATAAATAAACAGGGAAATAGACGATTGAATCCGTATTGTTGTACGTGCCATCTACGAAGTTTCACCTGACAGAAGTGCGTCGGGTTTATAAATGGTCTATAAAGAGTGTCAGTGCATGAATACAAACAACTTCCTTAGAAACCCCACGAAACCATTTTGACTAAAATCGACTCTAACTCCATTATGTTACTAACTTTCATTTCAAAGTGCGAAGAGAAGGGCGGAGATAAAAGAGTTTATTGCGCGCCCCATATATTTTTTGTAAAGCTTGTGAAATCTGCAATTTGAAAAATACATAAAACAACCGCCGGGGAAAATCGCGTCGGTTTTAATGCTCGGGTTATTTATAACAAAGGCGGCACCTCCTTGCTGTATTAAAATGACTTGCTCAAATTTGGCTCATTATTGTTTCAATTATCGTTTATTTGCTCAGATCTGGTTGTACCGTTTCTGACAGATTGCCTCGTTTGAAATAAATAATTATATGTCTGTTGTTCAATTCTATTTAGATGATACTAATTACTAAGGCATTGTGATGAACACAGAGCTGCATTGCTAACGGGAGATTTTACTGGAATCAATGTACGATCTCAACTATCTACAGTCTACACCTATCTCACATTAAAGATCTTTTACAATCCTTCAGTAGGTTATGATAGTGTCTTTTGCAATCCATGTTCGTACCTGAAATGAATGCTTGATAACAACTCGAAATTATTTCCTGCTGTCCTAACCGTAATTTGAAATTTTGCGTCAAATTAGTAACATTTTTGTTACTCACCAACAAGGTTAAAATTATTCCTTAGACAGGTTTCATATTAAAGCTACGCGAATGAATTCTAAACTACAAGCTTGGAATTCCTTTTCAAAATTTCTGCTTCAGATTTCTACGTTCAGTTTATTATACGCCACACTTGAATAGTATGAAATTCAAGTTTAAACTTAATATCCTACTAATCTCGTATCAAACTTTCACACTTCAATCATCCACAAAAACTGAAACTAGTTCTCCATTTGTTTAGAGCATCCTGAAGGGCTGAACGTGGTATTTATCACGTTTCGAGCTGTTTTGAGCATAATACTTTTGTTCTATTCGTCATTACAGTTCTGTAATTGAGGATCGACCGACTTTTTTATTTTTTATTTCAGTCACCTCATTGGTGTAAATTTTGCTTTGTTGTTAATTGTAGAGTGGTAGCATTTAGTAACTGTGCAAGTACGATACCTTTGTTTTTGAAAATGGCAAGCACTTCCAAATATAAAATAAAAAATAATTGTCTGTATCTAAAACAAATTAAGGTTGATGATAGAACCAAAAAATCGAAACGTCAAACTTTCTTCTAATTATGTCTGGTTGTAGGAGACGTACCTGTAGCAGTTTCCATGATGCCAATAATTAATCACTTTAGTTAGAACATCATGTACATAAGCCTCTGTAAAGCACCCTTGGAGCTGGTTGAAGTTAAAGTTATCGCTTAGGTACACTTGGTTCCCTAGAAAATAGCTGCCAGGCAGATTAAAGGGTAACATGAAAAACCAGTAGTCATCTTAGGCGACTTGTATAAACTGTAGAATAAGTTGTATAAAAATAAACTGATTCTTTTATTTTAGACATTTTGGATGTGCTTACGTGTTACTTACATTGTAAACTGCATAAAGATATACGACATAAGTTTAAGGAAAATCGTATACTAACTTTACCCTGTATTTATATTTATCACACCCTCCTCGAAGTGAAAAACAACGTACATGTATATACGACTCAAAATGACATTCATGCACACGATACCCGTACCAAAGACTTAATCAACATAAAACGCTTAAGACTCAACAGGAGTAGGAATTCAACCAACTATCACGGTCCCAAATTGTTTAATCATCTACCTGACACGCTAAGGACTGCCTCTTTAAATAAATTCAGAATTGATGTTAAAAAAATCTTGCTAACTGGTAGCTTTTATTCGATCGATGAATTTTTGTCCTCCAAGCTGTGATGTTAATTTTAATTTGTTTTATTTTTAAATATGACAAGTGTAAATACAGTAATGTATTTTTAGCACAAATATATATTATTATCTTATTATTATCTTATTATCTTATTAAAATGAAAATTTGCATTTCTATTATGCATTCAATGGTAGCTGGCAATCGCTACCTTACCTAAATAATATTTAAATTCAATCACAAAACAATTCCAACGGGAAAATATCAATTGAAGAAAGCCCTCTTATTATTGTGATATAGGGAACTATTGTTCACTAAATTCAGTACGTTTAATATTGCATTAACGGGGTGTATGTAACAAACATTGATGATTTGGGATTGTGTGGTGTGATGTCAGTGCAAGACGCTGGAAAAAACCGAATTGCAAATTTAAGAGAGCATTGGATTGTGAGTTATGGATCTAGAGCTCGTGGATTTTAAACGAAACAATTGGGCTAACTATTAAAAATGGCACATTTTCAGCGTCATTTTGGGATGTTTATTAATTAAACAAGTTAAAAAAGTCTCTAACGTTCCATCACTGGACTTAAGCGCATTTTTGATGTGGCAGACAAAAACTTTCTGACTAAGTTACCGTTTGGTGGAAAACCCCTTCTTCCCTCAAGACATTTCAATTGCGTACTATAAAGGCATATTAGAATTATTTTAATTCTCCTCCTCTACTCTATCACCAACACTAACCCAATTTCTTGCGAAATCCAAATTAGCCTAGGAATCTCATTTACCCACACACCCCCTCCCCCCCACAAGAAAAAACTAATTATGACAGCGCGGGTGTGGTCGGAGAGAGTCGAAGTAAGGAATTTTGATGTGGAGCTCTACAACGGGTAACTGACGCCAATGCTTTCAGGAGCACCATGAAGGCATATACACTGTGTCCAAGATAAGGATGTCTATCATGGGGATCTGGGAAATCATAGAAGATACGATGATGATCAAATTAGAAAAAAGATCTATTGCTGAAAACCCTGAGGTTCTATAATGTTCCGTTGTCGAAATACAGGTCAATAATATATTTTTGTCTTAACAAATTCATGTACACGTTATTTCGCTCTAAACGCCGAAAATCGTGACGGGCCATCCTGTATATTAAAATATTTCAATATATTAAGTAAATCTCAGTAGTTATTTTCGAAATAAGCACAGAGTTGGTTCGTTTTATTTGAATTTGTATTTCAGTGTTTGTTTTTTCTCTTAGAAATGTGTTAGATCCGTAATGTTTCGTTTTAATTTTATCGATTTTGTTCAATGTAGATAAGGGTTTAGAAGTAAGACACATCAGGCTAAATTTAGTTAACGCACGTGCTGATACCGAAGAGATATGGTGTTACAAGGAATCGCGCGTTTCATTTGGAAAAGTAGGGCCGTTTGGCGCGTTCGGTTGTGATTGGCGGTTGATTTGAAAATTCTTGAGGAAGGAGTTTATTTGGTGATAGAAGTGGTGTTGTTTTAAATACGAAAGACAACAAGTAAGCGCGGATGCTGCCGCTACTGGTTTTAGCGACGGTGAAATAGTGTTATCATCTGTTTACGCTAAATTAATGGTAGTCAGGCCTATTTGTTTTGTTGAAGACGCAGTTGGTAATGGTTTTTTAATCTGTGCAGAAGCAAGTTCATCAAAGTTGCGTGAGCAGTTTAGTGCGTAGTACGAATAAAGATTTGTGGAGTGGAGGAAGTTTAGTGACGCCATTTGTAAAGGTAATATTTTTATTAAAATTTAAAAGTTTCTACCGCCCGAACAGCCACCAAAAATTTGTTGATCTTATTCATGAAACCAATTCTGTGTTAAAAAGCAAAGTGTCTGTCAGCATTTGTGTAAGTTAAGTGCGCCTTATACCGCAAATCTTGTACGACCAGCTTGTTTGATTTGGAGTAGTAAGAAAAAAAAACAAGTAATTTTGGGATTTCTTATTTTATTTGTCGATCGCCTGCGTGTAGATATGTCCAAACAAGCGTTGCAAGCTTTTATTTCTTTCATGGATTTTGCTTTATTTTTTTTGTTTCGGAATAAATTTTTGTCTTTGCCAATCAATTAATTAATGGTGTTTATTGGAATCCTTAGTGTGACCCGGATAAAGTTTTCAGGTCAAATTGCCTTTTGATTTGGTAAATTTTAAGTAATTATTAAGATTTTTCATTGTGACCTGAGCTAGACGTCTACGAAGAAAATAATTACAATTCTAAATTTTAAGGTTTTGTTTTGAGCTAACTGGGCAGGTATTTTGTAGGTGTAGTGGCGACTGCAGGGCGTTACTTTAGAAATGGCTTTCAGTTTTCAGACTAAGCCGTACAGGAATAGCTCGATAGTACGAAACTAATACTGTAAACCCGAAGACTCCACGGGATGTAGATATGGGTAGATTTATAAAAATTATCAACGTCCTCGTGTGAAATCGAAGGGACTTCAGCGCATTTTTGTGTGGCAGATTAGTAATCCATCACTAATATTATGTCGGGGGCTATCATATTCCCTTTGTGGGTACCCACCTCCGACGTCCCGTTCACCCACAATTCGCGTTTGAAGTTTTGACTCCACCATCAGTAAGGTCTTGTCGGGGACAACCACATTCCCTTTGTCGGTACCCCCTTCCGACGCTACGTTCACCTAACAATTCGCATTTTAGTAGATTTCGTTAAAACCCGTGTGGAGGGGTAGTAATCAATTTTTGGGCAACTTCTCATAGTTCGAGCTTCTATTGGCGACACGAGAAAGAGAGACCGCAATTCGAGCAGTAAAAAACGTCTGGGCGCCCAAAGTCGACTACCCTTCGAAAACGCACGTTAATTTCACCACTAGGCAAAAAAAATCCGACGACACGACACCAATTTGAAAACAAAAACTGAAAAATCACCACGTTAGTATAACACGCTCGGGGATGGCGCTCAGATGTCGCCGACTCTACATGTAGCTTCTTTCCTAAAGTTATTAATTACATGGCCCCGGTAGGTACATATGTACATTCGTCGCTCAAACGAACAGACAAACGGCCGCTGTGTGTGACTTGACAGATCGGTAGCTATTACACTAAGCGATGCAGAAATAACACGATAACACGAATATAATGCCGGTGGTATGATACAAATTGCCGATTATTTGAGTTTGTTTAATAAAGATAAACTGTGTGTTAATTTTCTGTTTAATTGTGTATTTGTGTAATGTACTTAAACTACCTAAGCAAGGTAAGGCAAAAGGTTAGTAATATAGCCACTTGTGGAACGAAGTCTGTATTGTTCATCGGGATTTTGTGGAAGAGAGTCCTGGACCCGTTAACCATCCTTTCCACTCACGATCTCACGGTGAGTTTAATACTATCCAATGCCTTTTGGTGCCACTTATTATTTTTTTCCCCTTTGTCGGTACCAGTAAATAAGATTCAGGTAGGCATTCGGTTAAGAAACTTGCGATCAAGTTAAGTTTTTTTAACAAAATTAAAAACAAATTTCAGATTTTTAATTATTGTGTAAAGAAGAAACTAATCTTTTGTTCTCAAGGGTAAATGTTTGTCATTTTAGGGGTTTAGAAATAGAGAATGTGACCAGCCGTAGTATTCGCGAAATTGTGCAAACGGGGTGTTTTCAATAGATATACGATTTATATTGTCGGGAAGCTACAGAGGAAGGTTGAAATTGAAAAGTGGTCAGTATTTCAATATATCAATTCTGTGTGTAATTATTTACCATCAAAATGGTTGAAGGAGGAATCAATCAGATTAACAAAAGAAAGAAGTTTAATTTTACTGAGTAGAGTGGCCGAGTCGTAGGTTCACTTTTTCCAATAATAGTTGTTTCATTATGGGACAGGTAAGTAGGAAATGAATTCATTTCTACAAAATGCAAAAAAAGTCAATAAACCACCCAACATATTGACAGACTGAACGCGCAAATCTGTCATCATCAGCTTTCTCAATGATCGTCCAGATTTCATGTTGCGTACTACTGTAAGATTAAGTGAAAATCTTATGCTCCTATTTTCTGCAAGTTTATAATATGACAAGGAATGGGCCGACACATTTTTATTACCACAGAACCAGAAATACTGTCCAGCTTTGCTTTTCGTGAAATTTTTCGCTATGTTGATGATATTTGTCTATTTTCCGTTGCGAGGTCTGAACCACATTATTACGACACCGAATGTATAACACAAAAAATGCCTAATGCATACAGCGTCGCGTGTATATGGTACAACACACAGTTTCTCTTTAAAAAACGAACAGGCTTTTAAATTCCAAAGTGCACCATTTACTTTTATTTATGGCTCAAGAGGTTTAAAAAATAAAATTCTTTGCCATTCGCCGCGTCTAATACATCTTTTTGCCGATCATCAATTTGAATTAATCTCATTTTAAAAGCGAATTGTAAATTTAACTAAAACGGAATGTTTCTCCTAATGGAAAACTGCGGTTTTACTTTAAATTTAAAACCTTTAGAGTTCCTAGACTTGAAAGCGGATTATTAAAAAAAGGCGATTTACGGAATTTATTGCAAGCGCCGCTTTAAGGGACGGGATTCTGTATTTTATTTCAATTATTTAACCACTAACAAAGCTAAGAAGTGTGCTCGGTGAACTGTCGAGGATATTTTTGCAATTTAAAGTTGCCCAAGCAATCTTAAACTGCAAGATGTTGGACATATAAAATGTAGTTTCTTTCGCATTCCTTCCCACACAGCATAAAAGTCGAATAGCTAGCGTTTACGTTAATATGGACGTTAATTAACAACACCGCCATCAGCTAAATGTAACAATACTAAAAGACTTTTTGGATTTCGTGAATTTTATCAACATTGTTTACTTCGAGGACTAGCCAAAAATTGAGCTAGTCATCCACTGTTATAAAAGCTGAGCTTTCATTGAAAATGTTGATATAGTTGGGTAAAGTACAATACTTTGTCCGCTAAAAGAACCATAACATCGGGCGACTATTTTGACATTTACGTCATAAGTACATTATTAAACAGTCCATTGTGCAAGAATTCAAAATTACATCGAGGTGTATACATTACACTAAAACTTCTAAACATATTCCGCAAATTGTAACTTTCGAAAGTTATGCCCTTAGCTATGCGTAATTACACTTAATTTCCCGCAAAGGGAAGATATTTGACAACAAAGGCGGCTTTTTGAAGAACCAGTGTATAAAGAGCACGGCGATCAAAGGCATTTATTTACGGTTTGTCTTACAAAAACTTTCCTTTCACGTTAATTTCGTAATCTATACATCAAAACCTGCTCGTTAGCAAATGTATTTGTATATTACTAGCTTTGATAGCGTAATGTTTTCAACTAAAATAAGCTACAAACGAATTTTTTTAGATTTATTTATTAAACAGTTAGTAGTCTAAACTAGACTGCGTTGTCTGGACTCGAAGAATCGCAAGACGAAGTATACAGGGGTTTTCTTACAGTGTTTATTTTATTATACATGCAATATAATTTAAAAATAAGAGAAATAAAATCATATTGACTGAATTCCTAATTAAGTGGGCTGCTTATTGGTAATTCCATGATTGTCGTGGAAATGTTACTTGAAGTTTGTTTTTAAAAATCACAATATTTGGTTGAACAAGATAATAAACCGTCCATTCAGTGGTTTGTTGCAGGAGCAGAAGAAAAGTCGGTATGTACAAAATCCAGTAAAACAAATATGGAGAGTTGACGATGAAGCATTTTCCGAACTTAAATGTATCGTTAATTCTGGGATATATAAAGGCAATGTTGGTGCATTCCTTCAAAACTTCAAAGTTGCGATTAAAAATGGAACAGATTTGGCAGCATAACCTAAATTACGTACGTTTGTGACAGCTTCAAACAAAGAATAGGTGCAAGCCAAAGAAATCTTTTTCATTTACAGTAAGCGACCCCCGAAGATTTTTTATTTCAGCCCTTGACGTCATAAGTAAGGTTTCATAGCAACTTTTAAAACACGCGTTCTTTAATCGTCTGTTTTCGTACGCTCAGGCTTTCTTCAAACGACGATTCTGATGCAGGTAAATAATCACATACAAATAATTTAATGGCTGGCGATGTCCCTATAGTCAAAGGTGTCGAAAGAATGGAACACCTTCCCCACCATTTTGACACCAACAATTTTCATGGCAGAACCAACGTCTGCAACAAAAAAGGAAGTTCTAATAAGTATCACCAATGACGCAAGGGTTTTATCGTTAGCGATATTGAGCGTACACGTCGTTCCAAAGTGTATATCAATTTATTGATGGTTATAACTTATAAGCAACGATGCCTCTAAGACAATAGTAATTACCGAACAATTGTAAAGCTTCAAAAGTATATCGCTAACAGAGGCCGAACTCGGTATCTCAGCCTCGATTTCCGATTCCTTTCTCGTACTAATTGTACCAGTATCTGTTTCCTTCATCTTTGCCTTGTTTACCGTTATCTTCCTCCTTTTGGTTGTGAGTTGTTAAAACTCAAGCTGACACACAAACGCTGAACGCTTCAGCAACTTCTCTTCTTCTTGATAACTCTGAAGAAAATGTTGTGTCATCGGTAGAACCCTTTTAACTTTTAATAAACCTTATATTACTATGCAACCACTTGCTTTGTCGACTCACACGTACTAACTGTTTCCCATAACTGATGACAAAACTTCCCACAAACTTTTACTACTTCGCTTCACGGTGGAATAAATTAAACCTTTTACTAAGATTTAAGTTCTCCTGCACACATTGTTACAATACTGATGAATCACGTTTGCACATACGCAGGCTGACTGCCCGAAAAAGTTTAGCGTAAAGAAATGTACACTGTAACAGGTAGTCGCTTTAGGCTTTAAAGATTTTCTATTAAATTTACAAATTTGTCGGTATGGGACATTTTATACTTGTACCGCTTCATAATGAAAGAGGGAACAAAACTATTATTCGAGAAAATAAATAATAATAATGCCTTTATTGAGTAGCAGCTGCAAAAAATAGAAAGAAAAATAATAGTATTACAGCTCAAAGGGCGGAGTTCAGCTTGTAATAAAAATTACTCGTTGCTCTTGCACTCAACCCATAACGATTGTTTAAATGATCACATAATGCTATAAATTTAGTTGTAAGTGTCATGTAACAAGAAAAAAAGAAAAAAAGTAGTAAAATTAAAACATAAATTATAAAGTTTAGCAACAGAAGGTAACATTGTAATATCTACGATTTTAGCACACTACCTGACCACTATACCTGAGCTTCTAGCATGATCGACTTGCACATGCGTTTAAATTGTTTTAGATTTTTCGATTTTAGAGAATTTGGGAGGGGATTATACAATTTGTAGATGTTAAAAGTGAAGCATCTTTCGAAAAAAGATGTAATGTGTAATGGTAGACTTATCAACCCCTAAACCTGAAATTTAAATTATGAACATCTGTTCTGTAAGTTATTTTATCATATAAATACGCCGATCTCAAATCACGATAAAAAAACGAGTGGATAAGACCTAATTTGGTTATACGAGGTGCTACTATCATTAACCGGTAAAATGTTTAAAGACAATTAATTCGTGTTTTTGTTGGCTGTCAAAACCCTAAGCTGTAGGGGTAATATGGACATTTCCATATTGTGGAATATTGGTAACTTTTCCCACAAATAAATTAAACCTAATATTAGCGGAAACCGGAATGGTTTCATTACCAAAACGTCACTAGTCGGATTACTGTAGGGTAATAAGCAAGGACAGTTTTCTTAAACGATTCGGGGACCATTTTTTTTAACCAAATTTCGAGGGCTCTCCACTAGTTATTATCAATAGTGTTAATTTTAATAGTAGCTTACTGGGAAACTCAAACCATTTCTAGACTAAAGCACAACTGGACGCATGGGTACAGCACCAAAATGTGAATTTTCAAATGTTGCGTTGAAAGTGGAACTGCTGGAGATTGTAACAATGGTTGTACCCATAAATGATGCAGCATTTTTGTACAAATACTTTTATCTTCGTGACTAATTAGTGATTAACGGAATGCTGCTGTAAAATTCTGGACCCATTTACTCTTATGTAAAATCCTTTCATGTGCCAAAGGGAAATCTTATAACTTATTAAACACCTACCTTATTATAATATAAAAGAGCCTCATACAAGCAAGCGTGCACAATACTACGTGACCTTTGCACGTTTAGTTAATAAATACTAATCTAATAACACTCAAAGTCTTGTAAACCATTGCGCAGATTAGATTGGCAAGGACTTGTAAATCATATTTTACCGCCACGCGAGTGTAATCTAAATTATGGTGGGTAATATCAACATTTCGACCCACACCGAATACTTATATTAAAAAATCACGCCATCCCCAATAATTAACGACGAAATTAATCACGAGAATTACGCTTTATGTAATGTAATTGCTCCTTTCAGTACAATTATTGAGCACCAATTAGGGTGACAATTGGACTGTAGAGTGTAGATACTACTACTGCACGGTTAGATAAATTACTTCGATGCACAGTTAATTAACCCGAAAATAATTAGCATTTGCTCATTATTATTCATGCTTCAGCCATTAGGTGTTGTTTGAAAACGTTTTAATCAGTTCAAATTGAAGCAATGCAAACTTTTGTGTTTTAAATTCGTGTTGCTTAAATACAAATTAAAAGCAGCAACTCTGTCTTCTTGTTAATTATCAATTGTATGAATAATCACGTTTATTAAAACGTTCTTTTACGATTCCTCTCTACTTGCTCATTATATAAATGACCGTAATTAAGGTTAAGGGAATTACCTGGTTTTAACGTGACTTTGTCACTTTGTCCTAACCTAATCTTTGTTCAAAGGCAACGCTTTTCCGCATTGCATACTTAACGAAAGTTACACAATATCCATTCTAAATAATTAAAAAAGGAAATAGTGTGAATAATAGAGGAATACGTGGGGTCGCTTTTACCTTTTGAATGTGCGTATATGAATACTGGATCACGGGGGCGACACATCGTTGCTACCTACTTGAAAATAATTGGGTTTAGTCCACTTCTTTAAACCGTAATATGTACGATCGAGCCTGAAATGATTCCAGCAATATACAGGATGTCTCAAATCTAGGGGAATTTGACGCGAGATCGGGTTAAATGGGAAATGCTTTGCAGATCTCTGTGTTGATTAAAATTCCGCTTAGATCCGGATCCAATTAAGAGAGTTAACACAAAAGCTGAAAACCTTAATTACAAAAGTTATCACAACAAGTTTAATATGAAAGTTTTCCATTTCGGCAAAGTCAAGCTGAAAAATGCGTATCTATTATGTTGATCTTTTCTGTTACATTATGATAAAGGACGTTGTATTTGAATTTATAGCATTTAGAATGGACTCGAGTGTTGAATTGTTAATTAGGTCATCAAAATTGTGTTTTGTGTCGTGGATCTAGCCCACAAAACAATTTTTCAATACGAGCGTGCAGTCAAGGTTGTATTTGTTTATTTTCTGTATAGCGATAAGGCATTTGAAAATTTATAAGATTTTTATTGGTTGTCAAATTGCTTGTTAGCCCTAATATGACAGTTCCAGTTATTTTATTAGATTTTTCTTTTACTTCTAAGAGGTAAAGATTATTCTTTCGGATGCAATGTGGTCAATGTAATCATAAAAAAATTGTATTCTTTGATAAAATCTGTTAGAATTAAATATGAAAGTTTATCTCATAAATCTGGGTGTATAACTGCGGTATCTAAGGTTCGTCTATTGGCTGTTACCGTTGCTAGCCAATTTTATTGGATATTTAGGTTTTTCAAAAATTAAGGGGGGATTCTGTTTAAATACAACAGACGCAAAGAAGAGGATGCTTTTTTGCCAATTTCAAGGCCGGAGTGCCGCTGGTTTATTAGAAGTTTTTTGTCAGTATCGAAGGCGAACCATTTTCCGTCGGCAGTAACAATTTCTTCGTCGTATAAAGTTTTTAAGCCAAGTTCTCGATTCGTGTTGATAGAAGTTCTAAGCCTTTAAACAGAGGTTTCAAGTTTTCCATGGACGTCAATGTAAAATTTGGTTAAATGACAAAACTCTTCTGAAGGACGCCTAATTTTATGCAACCAAAATAACTTCTTAAAACAAATGAAGATTTTGTTGTCTAATTAATTGATTGAAATATTATTGCTTTGGCTTCCAGGGGGTGCATACTGTAGTTATTTCCATTAAACTTCCCCCTAGCTACCTAAATGAGATGGTCTCAGAACCCACATTAAGTCAACCTTCATCCATCTGTTTACCGAGTGAAATACATCTTTTAGCACTCTTGACGTGTAAAAAGACACATTGCAAATGGGTTGCCTAAAAAAATTAAGTCAAGATTAATTAAAATTAATGTAATTAATATTTCACTTCGTTGACCTTATGTGGAACGTTGGACTAGATCGTTTGTTCGGTGGTTCGTTTTGAAATGCAAGCAAAGTTTATGACATCTGTAAAATATCAACTTGAAGACGTATTAATTGTTTTGTGTTGATGTCTCATAGCAACTGAAGTGAGATTAAAATGTTTAGCAAATTATTAGTATATACGACACGTGGCAGAATGATAATGGAAGTTTATTGGAGGAAATTAAAAATATTGAAAAGTTTTCTATTCAGCTAAAGCTGAACAAAATTGCAATTAACTTTATTAACAATTCAGCGCATTAAAAGTTTCAATTAAAATTGGATACAAACTTTGTCTAAACAAGTACAACTTGGAAATTCAGGAATAAAATTATGCAATTAGAGATGTATCGCATAAAAGTTTCCGTGAATATAAATATTTTATTCGAGTCCTGAGCTTTTCGATTAATCGCTCCTACAGATGCAGTTAAAAGTTTTCTCATTGCATTGTGAATCTTAAACAAAGTAACAAGATGTGGCGTTATTTCGATGCCGCTACCGTGTCGTTGAAGTTAGCCTGGAATTCGGAATCAGATTCGCAAATAGTACATTTGAGTTGACCAGCTAAATTATAGAAAATTATGATTTTATAAAAAAAAGGGGTAAAAAAGAACATAGGCGGTAGAAACATTTATACAAAGATACCATTGATTGATCAAAGGATGAGAGGAGACGTTATCTAATTTTCGAAAATTAGGTTTATTTACAGTATTCTTTCATCTGAGATACAGTGCCTTCAAGCTCAGAAAATCCCTAGAAAATATACAAACTAACTTTTAAATGGGTAATTCAAGTGGACCAATAAAAATAAGAAAATATGAACTTGAGTCAATTTAGATAATTTAATGTAGGTAAATACCATAATATAGTATAACCATTAAATAAAAACACTATAAGAAGCCTAACGCTTATGGAAGAAAGCGCGACAAATCCCCTTGCACCCGCATTGGTTGTGATCGCCGAACTCTCTTTGCGGTAAATAGGAGGAAAGCAAATTCTCATTCTTCTCAGTTCAAGAATCGACACTATTGACAGTGTTTCCATTATATTCTCAGTTCAATCTCTGTCGCGCTTTATTTCCACGGGGTTAGGCTTCTTATAGTGTTTTTATTCAATGGTATAACGTAGTGGTCGGTTATTTTTGGGAATTTGTTAAGGAATTTTGTTCGAAGCAATTTTAATATTCCTAAAGGAATCGACCTATGAAAACCATTTGCATGAACAGGTTTGTATTAAATCTATGAATAAGAATTGAATTCAAAAAAAGAATTTTGGTTATTTTGTTTCATTGATTGGAAACTTGCTTTAATTTCAGTGATACTTTGGCGGGATTAAAATTTTGTTTAGCATTCAGAAGTTTGTGTATATTTTAGACCAATAATACACTATGTGATAAAGATAAAATTTAGAATGAACACGTGATCAATAGGTAGGTAATGAATTTTTTTGTATTTCCTTTATAGGCCAAATCTATATTTTAAGCCAAAAGATCAGCAAAGAAACGTGGAATTTGGCCGCCTTTGTTTTACTTAATACATAAACTAAGTTCACATGCGTATTTATTCTAGTTCAATCGACATTAGAGCATTAGAATTTCCGCAAGGTTTAAAAGACATTGTTACTGATCTAGCCGTGGGTCAAATATTAATTGTAATATTAACATTTCTTGCCAGTGCCGTAGAAGTTCAATTTTATTTTATGCAAATGAGGTCTTCGAGTCTTGTAAATGTAACTATGTTTGTATGTTCCCCCATATTTAAAAAAAGGTGCGTATTTATTGGGTGTGCTATTGCATTTAACAGAATTCGATCATGGGAGTGCTATAATTTAGCAGACATAACTAAGGAGGATTTCTATCTTAGACGCTGAAAAATGTGAATGGTTCTCACTGGAGTTACGAACTCTCCCTCAATGACCCCAACCCTTCTATAATTGGGTTTTTGATTAAATCTATACGAGGCTTAATAGTATTCGAAGTGCCAAATTCGTCATTAGAGTTTAGGATAACTCCCCAAGAGTTTTCTGACTACGCTTTAGTTGGAACCTTATAATAAGCAATCTGTGAAAGCTTTGTGCTTTTGAAACTGAAAAATACAACCAAATTTCCCTTTAGAGAGTAGATGCTCTGCTGGAGAGTAACATTTAAGTTTTGCATAAAGATCTTTTCAAAGACACTAGCGAATTTCATTTATCTGTCGACGTTAGGATTATTGATAATCTCGAAAACTTTAACTTTTGGTACAACGGTGGCTGCGTCAAGTTGTCCTCTATTTTACCTTTTCTCAAAATACTCTTTCTAAAATCTTTAGAACCTTGTGGCAGGCATCCATAACGTTCATTAGAATTCTATAAATGAAGGGCTTAGTTTACATGAACCTAAAATTTGAGGAAAACCGATTAAGTGGTCACTCATTCTAAGTTAAATATAACGCAGAAAAGGAACTTCATTTTTAGATGCAAATTTTGTCACCATCTTTCACTATGATGGAAAGGTACCTACATTATAATCTCTGTTCTGCGAATTTACTACTATATAACTATGCCACGTGCGGAACTATTATTTATTTGTTATTTCATTGTTATTTCTAGCTATAACAAAAAATAAAATAAACATACCTTTAAAACACAATAATATATTAAAAGATCGATCGCGTTTAAATAGCAAATTGTTTGCTTATGAAAACAATAGTTATTTTGCTGACGATAACAGCCTTGCTAATTGAACGCGATCGATTTTTAATGTAATTTTGTTGTTTATTGGTGTATTTGTTTTAGTATTTTAATACATGACAAGAATAGAGCTAATTCTGGTGCTAATACTTAATTTTAAATTCTTAACGCTCAATCCCCTGGATGGATTTCATTGAAACAGTCACTAAAACGTTGAAGTTTTAAATCCAACGCATGCAATGCAATTACATTTTAAAGCTTTAGCTAATCATGTCTTTTTTTTCAAATCTCATGAACGAAAAATTTACATTGCAAAAGGTTGAAATAAAGCCATAAAGTAAAAGGAGGAACCAACATTTCAATCGCTAATAGTAAACGGAATACATAAGGGGAGATTTAATCTGCTTCGGCATTCTTTAAATTAATGCTTGCCTGTTTAGTAAAGCATTCCGCGGACGTTTGTAGCCGAAATAGCCACAGGAAGTTAAAATTGGAGAAATAATCGAAGTGGTAGCATAGAAACCGTGCAGTTCTCCCGCAATTCCCAAACTGTATACCTCATCTAGTAAATTCAATCGGTTTAATTGACCGCAACGCAATAGGACTAGCAAAAAGTAAATGTAGACGTCAAATTCAAACCTTTTTATAGATTGCACGTTCCGATTACTGTGCACTAATTGGGGATTTAACTTCGGTTTAAAATTACCAATTACAACCATTAATGTGTATTGGGACAATGAAAAGTAGCCGGAACTTTGCAATCGCAAACGGCATCAGTGATCAGTTGAAAGCTTTTAACAAAGTCTAAATGAAAGTATTCCGTATTCATAATAAGACCTGAAAAAGTCAGCGCAAAAGCTGCGGAACTTTTATTTGATCCTATTGCACTACGAAAAGTTTGATTCTGCAACTCCAACTCCTTGATATCGGAAATTTAATGAAGTTCACACTATATCCACTGAATCTGTAACCTTGTTAACTAAGTTTTGCAAACTTCGAAGTACAAAGTTGGTATTATTGGTCTCCACATTCACGATTACCTTTGCATTTCATCCAAATAGTGAATTTACAATAATTAACAGTGTATAGAATTAAGTTTCCTACGCCTATGCGTGACAAATAGCACTTACAATACGGCCAATACTATTATTAATAAATAATCAACCAAAAAAACCCAGTTAATGAGAACCTCCATTTCTCTTAAATATTTGAAAACGTAAGTATTCCCAAACCTACTAACAATAGACGATAATAACAGCAACAATTTACTGGGAATACACCCACAATGGTCCCCGGGTCTTTGAGAAACAAATTATTTTCCACGTCTTAAGGATTAATTATCGGAGAACCTAAATTGTTTTTAGTGGACCATCCATCTAAGTGAGAAGCATTAAAAAAGCAAGATGTTGGTCGTTAAACAATAATTTATCTTAAGGGGAGTTAAAAAGAGGGCAACAAATGAAATTATGAAGTAGTTCTCTCTAGGGAAAGCGATTTTTCAACGGACGCGCGGAAAAAGCGGCGAACACGGCAATTAAAAAAAATACACTATCGTACGAACGTTATCCACAGAAACGCAGTTAACGAAATATCTGTCGTTGCGTATCTGAATAACTCGTATAGCAACAAATTTCCTTTCCGTTGGATAAACGCGATCGCCGGAAATCCGAGATTTGCTTTGATATCTGCCGCACTACAGAACGCTTTTTTTTCTAATTACACAGAATTTTACAAAGCCGTTCGCGAATTTCCACCGTTGCATTTCGCGTTAGTCTCTTTTGCTCTATCTAGGGATGGCCATCGTTCATTTTGCTAGGGTTTCTAGAACAGTAGTTGTTATCATATTCGGTCGAATTGTGTTTATTACGTACGGTAAACAATTATGGTTCGTTACTAATACGCGGAATATTCTATAATAAGTTACTTTCCAGGTCTTATCTGCTAGGATGGCGCCATTATGGTACAGAAACTGGAAAAGTACTGTTTAACATTTTTGATTGTACGTTACATCTAGGTTTTAAACGATTTTTACCGGGACGAAAAAGTTTATTCATACATTAGTACGTAATTAAACAAGTTGTAAATCAGCATATGCATGATTAAAGCGCATTTTTGGTAATGCAGGTCAGTAGGTATTTAATTAGCGAAGTTTAAAATTATCGATCTCACGAGTAATTTTGGCTGCGTTAAATAATTAATTTTATTTAATTTCAATTGAGGGTACGTCTTTAATTTTGTAAAACAAATCACAAAGTAAATAATAAGTTTTTATACTGATAGCGCTATCTAACGATAAAATTATAGCACCTCCGAAAACCATATGGAAATTATTTTCTTCAATTATCGATCTCACAAATAATCTAACTAAAAATAGACTAGTGCCTGCACATCTACACTATAGCAGAAAGCTTTTAGTGAAAATTTGAAGTCTCTAGCTATTGTAGTTCCCGAGATCTCACGCGGAGAGCCGGCCGGCCAGCCATAACGAATATAATAGCGTATTTTTTCCAAAAATGCGCTAAAAAGTGCGCTTGTAATATTGTCAAGGAATCAAACACGTAAAAATGAAAAGCAAAGCAATTACGCTTGAATTGAATTTTGTTCTATATTCAGTTAGGTATAGACGATAAAAGTGCTCACATTTGGGTAATGAGTAGGTGTATTCACTGATAGGATCGGCCCATCAAAATTTGACATTAGTACATCTAAAAGGTTCACTGTATTTTTGTGCGTTACCATCTAATAGTGTCACAAAATTTCTATTAGGCGCCCAAAAATACCTTTTCATTATTTGTGAAGTCTGTTTGGTTTAAATCAGTTAATCTAAACGAAGGTATTACGTTTATAAAACAATAAGCAATTAAATCAAACCTATTATTCAACTGTTATTTTCACATTTGCAATGCATTCCACATTTTACAGTTTTCAATTTAGTTACGAATTAAAGTTGTTACTAGATAATAAAGAAATCGTCCCACTGTAGGGAGCACACTTTGCCCACCTCCGGACGTTGCAGGTAGATTTAGTAATACAAAATCAAAGAATTGTAAATTTCTACAAGATTATTTAATTAAAATATCTGTGAAGGAACAATTAGGTAAAACAAAAACTCACGTAATTAATTAATAGGCATTTGCAAGTATTATTTAGCGAGTTGAATACGATTGCAGTAAAAGTTCTATTAAAAAAACTGCCCCGGACACTATGATGCCTATTCCAAGTAAGACGAACGTGAAATAAAGGTGGCCCAATGTCAAGACCACTACTTTTGGTTTTTCAGCATTGAATATATCTAGTTCTTTTGTAAAATTAGTTTGGTAATCATTCAATTGCTTATTCTCAATTCCAGAATCTCTGAGCAAATCCAGAAAATAGTTTAAATATGGAGCAAAGTGATGGTGACGCCGGTGAGGAATCGCATATTCAATTTTTCCTGTTACAGAACTATCGGTAATTAGGTGCACGTTCAATTTTTTCTTCATGTCGAATTGATATTGGATGAAATCAGTATACACCATTACTCCAGCCCGGTCACCAATTTCATGTATACAGTTCAGAACGTTAATATGTTCTTGACGTTCTGAAGAAATTGGAACTAATAAAGTTTGCAATTTTTCACAAAGACCATAGCAGTTATAATTCGGTTTGTAATATCCTCTCATGAAGCTTGACTCCATGTATATAGATAGGTTCGCATCTGCCAATTCTTGTAAGTTATTAATTTGATGCTGGTATTGTGTAACTGTTAGTCTTAATCAAATTTGACGCGAAACCGCAATTAATATGGATAATGTAAATAAGGTATGTTAATAAAAGGCAACGTAGGGCAAACCCTCCTCGTACGTTTGCAACTAAGGCAAATATTGTAAGCAAGCGGACATCAGTTGCCACATTGCCAAGTTTTTCAAGTTCAAATTGCGTTTATTCCATGATAGGATACACCACCAAACAACTGTGGTCACAATAAATGCCACCATGATCATAAACCACAGAACCGGTTGGAAGGTCACAAATATTTTACGAATTGCGGAAACTGGTCTAGCTTTTGGTACCACCCAAATAATTTCGGTACTATAAGTAGAATGAGATAAGCTATAACGATCTAAGAATACTGCATTTGAAGGTTGCAACATTATCTTGTTGGTCATTATGTAGTCATCGTCTTCTTCCATACTTCTGACTGGTAATACCAGAGGTGTTCCATTGCAATGTTGTGCCAATAGTTTAAAAAGAAAGAATTCGTATCGCACAGCAGGATAATAGTGTGGTCGACCTGGTTGCTTTACTAGCAAGAATTTAATAACACAGTAGACATACAAAAACTTATTAAATAGAATCTCTCCATTGACACACTTTCAATTCGACGTCGAACTGGAAACTGCTAGTCCGGAGGATTAGCAAATAATTGTGCACCTTTGTATAGAAGCGTGAATTTTTGTATACGACTTACCTATACCCAAACAGTCATTTTAAACATTAGCGCCACTCTGGCTCTCTGCCAGAGGGGGCGTAGGGTGCCCATTTCAAAATGGCGGCTTTAGCAATGGTACCCTTTCGGTAATACCTCTGCCAACTCGCAACCATTAGGGCTAGAACAAAATTAAAACACGGATTTTGTTGAGTACAAACTTAGTTAAAAAAAATGTTATATTGATATTTACCCTAAATGTATTGAGTGTGGTTTTTTTTGGGGTCAAAGTTAACCTTTATTCTTTTTCCCACAAAAAGTCGAGAATCTAGACTTTCTTCACCCAAAATACTGTTTTTATTCATTTTTTTAGGCGTATAGTTAAACTTATTAACATATAAATTAAATTTAATTAATTAAATTTTGTCCTATTCTTCGTATAGTAAAATGTTATATGTACCAAGTTTGAAAAGAAAATTGTAGCTTTAGAATAATTATTATTATAATTAATTAATTGTACAATTAATTAATACTGTACTATAGCTATTATTCACGATCGCATCCACCACACTTGCAACGTGGAGTGCAAGGCAAGTTCGATTTCGTACACTTGCAGAAAGTACATACGCGGCTCTTACAGTGACATTTCACCACTTCCTTGCAAGCTTCGCTCGAGGGCTTTACCCCAGACATGACCTCCTTGGTAGGTAGCACGGAGCAGAGTCCTGAGGTAACTGTCAACGATTGCAGAAGAGTCCTATTTGTTCACAAGGGTAGGTAAATTGAGAATATTCCCCCTACACAGGATGCTCTTCGTCTCCATTTGCTCCGTGTTGCCTACCAAGGAGGTCATGTCTGGGGTAATGCCCTTGAAAGAAACCCTGTTCTTCCTGATCCAGGCGATTTCGGGTGGAAGCTCAGCAACTAAAGGTGGGAGGTAAGTGAGGACAAATTGCACTACATCAAAATAATTAAAGTTGCATATTATATAAATTAATTGAAGCTTTCGATTCTATATCAGATGAAACGGATGAACCTGCCCCCAGCGATCGAAGCTAGCATAAGGAAGTGGTGAAATGTGACTCTAAGCGCAGCGTATGTACATCCTGCAAGTGTACGAAATTGAACTTGCCTTGCACTCCACGTTGCAAGTTTGGTGGATGCGATCGTGAATAATAGCTATAGTACAGTATTAATTAATTGTATAATTAATTAATTATAATAATTATTATTCTAAAACTACAATTTTCTTTTCAAACTACATATAAGATTTTACTATACGAAGACACAACAAATAATATAAAATTACAATTTCATTAATTTAAATTAATTACTTTAATTTATGTATGTTAATAAGTTTAACTATACATCTAAAAAGATGAATAAAAACAGTATTTTGAGTGAAGAAAGCCTAAATTCTCGACTTTTTGTGGGAAAAACAATCAAGGTTAACTTTGACCCCAAAAAAAGCCACACTCAATACATTTAGGGTAAATATCAATATAACATTTTTTTTAGCTAAGATGGTGCTCAACAAAATCCGTGTTTTAATTTTGTTCTAGCCCTAGTGGTTGCTAGTTGGCAGAGGTATTACCGAATGGATACCACTGCTAAAACGGGCGTTTTGAAATGGGCACCCTACGCCCCCTCTGGCAGAGAGCCAGAGTGGCTCTAATGTTTAAAATGACTGTTGGGGTATAGGTAAGTCGTATACAAAAATTCATGCTTCTATACAAAAGTGCACGATTCTTCAAAAATATCGCGTTTGTCGTCCGGACTATACGTCTTATATTCAAATACACCGAAATATATTGTTCAAAGGCACAAAATATTAGTAGTAATAACAAGGCACGTTCCTAATGCGACCAAGGATGTTCGTACTATATTCGATTCGAAAGGAAAATTACAGACAACAGACCATAGTCCTTTTTCAGTCTTCAGAACGCGACACAATTACTGTTGATAATAATATAGCGAGTGAGCGAGTTTATTGTTTAGTGTTAGTTTACCTACGTGTTTGTTTTTATGTATTTATGTACCGTTAATGTGACTTTGTCAATATCAATGTTACCTATTGATCTGCTGACAGCAAATATATTACTATTACTATAGCACACATCAAAATACAATTGCTAATAAATATAATATCTGTTTAGATATATGATTTTGATTATTAGTCATTAACCTATTAGGTACCTATTTATCCTTTTCCCACAATTGTCCGCTGGATCATAATATTATACAGTGCGATCAATATTGAGTTGCTGCGCCGCTTCAATAAATTATGACGTTAGTAATCATTTGCCGCAACAGGCCTGGTGCACCAATACTAAAGCATAACCTTAAAGCAAACTTTTGACGTTTAACCATAATTAACCTAAATCAACGAATCACAAATCATGGTTTTGGTTTGTTTTGTATTGGTACGCATATACCTGGTTGCGGCAAATGATTACTAATGTGATATTTTATAAGAGCGGCGCAGCATATGATTATTGATCTCCCTGTATGCGCAGGAATTTAGGGTGCGATTATTATTATTATTATCGAGATACAGGGTGTTGAAATTGAAAAAAAAATTCGTTTTTTGCGAATACCTCCGGAACCGTTTATCGTACAGCAAGCAGTTTTTGTAAGCAGTTTTTTTAATTAATAATAAGCTATATTTTGTGCGAAAAAAAAATTTTTAAGGTCATAATGGGTGAAGATTTTGAAGGAGTAGTGAGTGTTTTTCTCCCCATCTTCTGCACCACTGGAAAAAGTACGGTTTTGAGACGCCCACTTGAACCGCCAGTATTTTCTACAGTCATATAAGCTTTGAAGTTGACCGTTTTCGGTAAAAATCAACTTTTATGTTAAAAAACATGGTCAATTTTTTTGAACAAATTGTTTTTTACTAGTTAAAATTTATTTAAACATTAGAACAAGTAACTTCATAATTGCAAAATTAGAAAAAATTACAAATCATACACAGTTACATCAAATGTTGGAAATGTCGTCCGTTACCTTTAACACACACAGTAATTCTTCGACGCATTCGACGTGTTCAGAAATAGGTATGTCGCAAGATGCAACAATGCGTTCTCTTAATTGGTCAACATTTTCAACTGGAGTAGTTTAGACCAGGGTTTTGAGATGGCCCCAAAAGATAAAATCTAAACAATCAAGTTCGGGATGTCGCGTGGGCCAAGAGTGCGGACCTCCTCGACAGATCCAACGGTCTTGGTATTCGTCGTCCAAGTATTGGTTAGCAACCACATAATCTGCACCGGTAAAAAATGTGAGCCTATTATTTATTTATTTATTATCCCTCTCTTGTTCTGGTTTCTTTAAATAAACAAAATATTTAGATTATTGTCTCTGCCAATAGATCAGATATGTATAGATGAAAGAATGAAAACTGAAAGAAAATATACGAAATAAACGTTACTGAAACTAGTGATACATCTAGAATCTAGAGATTTTACTAGTAAAATATTTGTCGCTAGTAGTTCAGGCCCGCTATCCCAGCCCCTTTTTTCCGACGTCTCAGTGCTGCGTTGTGATTGGATGCGCCATTTTGTGGCGGTAAGTATGAATTCTTGAATTTTCGGAGGTCGGCTATTTTGTAGCTGTATGTTTAAATTTGTGCGGGAAATTTGAATTTTTTCCTGTGGTTGTTTCGTTTTAAATATACAGGGTGTAATGATACTTAAATGCAAGGTATTTGTGATCGATGTTTTTATACCGGTGCCAATAGGTCGTTAACTGGTCGGCCATGTTGTTCCGATGAGAATAAATTGAATCGTGCGTGTCGGTACGGCGACGAGGAGAAGCACAGTGATGTAGCCGCGAGTGCATTAAGTCACAAATGGGACGTGATTGTGAATATGCCAGGCCAAATAGAAATAAAGGAGAAGGTGGAAAACAATCAAAAAGAAACAAGAGATGAAATAGAGAAAACTCGAAGGGAAATAGAAGAGAATAATGGACGCAGAGTTTTGATAAGCAAGATGGCGGTTTTGCCCCATTTTTGTAGATGTGTTAGAAAATTAAAAAAGAGTGGGATGGATTCAGGAGACATAGTGATAGGGCATTCGGTTTTGGACCACCAGAGCGTGTAGTGTGTGGTTCGAAATAGTATTTGCTTGGACATTAAGCATGAAGCCGTCAGCGGATAAATCACGTTAATGCAGTTGGCATTTAAGCCTCAAGTAAAAGAACCCGGAATCAAAGTTAGTACAGAGGACGTCCGTCAATCTGAAATCCAAAGGTTGTAAATAACAGAATGCGAAAAAACTTTAAACTACCTGCTGCAATAGCCAAAAGTTAGTTGAAAACATACCATAAAGGGCTACGGTCCGAACAACTGCACAAGAACAGGTAATCATATAAAAAATTACCAACGGTTCTCTTTAAGAAATTGCATAACATTTATTGAAAATAATCAGTAAATTTCTTAAAAAAAAGTTAACTGAATCCATTTGAAGTGTCGTTTGGTCCCTTAAACATAACATTGCTAACAAGAGACAATACTGACTAAAATCCTGCACAATGCTGTGATTGTAACGGCTTATTGTAATCTATAATACTGGGAATCCGAAAGCGTACCTATTATTACTCCTGTTAGGAGACTAATGAGGCTCATTTATGGCATCAAAGAAATACAGTACAGTTTCACAGGCTTGTGCTCGTCATAAAAGGATAGAATATGGGACCATCTGATTGTAATAGCAAGCCGTTGCGTAAAGCGAAAGTTGCACACAGTGGAATCACGCTCAAGATTGGTACAAATAAACAATTATCAAAGTCCTCGAGTGAGATCGAAGGGACGCATTTTTGTGTGGAAAATCACTGTTTTATTATAGCCAGTGTTGACTCCACCATCAATAAGATCTTGTCAAAAGCTACCACATTCACTTTGTCGCTACCCGCATCCCACTTCCAGTGCACCCGCAATTCGCGTTTGAAGTTTTGACTCCACTATCAATACAATCCATGTCAGGGACTATCATAGTCTCTTTGTCGGTGTCCACTTCAGCCACAATGTGCGCCACGCAGGAGTTGTGCGCTTTACAAGATTTCTCTGACGATAACAATTTGAAAACAATCGGAGAAAAACTGTAAAAGAGGATAGAAAAAAAAATGAATAATCTCCAGGTTAGTATAATACGTTCGGGGATGGCGCCCAGATGTAGCCGACCTCACATCTTGTAGCCCAATCCCTAAAGTACATGTACACTCCTCGTCTTTTTACAAGCATTCTTCTACGGACTTGCATTTAACTGCCAGCCAGCCAGCCAGCCAAAGTGAGATTAAAAGCTACCTTTTTACAAATAAATTTGCAAACATGCGCTAAAAGAAATCCCGAAATGTCGTGCCCGTTTACACTTTTTATTGAACAAAAAAATAAACTGAAACGGATCTGTAATGTACTACCAAACGTTAAGATCACGAATCGCCCCTTAATACAGTTACAACTAAGTTCAATCGCAAAGAATAATAATTCAACGGCCTTCGAAGGATATCCCGTACTACCAGAAACCCAATTGAAATCTCATCATTATTCTATAAGATGTATTCGATCCTCATGCATTAATGCAATATGTGTAAGGCGGAATTTTTGTTGATATAACGAAGTTTTCAAATCAAGCCGCAATGCAAAGTTTTAACGACTTATCGATTTTTTCTGGATACGTATATTATGCATGTGTTCGATTTGGATTAAGTCGACTCCTTCGATATCCGATGTAGGGGATGGATATTAGCCTAAAAAGGAGAGCTCGTATTTCATTTATAGGCGTTATTGGTAAAGTGTTCGTCCAAAAATCGTTCATTCGAATTGACTTATACATACGTCGACGTAATTTATTGGATTATTTAACGCGCCCGTGAGAAAACAGCCCCTATTCCATGACTATGATATACGAGTATTATAAGTGAGATTCTGAGATCAGGTGCGTTATGGGTCTAATGACAAGACCGATCTAACTTTATCCCTTCTTATAAATGGTATGTATCATTTAAAAGAAGGAGCTCCTTTTATATTTATAAGCAAGCGTTTGTATCTGTACGATTTGAGACAGAAGACGGTGAAACTGGAAGTAACCCTTATTTCAACCCACTATTTAGTAATTCAATCTAAAAGGGACGGATGTGTACCTATACTATTAAGCTGTTTTAATAAGCAAACGATACATTGTGAGCGTTTCCAATTCGAATCAGTGATTTAGACGGCCTTGTTTCAAATATAAATTTGTAAAAGTGAAGGACAGCTTCCTTGCACCCTTAAACCATCAACCCGTCGTGATTGAAAACACCTGAGTCTGAGCTCGAATGGCAATCTAACGTGATTTCGCCCTTTGCGTATAAAAGGCAATACGTGACTACTGTCAGTGCAAAGCATATAGACTCGATCTTGAGGATTAAAGGAATAACTCGACAGATTTGAGTAGGCTTGATACTAAACAAAGGTCTTTTTTCTACAATCTAATGTAATTTTTCCGAATCATTGCCGTTGCATAGTCTCCACACTATTTTTTATGAACGTCATGATCTGCAGCAGAACGTTTCCTATATGAGTTATTTTGTTTATGTAAGAAATATAGTCGTAACTTATACTGAATTGAAATTTAAAGGAAAATTTGGATTATTATTAAAGATATAGCCATTTCTATACAAATTAAAGCTGTTTGTATTGCATGTATTTTACTATTTGCGAACCCAATAGAATTGGGTTTGCTAGAAAAAATCCGTCTTTTATTTATAGTTGGTTTGATCAGATTTCAAGAGAGACATACAAATTAATGAGTCCTTTCTGATTATTTATAATGTGAATTGTGTATGTATAGAAAATTGTGCCGTATGTTAAAACTAAAACTGTACTTTTTATTATCGGTTGTCAATTTCGTTAATTCTTCTCGGCTCAACTTTTTTGTTATATGCAATTCCTAAGTTTTTTAAGATATTTCGAAAGAGCAATCAATTTACTGTACGCCAACACAAAATATGCATGTAAATGTTATACAAAAACATGGCGAATCCTATATTTAGAAAACTTCTGAAATCTGGCATGCCGTGTGCGGTCGGGATGCGCGATGTCTCTTATGTTACACGGGTGGATCGTATCGCCCAAAAGTAAATCTTCAAAACGGAATATTGAATAAGTTGATGAAGGTTGTATCTGTATGTTATGTGGTAGACCGTACACGGCATGTTAGATATAATCTTTTCTAAACATTGAGTAACGAATTTCTACAATTTTGGGTATATCAACCCTGTGCATATTTTATGTTGTGATAAACCAACCAAATTGGTTGCTCTTTTCAAATAATAAAAACATTGAATTTGAAAAATAAAAGTTGCTGTATCCCATTGGTTCAAGGAGGTTGTAGCGGAGGGTTGAAGATTCCAATCACCAGTACGCATACATAGATCTACTATAATTAGCGGGTCACGGTATCATCCCAAGGTTCAGTCCATCTATCGAGTTCAAAAACATCAGTTGTATCTCAGACCGCATTCATAAGGTACCGGGTGACCCAACAAGACTGTTCCTCGGCCATATCTCGAAAACCGTTCGTCATATGACTTAGGGGTAAAAAAAGAGTAAATCGGTCATGAAAAATCGCTGGAAAATATTTTCAAGTTCTAAAAAAGACCAACAAAGGGCGTAACTGCCATCTTAATTGAATTTTCTTTAAATTTCGCATAATAAACTAAACAAAAAATTTTCACTTTTTTAAAGAGAACCAGTTTATCTATAATTTTTGTAATAACCAAAACTCAGCTATTTCAAAAACAAAGATGGTGTGGGACTTTCAATTGTTTTTGTAATAACCTGCTTTAACTTCTTAACAGTTTGACCGATTTTAACAAATTTGGTATGGTCGAAAAGAGCATTCCTTGGGCAATGATAATCAACAATCAATATAGTTAATTTAGTTGAATCCTTCTCCGCCAGGGGGCTAGTTTTGACACTATGACCCGTAATCATAAAAAAATCAAAACTCAAATGGAATGATACGACTTTTTCTTTATGAAAAAGTAGCCAAATAACATCCAAAGAGGCCAGTTTTTCAAAATCTCGTTCCTAACCTCATAATATAAATAAAATAATTAATAAAAATGCTTAAATTCTATCTTATTTGACGTATTTCCGGTATTGTTTGGAAAAGGACCCTACACTTTTAGGTAGGCCTTGGAAAATTAAACAAATGAAACACGATGCATTATATAAATAATAACAGCCGTAATTTGTAAATTATTCTGTTGTCTTTACATTCAGAAAGTGCAGTTTTTTGAATTTGTAATCTTTTCTAAAATGTCGATTTCTAACCATAAACCTTTTAATATGCTGGCGATATATTTTGAGTATTTTCAAAATGCGACCATCGCTGCCCACATCTTCTATTTGCGTTATCCGAATCGACTACGAACCATCGTCACCAGCATATTAAATGCAAAATACAAAGCGGTCTTTTGCAATAACTCGCTAAATGGTGTACAGAAATTGTAGTTCAGTACTTCGTGAAAAGTATATCAAATTAAATCCATTCAAAAATGTGGCTCTATATACCACAATATAAAGTGGAGCTTACATTCTTGCGCTACTTAAGGTGAGCTTAAGGGTGCGAATAAATCAGAAATAAAGAATAATGTAATAAAAAAAGTTCTGTTCTGTTCTGGGGTGGTGTTAAATAATATGTAGGCTGTCGCATTATGAAATGTCTACCCAAACAATATAGTGTAAAAGCAATTACTTTATATTGAATTTGTTAGCCGTTGCTAAAGGAATTATCCTGATGAAAGCGTACACGTAGCATTCCTTCATCAGAATCAGTGTTTAATACTTTGTATGTAGCTATGTAAAGTTTCATCACAGTCAGTACAGCTTACAGTAGTTATTTCCACTAGCGGCAGCTAGTTACTCAAAGGTTAGCTGAAATACGAGTACCTGGTCCAGTAGATATTCGAGTTTCAGAGTGAAATGTAATGCTTTTACTAAGCCTTTCGTTTGCTTCTATGGTTTGGGTTTGATTTCACATCTAAGCGAAAATGAAACTCAACAAAAAATGCGTTGCTCCCATCAAAACATATTAGCTAATTTATGACTCCACTGTTCTCCAGTCAATAAAGCAATTTTTCACATGCGGCGGCGTTTCATCCCCAAAATCGCCTCTTATCGCTGATGTTGGATTACAGCGTGTCAAAGGTAAACAAGAAAGAGGTCAAGCTTTGGACAATTAGAGAGTGCTGGCTTCCTCTAAATGTAAGCGTGAGCTCTGTGGAAAGTTCATTAAGCAAATATTGCTTCAGTTGCATAGAGGTTAATGTAAATATTTGATTTGCGCCATCTTCTAAAAGAAAAATAGCACTGTTAGACTTCAAGTTGCGCTGTGTAAACGACCGGTTTTCTCTAATTAATTAGAATGTTATATAAATTAACCTGGAGCTGTCTTTTTTTGGTAATCAAAGTACTGTAATGATCCGATTTCCACAGCGGCAGTAATTCTTATTGAAAAATATATTCTCAAATTGTTGTATTCCCAGTTATTAACAAAACAAAAACACGATCGATGCGAGTGCCCGATTATGAATAATGCTCAAATATCGAAAGTGGGGTCGAAATTGCGGCATAATGTTTGAAAAAACCTTCCTCCATTATTTAAGCACGGAACTCCTCCTAAACGGTTGGATGGATTTTGATGAAATTTTGTTTACAAGGCGATAATCTCCAAAGGTTTCGTTAATACTTGCGGGTGCAATTCAGTAACAAATAGGTACATCTCCATGTATACATTTGAAATAGGCGCCAGGTAATGTTTGCAGAATGAGGTAGATACACCAGGTGAACGTAGGTGTAATGAGGTAGATCACATGAGGTCGCCAATCTCGAACTCGTTAAGATGGCGGGTTCAGGTAAAAATGAGGTGCCATTCACGTGCTCCGTAGGTAGTTAGTAATGTCCAGGTAGATACAACGTAAAAGTAATAGAAAAGCAGAACAATGAGAACTTAAGAGAAAAGGCTGAGAAAAGATAAAGGAAACTGTGAAGTAATTCTATGGAACTTCGACGGAAGATAATGGGAACAATGGGGGAAGAATGAGGAACTGCGAGGGAAACTAGGAGGGAAGGTAAAGGTACGGTGGGGGAATATAGAGTATAAAGGAGTAGAGGTTGAAAATTCAATGCCTACTGCAATTTCCCTGACATTGACTTCGGACGTACACAATAAGTAGCTTATGTCGATTTTACCGTCGCGGAACTCGCAGTAGCAGCAGCAGCCACGTTTACTCGTTGTCTCAAATACTTACAGAAACAAGATCTTCACCATCAAATACACTTCTGCATAACGCCAGTTTCGAAGGGACGCATCTCGCGTCCCCACTCACGGCAAACTAACGTGCACAGGGAATAACACTTGCATCTTCTAACAGCGATAAAAACACGTGGGTTAATTAATTTCTCCTTATCTTAAACGACCAGATGTAACCTTTTTACCACCCGCACGATGGTAAGAAGGGTATTGCATTGGGGTACAAAGATACCTTCCAATTTTTTGACGGAAATATCGGTTCTGAAGCACGATCAGGGATGGAACAAATTAGAAAAATAAATATTTATATTTAAACAAGAAAATATTTCGTAGTTAGAGACAATTCTAAAAAGAAAAATAGATACGGAGATAACAAATTCGAATGCAACAAACCAACTCTGCTTATCTCGTAAATAATCCACCAGATTTACAATTAATACAATGAAATATTGTCATATACAGGGTGCTCCGTCATTATTGTTTGTGTTTAGAGCGAAATAACGCCTACATCGCGTTATTTATACACAACAATGCATACCGATTCTTAAATAACGTCAAGGTGTTAAGTTATGTTGAGTGACTATAAGGCCATAGAGCAAGGGGCCACTTCAATAATCTCTGCCTCTACATTGCATTTTGATTTTTAAGTGTGCACCTGGCTACTATCATGCAAAAAGTGACTTAATGTACTAACTTACGGAATATTTTTATAGGAGCCGAATTAACCAAATGGATGTTTGTTATTTTAAACAAAAACGAAAAGTAAACATTATTGTGTATGTTGTACTATTTGACCCGACAGACGTGGTCCTGTCTTAGCTATGAATATTCAATTCAAATTGGAATAAGTAATAACAAAAATTATTTCAAAAACATAGGATTTATTGTAATGCTTTTCGATACAGTAGATTGTTAGTTTTGCTCTCTGGCGCGTAAATAAAGTGCTAAGCTTTCCGACACGGGAACAGGAGACATACAATTGGCCATGTGTAAAACATGAATTTTCCAGATTGATTTCACAAACACTGCGACTGCCCTTAAAATTTAATTATCGACATTGCCAATTGCAAGTCGCATTGGAAATTGTAAACGTTTGTCGTTCGGAATCATACGGATGTGTTGATTTTCACCCTTGCATTTCTCTTTCGAAATTATGGCTTAGATGACGTTCATTAATTTCTTCACCGCTTACCAGGTGCCATTACTAAGACCATTTTCCGCAAACATATTATACCTGCCGACCCAACTTTTAATTGTAGTTTAAGAGTCCTTATGAGGTGCCTACAGTCACGAAGAGTCTAAAATGTTCCAGACACTTAAGTAACTTTGGAATTCTTCAAAATCGTTAGTGTTCTAAAAGTATCCTAGAGCGTTAAAAACCTTTTTGCAACATTTTTAATTATTATTAATTTAAGTCATTTCAAAGATTCATTTAAATTCGTTTGTTAGTTATCTATAATATTCATTGTTTCTTATAGGGTACGTCGTCAATTGTAACATCCTTTACACTATCCTTGCCAGGGATCTGTGCCCCTGCGTCATCATTTATATTTTATGGTGTAATATGAAAAAAGCTAGTCAAATTATGTCCGTAATAATTATATGTATAATATCCTTGAATGATAATGTATGCTCAGAGATGGCGGCAGCGGCGCTAAAAATCTTATTGACATTACGAAGTTTTGTTATGCTGTGAATTATCTGACGAATTTGTAAAGAACTGTTGTCGACACTATGTAATAAAAGCGGACAAAAGGTAAATGGAAAGAATCAAACAAAATGCAGTGACAGATGAACGAAATGAGAGGTTATGTATGTCGGTCAACAAAACAATCACGTAGCTAGTCAAATTAGTATCCAATTTTATAAACATGAGAAACAGGAGCCACCTTATTTTCATCGGTGTTCTCTTTTCACCGCATTGAATCCATTAATAGCGTACGTCGAACGCGTGAAATGCACTTTATTTATGATCTATCCTTGTTTGAATTGCGCGGTAATGAAATGGCATTATCAACAAGTTAGATGTTGCTTGATTCGTACGTTGATGACGCAGGGGCACAGATCCCTGGCAAGGATATTATATACTACTCAAAGTACGCTGTTTCATTGTTTGTACCTAATTTTGTTGATTCTATTACCATGGTTACTACCTACGCCTACGTTTTCTCTCATGATAAATTAATTAATTAATGACGAATTCGAATAATATAATTTTCAGTGTTTAAAACAAATCTTGAAGAGAGCGTATTTTATATGATCTTTAGGAAAAAAACTAAGAGCATTTTCTCAAGGCCCAAGGCATGAATTTGATGCATTTTTGGCGGCCACATGTATTTTGATAAAAACAAGTCAAAACCATTAGGTACTATTTCACCGAGATCGAGACCAAGAGCATTATTTCAATGTCCAAGACATGAATTTGATATGGATCGAAATTGTAAGGTTAAAGACGTGATCAAGATACTGTAGATCCTTCAATATATCGTTGTATCGGTTTATTATGTCATGTATTTTACCTCAGTGAGGCGTCCTTGCATCGTTATCTTCTACAAGAGTTCGTTGGTTAACACTGTTCATTGGAATAATGAGGTTAAAACTGATATGTACTTTGTTGTTACGACAGAAGTGGCCATTTTAATAACACAATATATTCGTCCCTAGTTTATAAAACTTGATTAAAATGTTACATCGTATATCGTATACACTTCGTAAGAATTTCCTATACGGTTTTTCGTAAAATGCCCGAGATTTAGAAATATAGGAAGCGCGTGTAAGTAAAAAATGTCGCCGCCGTTATAATATGATTAAGGAATGTTGCGCCGGATGTTCGCAAAAGCAAGCTTGATTGATAAAATTCGTAACCCAAAATGAAGCTCGTGCGCTTCCCTTTTTCGAACCTTCGTGCAGAAAAACTTAGCATTAAACCGAACATTAATCACCATTGCTGTAGATCACGATATGCGATTAATAAAATAACAAGAACGTAACAATTTGTAGTATTCATAAGTGAAATTTTATAACAGAAGGTCGACTTTAAGATCAACATGCACGAAACTTGATAAAAACAATGTGTGCCAATTCGCACCTTGTAATTTGGTATAGTATCTGATTTGCGAAAAATCTAAGCAAATTCCATAGAAAAATTTGACACTTACCTACCACTTGTAGCAGGAGTTTCGAATTTGATCAGAAACCGCTAAACACTGAGCAATTTAAAATGAAACAGAATGTCAACCGATAATCTCACGGTTACTGGTAGAATTACTGATATCGTCTTACGTATTTACTTACCTTCTTTACATCATGTGACCAATAACATGCTCACAAGTCTGGTTTTCTTTATTCGTCACAATTTCTAAAATATTTATTAGAATCGCAGTTCTAAGAAAGCAACTGGATTTCAGAAAGCATGAAAATTATTCCCGTCCCTCATAAAAGCAGAAGCGGTTTCATTAAATTCCAATGTCTGTATTAAACAGAAATTTATTGATCCCTGATTTTCAGCCTATACAGCTATCTGACAGTCAGTCAGGGCGGCACTGCACAGTACATGACCATTAGATGATTTAATTGACATTAGTGTGTCAACGTAATTATTTATTGTTCCTCCCAGCTCCAAATTACACCCTGTTCTGCTTGGATTCATATATGTTAATGACTATATTTCTAAGGTTTCAATTAAAAATATATTGCCCTCCCCCGTTCGAAAAATGCAAAGTTATAAACCACAACAGTCAATTGTGTCATAATATACAGTGCTATTTATTAAAAAGTAGACATACGTGTATTGTTTTTCCATATGTCTACTTTTAAATGACAAAATCTATTTTGAAATACGCCTAATTTTATTCAGCCAGAATAACTTATTAAAACAAATAAAGACTCTCATATTAATTAATTTGAATATTGTTGCTTTGGCTTCACAGAAAATCAATCCCTTGCGCTTCTTAAACTATTACCGCCACTATACCAATTAACAATATCAACGTTTTCTTCAGTCCAATACATCAAACACGAACGAGAATAAACATACGGAAGCCAAAACGGCATTATTTAAATTAATTAATATGACAGCCAGACAGATCATTATTTGTTTTAAAAAGTAGTTTAAAAATCGCGTATAGGGAATAACTTTACAAGAAGGGATAAATGAAATGCGCCAAGTACTAACATGAAAGTTGCTCATACTCGAGCATTTAAATTTGTAAAGATTCTGCTAATAAGTTTGAATTAGCATGAGTTTCACGACAATTTTGAAACTGTCCAAATACTAATGTTCGTCTCAGAAATTGCAGCGCATTATTTCATTTTGCTTGAGGTTTGTTACGAAAAAGGCCTTGAAGAAAAATTGAGGAGTTGAGCAATCTGCAAGGTGTTAGGAATTCTTGTCAGCTGCAGTCAAAGTCGATGAGGTGTTGCGTGTGGGCGGGTATCAAAGAACCATAAAGTACAGCTTTATATTTTTAATTATTTCCGTTGTGTACGTGTTATTACTGGAAGAAACTACCTCGCGTATAGTTTCGTATGTCTTAGCTTTACCTAATAATTTGAATTTGCTTATTTACATAACGACTCGTTACATTGTTTACTAATATAAATTTAATTATCTGGCCACCAGGAGAATTTTTTTGAGCTTAATTAGTAATTAGGTTTATATTTTTTAGAGTTGTGTTCAGTTTGAAATAATCTCTTTTAATTTATCACTCCTCACAAAGCGAGTAAAAAAGTTTATTTCAGAAGCATGGTAACACTGAAGTGGCATTACCTCTCCAAACATACTCGAGTATTTAAATTTCTAAAGACACACTACCAACCTGAGAAAAGAGAGGGACTTGCTTTAAAGTAGGGCACTCGTTACAACACGTAGAAAGTATTCCTCGGTGATACATGGTATCAAAGTTGAGTGGCATTTACAGTTTAACTGTAGATGAATCGTTGAAGCTTTTCTACTCTGGTTTTCTACACTCTTGACCTACCCAATATTAGCCTGGCCTTGGGACTATTATAAAATACCAATCGTTGTTGTACTTTACGAGGAAAATTTAATGAATCAAATAAGCTATAGTAATCGAAATAATTTCCACTCTAGCCACTATTTTTGTCCACCTATGACGCAAAACATGGATTCTAGATCAGAAGAATTCCTCATCTTTCAAGGCGACCCATTCATCGACTTATTTTCCGAAACCTTCAAAAAATCTGAAACGAAAAGTCCATGAGCCATCGACCGAATCAAATGGTAATCGAAAGGAGCAAGGTGAGGGGATGGAGTAAGACATCCCATCGCAGCGGTTCCAACGTTTCCTTGAACGATCATGGAGAAAAATGACTGTGTCCTCACGTCTCGTTGTATTCCGACCGTTTATGTTTCAATGCTCGACCCAAACGGATTATTTGTTCCCGGTGTCCCCTATGACCGTTTGACAAAGTTTCATCAGCTCATGATCACTCCCACTTCTTTCTGGTCTTACCTTAGGTTTGACTTATGTCCATGGACATCTTGCTTAAGCTACGAAATTGGTAGTTGTCCTGGGGTGTTTGCGCTTTGGATTATCTCAGTAGATCCACTTTTTATTTCCAGCGAGGATGCGATTCAGAAATCCTTTTCTTTGTTGTCTTAGAAGGACTTCACGTGATTGTTCGTCGTTCGATGTCTGTTTCATTCAACTGGTACGGAACGAACTTTCCAAACTTACGGATCTCTCGCATACCATGAAGACGATTGGAAATTTTTGGTTCAGAAACATGTAACCTCGTTGAGAGCAGTTTGAGTTGGATCTTCGAACATCGAAATTTGAGATAGATCAGAATGGCCATAAGCCTTTACAAGGATTCAGTGAGCTTCAGCAGTACTTTCTTCAGAATGAAGTAGTGCAATTGCACTGTCCAGAAATGCTCTTTTTCTGGGACATAGATATTCTTAGGCTCTGAAAATGCCGCGGGTACCGCTCGATGATAATACCGCTAAGTGACTCCATTTGCACGAATAGGTAATGGTGTCAACCCAGTACGAACAATCGAAGGTCTCATTACTAACACAGGGGTCCGGAGTTGATATTTACCTGCAGGTGTTAGCAGGGAGGGCAATCAGCGGCGTAGATCGAGAGTGGTTAATCTACCGAGGGTCCCAGGGTATTATATTTAATAAATACATTCCCCTCAAGCGTCTTAATCTTGAATTATCACCACTAGAATTCAAAGATGGTATTGCCATTCGTTATGGTAGAACCCCTGCAGTATGTGATGGATGTGGTGAACATTTCTCAGGTCCCTCTCCCTCAAGTTGTCGTATTGGAGATTTAATAATAAAAAGACACAATGAAATTAAAAATTCCATAGGAAACCTTATGTAATTAGCCTGGTAATTAGCTGCTTACCAGGACCATTAATTCAAGATAATAGACACTACCGAGCCTGCTTTAAGTGTTGATCCAGGATGTCGTGGGATGTAGGAGCCACATTGTGTGATATTTGTGTTGTTGACACATCATATGGATCCCTCTTCTTTGAATCGGTGGTAAAACGCGTAGAAGATGAAAAGAAAAAGAAATATCCAGAAGCTTGTCAGAGACCCCATTATTCTTCTTTCACTGCATTTAGTAACTTCTGTTGATGGATTCTGAATTCTTAACATTGAAAGAAGTAGCAAAAAATGGGGCTCTGTTCCAGAATGCGCTCATGGAGCTGACATGCCTATTTTTTTCGTTTTAATTCATATTTTAGTATTCATTTTTATTATTCTATTTTTTAATGGAACACTCTGTATCACGATATTTCAATTCTTATCTCAGTTTGAACCCAAATTTGTAAGAAGCACAATGTACCCAAATTCAATCGTTTCCGGGTTATCGAGTTTTGTAAATAAACACGATCTTAAAATTTATGTAATGATTGAATGAAGAACAATAATTAATGACTCCTGACAATCATAACAAGCATCACAATCGCTTCTTTTCAGAACCACGTAATCTTTTCAACAGAATTGAAATATATCGAATAATGTACAGGGTGTGCACACCAACTCAGTATAAATAAAATTATTACTGAAGAACGTTTGTATAAAACTTTCTTCGATACCTTGTTCATTTTCACCAATAATCACCGGACTTATTAGCGACTCTGTAAATGATATAAATACATAATGAAAGAAGTAATTAATAAATGCTAGTGGTAGGTACAAGGAAAGTGGATTAATATAACGTAATGAACAACCCGCAGAGCTACCTAGCAACATCCACCACACTCAACCGTTGTAAAATATTACCAAATGCTCTTTGTAGTCGGTATATTGCATAGAAATAAAAGAAGGTATTTATACTGTTAGCGCTCGTATGGATTTTTTATTGCAATATGCAAGTGCAATGGCACATAAAATGCGATGAATGCAATTTTAGCGTCATAACCAAAAGCACCCAACTGCTTCAATTTAAAATTAGTGGTAACGTTTCCGCATTGGAAAACACGAGTGTCTCATTTGCTTTGACTATAACGTCAATTTAAATGTGAAGTTTCAACATGACAATAGATTGATGTTACTCCTATAATACACTGGCGACGCTCAATCCCGACCCATCAAAACCGAATGCATGATGAATACCGTCATTAGTGACGAGATGACTCAATAAACTGTGACTGAAATTAAAATTTCGCTACAGCGGTAATATTAGAACAAAAGGTGCGAGGAAAACGCGCCTTTTCCACTCCGCGCAAAATAAAATCAAAAATTCATTTAAAAATGTGTTACAAAATTGGAAAGCAGCAATGGATAATAAAAATTTACATCTGAAATATTGCAATCAATCTCAAGTTGTTCCTTGTTCGATAAAAAATAACAAGAGTAGCTTTTCAATTTAAGTTTTATTTACAAGAAACGTCAAGAAAAGAGGGAAGGTTAGGAAATTTATGGCACAACCTTTTTTTTTACTTTGTAATAGGCACTTTTTCAAATTCAAATAGTACCGAAATTTATATTTAATACAGATGAGTTTTTCGAATAGCTAATATCGTCGGAGAAATCAAACGATAAATCTTTAAAATAAGTATCTGGGGTGAAAAGTTAGACCTGAAATAGTGCTTTGATGTAAGAGGGAAGTAGATCGATTCATCACTTTTTCTTACCTAGAGGGAGGAATATCGTTTTGCATCATGAATTAACAAAAAATGTAAATACAACACGACTTCCAATTAATTACGTGCTTCACATGAACGAATAGACTTTTTCGTTCTCCAAATTTGGTGGTTCCTTGTTTTTGTTTACGATATACCCGTTTCGGCAAACTTTCAGGTGTTCATTTTCGCTGTTATCTCAATTGCTTTATCGCTTAAAACTGGATAAAAAGGCTAACATTCGAAATTGGATTAGGAAATTAGCATGCGCCCCTGTTTCCCACCATTACCACGCGAAAAATTCAGATTTTACTCAGGGCAATTGGCATTCTATTTTAGAACTTACTCTGATTCAGTTGTTGTAAGTTTTTGCAACCAGAAAAAAATAGTTCACAGAGCGTCTGGTATTCACATCGTGAAGGGTAAAGTAGAAAAAATGCGGATGTGATAACCACTACCTTTATGCACCTCAACCGTTAAGGGTCCGAAATTACGCGCGAAAGCGTCATTTTCATCTGGAATCGTACGCTGAACAGCTCAGAGATTCCGAACGCGACTGAAAGCAGGCAACCCGCGATGCAACATTTAGTTAAAAGGGTCTACATGCGCAATGGAAAGACCCAGCCCAGACTCCCAATTTCGTGCAACAGCTTGATGGACGCACCAGCTTGAATAAATGTTAAACTTTTCCTTTTTTCCCCCTTTTCTTTTGTTGCGACCATTCAAAAATGTTAACTTACTAATCCTCAAAGAATTTGGAAATTCAATTTAAGCTGCCCTTTTTCTTCTCTCAACTTTAAAATCTGAAAGTTTCTCAAAGCTCTCTTTGCGTGACTCTTGAAACCTTTAAGTTGCGGAAATTTTGCGTTACATCCTTCATTTGTATATATACCTAAGAGCTTATCGTTTCCATGTGGAGGAAAACAAAAGATGAGACATTTATTTCAAGATCTCTGCGTGCACAGTAAAAAGGTGGACAGATGGAACCTTTATTTACAAACAAAAATAAATATTTCGGAGAAAAATAAAGATGTATTTCCTGAAAAATCCTTAAGAGTACAATTTCTGGATTAAAACGGAAGTCTTTATTTAATATTTATGTTTGATACTCGGTTCAAAGGCATTTTTTGTGTAAAGTAAGAGCATGGCGCATACCACAAACATCTTTCTCACGCGTGGCTACTTTTCGTTACGCTAAGCTTCCGCAGATAGACGTGGCGTAGTTCTTTCCTTGAGATTGTAGCCGCATGTGTTATAGGTGCCTGCTCAATGTGTGCGCCATCTCTAAGGAATTCCTACTATTCCTTTTATCTACTAAAAATAAATAGTTGACATACTGTCATCTGAAGATATTGAAAAGTTGTATATTCCCTAGGTGCCCGTATGGGCGTTTCCGAGGTGTAACGAATCAACATGCTCTCAAGAACAAGGACTAATGTTTTAAGGTACGTCAATATTCAGAAATAGGAAAAATTAATCAACCTAGCTCAGAGATATTTAACCCCGAACTGACAGTATCGTCATATAGTAAATAATGTCCATTTGGAAATTGAAACCTATTACTCTTAATTAATAACCTTCTCTCTACTTTTTTATGAATGCATTGTAACAAATACTCCAGAAATCCCGATAGAGATTCCGAGAAATATGACGCGTTTGTTTTAGAACACTCTGAAGCGCCCTTGAGCACTCGAGAACGGTCGAGAAAGAATGTTGTTTGTTATATAAGCAAACCGAATTGTGTTTCGAGTCAGTTCCAACTTCGATGCGCTTGTGTTATGTTATACATTTTAATTGATAAATAATACTTACTGCTATAAATTAATCCATTTTAAGACTGTTAGTTAATTGTAAATAAATATGACCACGTAGATGGAGCACCTAATGCAAAAATTGAAAGCCGGTCAACAGGCCGTAGGAGTTAAAATAAAAATTGGTAAACAAACCGCGGAAGCTAAATGGGAAGGTGGTCGACAATCTATGGAGATTAAAATCGAAGCTGGTCAAGCTGAAATGAAAGTCGGCCAAAAGGATAAAATAGAGCATGACAACAAGAAGTAAGGGGCCTGATTCAAATTGATACAGGGTGTCCATGATAAAATTTATAGGACAGAAGACGCAATCGATTTATGGTATTGACTGAAAAACGCGAAAATAGGGACGCGCGGAGTGTGTACACACCATTGATACAAAAGGAAAGAAGGAGAATGTAGAAGAAATAGTGAAAAGGGTAATATGAAGCCAGCGACGGACAAAACGACGGGGACTGTGATGCTAGGACTGTGGGCGACGGGCGCGCATCAACCTACCTGTTATGCCACGGAGAAGGACATCCAAGTCGCATCACTTAAGAGCCAACCAAATAGTTAATACATAGATGATACTTTATTCGGGAAAAAGTGTACGATGTTATACGAAGACCATCGTAAGACCTGACCTCGTTCGAACGAAAAAGCTACAATCGAATACAAGCGAATGTACTTGATAAAAACTTGGATTTACGATCGACCTGAAGAATGAAGTGCTTCCAGTGGACCATGAAGAAGTTCCTATTCACGGAGAAGAAGATGGACTGCTACGTGTTACGCTTGTGGATGATGTCACCCTGTCGGAGTGCTAGAACCCAATTATACCAACATGGGTCGACGCCCGCCCGTGTGGCGCAGTTCAGTTGAAACTGGACTGTGGTGCTAAGCGTCCCTGGTTCGAATCCGGGTTCGCGCATGGATATTTATAAATGTATAGTGGGTTGGGTTGGTAGAGCAGCCTTGGATGAAACCCCGCCCACTCAAAAATAAAGGCAAATAAATTTTAATTGGGTAGTATATGCCAAACAACTAACGCCTGTTCGACTGATGAACTTGACTCCTGACCAAGTTAAAAAAGTGCACTGGGATTGGGACGTGTGCCCCAGTAGGTGCTGTCGCGCGTTGTGTGAATACAGCTAACGAGTTATGACACTTCGAAGTTTCCCGAAACCTTTCAAACTATGACCACAGCCGTATACAAGAATTTTACAAGTCGAAAGGTTGATTTACAGATTAACTACAAATTTGTGCTGCTACCAAGACGTGTTTGCCTCAGAGAAACGACTTTTCAGTCTAAGCAATATGGTACCAAATAAAATAAGTACGGGAGAGGCCCAACTTATTAAGCAACATCCAAGAAGGCTACCATGGGTTAAACTCGACGAAGTTGAGGAGATCACCAGCGACATAATTGAAACATCCAGCAGTCCGTGGATCTCACCTGTAGCTCTCGTGAAGTAGAAAGATAGCAGCACGAGGTTTTGCGTAGATTATAGGCAACTGAACAACGTAACAAAGAATAGTTATTTATTATACAAGACGATAAACGGATATTACAACCATTGGGTGAAAGATGTTCACGAGATAGTTAGTTTCAATTTATCGTCGTGTATAATACAAAAATGTATTTTATAGCAGAAGCCATTGTAAAGTTCCTGACAATTCTGAATTTAATTTAGAGACGTCAAAATAGCAAGCATAGGTTCTGCAATCGCCACTGAACTATACTTATATTTATATTATTATTATTAATTATAGTTCAGTGACCATCGCGATCGGTTCTATAGAAAGAAATGAAAATGACAGATGTCATTAGAATGCACACTCATCTGTTTCACTTTATCTATCCTTACGGTTAAAGAACGACTTATTTTAACATAAATGCTATAAAATAAAGATAGTTATCCGTTGCCCCGTATAGATGACACCTATAATAGGTACGCTAAAGGGCGTTAAATTTAAGAGTCCAGTGAAGGTCTAGTTACTAGATGGTTGGAAAGACTGCAAGAGTACGAGTATGATGTAACAGAACACTGTTCGGGACGAAACGCTCATAATACCGATGCCTTATCCAGAAGACCATGTTCTGAGGATTGTCGAGACTTCTCACAATTCGACCACAAATATGAAGAACAACACGACGCACTGCACTTATGGATAAGAATTGGGCACCCCGAGAACTGCGCAGAGTTGAGGACAGTGGCAGTGATTTACATCGGATTATAAAATGGAAAATAGAAGCGAAAATGACGATGGAACTACCACAAATGTAGGTACAGCTAGTGATACCAGAGAGCAGAAAATTAGAAGTCCTACGACAGATACATGATGGTACATCGGGAGGACAGCTAGAAGTGATTAAAACCCTGGTGAAGTTGCGGGAATGATTCTACTGGGTTAATTGCAAACAACATGTGAAATAATGGTGCAGAAAATGTGCAGGGTGTGCCACAAGCAATGGGCCAGTAGGAAAGCAACAATGAGGAAATACAATGTGGGTAGTCCATTTGACAGAATATGCATTAATATCGCAGGCCCCTTCCCATAGACAGCTGCCAGAAACAAATCCATCTTGGTGGTCATGGACTATTTTAGTAAATAGACAGAAGCAGAAGATTTGTGAGAAGCCCTGGAACTACACTCTGATCAGAGACAAGTCGGAGCTATTCGAACATTCGCAAGACCAGAACCACTGCTTTGCACCCGCAGTCAGACGGAATGGTTCAACGCATGAATAGAACAATGGGGAAGTACCTGTCAAAGGTTGTGTCCCCTCACCAGCGTGCTTGGGATGGCGAACCGTTCTGTAGGAAACTACAGGACTTCCGTGTTGTTTGGCATCCGGTTACTCCGGTTACTGTGTGATTTAACATTTGGTACAAGACCTGATCAGGAAAGAACTGTGGGGAACGAGTACGTGGGAAATCGGCGTCAGAAACTGGGTGCCATCCATGACAAAGTTCGCTATAGTACGCAGTTAGCTATCGATAGTTGAGAATAGTTGTCGAGATCCAGTCGAAAATTCCCCTAGGGTAAAAGCGTTTTTTGGTAGTTGTAGCTTCTTTCTTTACCAGAAATAGAAAAACTGTTGACTATTATTATCAGATTAAATAGATTCCAGTTCACTCATTCAGCGATCGCAGCTTTTTACAGAGTCAAATATCTCGGTAGACAAGCTCGTACTTGCGATGTAGGTCAAAGTTGATAAATTTGAACGGTCTTATTATTTATGCCGTTATTTTTATTCTTTGAATACCACAACTGTTTGTATTAATTGATTAATACCGAACTCGCTCTAACTTACTTTGAATAAATTATTCTTATCTCTTATACACACAACAGCATTTAGTTTTACCGTTGCCGAATGTGACATGAATATGTTCAAGTACGACGTGGATTCACCTCGAATGATTAGCGTTCAAACCGCAATAAACGCAGTTATTTCAATCCGTAAGCCTATGTAGACATGTAAACTCTTTAAAGATAATATCCACGGTCGTGAAGGGGTATGCGAATGAACATTTTTTACTGTAAGATAATAAGTTTCAAAGTTATTACGTGCGTGCCTTCCCATATTGCCAATCCGTATTCTAATTTTGAATTTGCTGAAGCGTAAATATAGTTTTAAAAGTTTCATAAAGCGATTTTAGTAGTATTGAATCTAGAATCAAACCCAAGTATTTTGTTTCATCTGTTTATTTTATACTTGGACATAAATAATTTCTAGCATTAAAAAAAAGTTATGTAACTGATCAAAAATATGTATTATGTGAAAAACTGGAAATCATATACCAGGTGTGGCAATTAAGTTCCTGGAATTTGTCAATAAAAAACAAGAAAAATATGTTTCAGGCAGTTTATTATTAACTTTTATAATAGTCTCCTATTCAGACGTACTTATCAAAAACACAAAATCACTCGCTGACAGCTTCAGGAAATTTCACTTCTTTTTTTATTGAACTGGGCTCAATTACTCGAACTGGCTTGATAAATAAGATGAAAAGGCACAAAGATTAACTAGGGCGTACTGCAACTCAGACCCACAGACACTTTATAATTGTTCCGTGCTTCACAAAAAATTGCACGGCCGATTTATATGCTCCACACTCGTTTTTGCGGCGACCTCTCTTAAAATCGCGCGATCGAAATTGGGCAATCGTAAAATTTAACGGAAAACTCGTACGGTATTGTGATCGAAGTTAAGCGGTAACCCCTTCTTTTCTCACTTTAATTTTCTATGTGTAGTTTCCCACTAAAAAAACGAAACGGAACCAAAGCCAATGCCACGACAGCTTACCCTGTAAGCCAATAGAAAGCCTGCATTTTTTTTATCTTGACTGCTTTAGACGGAACCAGCGCAAAAACCGAATTTTCCTATACTTAAATACAATACGAAAATTTAACGCTGCAAAGAGCATTACAGCGTTTACACTTTTTTTCGACGCTATTGATTCCCTAAATCAAGATTTTTTTGGTATATATTTATATAGAAACAGATTATTTTTCATTTGCTTTCTTAAATATTTTCATGGAAAGATTTGACCGATTCTCCGAGCCTAGTTCTTTTATCTGTCCTTTATTTTCCTCCAGCATTTTTTGCAATTCTTTACAGATATCTTCAATGTTTCATAGTTCTCCATCGAGATATCAACACACACACACATTTTTTGCTCATTTTTTTACGAAAATGTACTATTATTTAAACACTGTTTTGGGAATAAGTAAATATTCACGGTTATCGTACATCTCTATGTCCTTAAAGCTTAACGTCCGAACGCTTCTTTTAAGGATCGGCTATGGGTAGATGAAGGGTCGTTAACGTATGGACGGTTCCCTACAAGGTTCTGGAATGGTGCGAAATTGGAATGGTAACGAAAGAACAAGGTATTCCAACGAAAATTTGTACTCGCTTAAAACTCAACAAAACAGATTTTTTTTGTCAAAAATCCAATAGCCGGTCAATTTGTGTATCAAAGGGGCACACAAATAATTGTTGAACCTTTAAACGGGATGGGGGGTCAAATGACTTTGGAAAGGGTTTTCATTACTTACACGTTTTTATTTTTACCACCCGCACGTTAGTAAAGGAGGTATTGCATTGGGGTAAAAAATGCCCCCCCGCCCACTTTTTTGACTGAAATACACGTTTTGAAACACCAGGAATCCAAATCTCGATGGTCTCGGTCTGTTGTTCTGTCTGTACCCTCATTTCCGGCTCAGCTGAACCGATTAGAACCAAATTTGGTACACTTATTCTTAGATATAAAAGGAGGAGTTGAAAAGCTTTGTCGCAGAACACGCATGCGCAAGTGTGCGGTTGGTATCAGCATTTTTTTAAATCCAGCGATTAATTACTAACTTCCATATAATAATACAATTTGATTCAGACCTAGATCTTATATCTCAAGGTCTTAGGAGTTATTTTACCAATTTTTGGCGATAATTCTTTATCGTAGTTTTACAAATTTTCGCTGGAAAACCTTGTATAGGAACACCTCACAGTTGTGTCAAATCAGTTAGCGTTAATTACACCAAATTAGAGCTTTCCATTTTGTTACATACGAGTATTATAAGACGGTATTGTGACTTTGAACGATTTTCTGCAACAAACGCAAAAAAGCTGCTCATTAGTCAAACAACTAACTGACTTACTCAACAAGAACCATAGCATCAAATTTAAAATAGCGTCGATTAAATTGCCATTTATCTCAATTCGATGATTCCGAATTAAGTATAAACCCCAATCAGCACCGGATTCTGGTTTGGTTGATAGTATTAGAAATCACCAAGTTCTAATTGTGGTTCACTTTCAGTCCTCGTGTTCCATGGAAATGTTCAAAAAAGTGGAAATATCGGGGAGGGTTTGCCAGGTCTTCGCCGTCATTACAGGTAGAATTGTTGTAGAAGGGTTTGCAGGTTTCTAACAACCTTTTCTTAAGGCACGCTGACGGTTATAGCGGATGGAATGCATTATGGCTGGACTTCGCCAATTATACCGTTGTTGGAGGCATCGCCAAATTCATTTGTACATGAGTCGGACGTGGTATGGATCGAAAATTGCCTAATGTTTGGAGGAGTGGCAGGTTTGTTCATAACAATGTGCCTCTTGGATAAGATAGGGCGGAAGGCAACGATGTTAACAGCGGCCGTAGAAAACATGATCGCATGGATTTTAATTGCGACTTCGTCATCAGCAGAAGTGCTTTTCGTGGCACGTTTCATCGCAGGAATTGCTGCAGACGTCAATTTTGTGGCCGCCCCAGTTTACATCGCCGAAATTGCCGATAAGAAAATACGCGGCCGATTGAGTTCACTCATTAACATCTTCGGTCTGCTAGGACTTGTGCTGATTTATGCCGTCGGACCGTACGTGTCAGTGGGGATATCAAGCGTAATTGGAATGGGCTTCCTAGCCGTTGAGATCATTACCTTCTCCACAATGCCAGAAAGTCCTCACTACTATCTAATGCGAAATAATCCCGAAGCCGCTCGTAGGTCTTTAAAGGTATTTCGGAACGTCAATGTGGATGGAGAGTTGAAAATGCTAAAGGAAATTGTAGAAAAGGAAAACGAAAACAGAGGTCGTCCCCTTGATTTACTGAGGGTTAAGAGTAATAGAAAGGCTTTTGGTATAATGGCAGTTCTAAATATTTCGCAACATTTCACTGGACTAAGCGTTATGCTCATGAATATGCACATAATTCTAGGAGAGGCAGGTTTGAGCGTGGACGCAAACATGACTGCGATCGAATTTGGGCTGGTTATGGTGGCGGCTTCAATCGTATCGACGTTTCTAATCGATTTAGTCGGAAGAAAAGTGCTTCTATCCATTTCCAGTTTTTGTACAGCAGCCTCTCTGCTTGTCCTGGGCGCCTACTTCTCTGTTAAACACAAAGGGGGTGACACAAGTGAATACTCCTGGGTTCCGGTAGCGTGCCTGATGATATACGCAGTTACCCATAAGATTGGTCTTAGTTTTGTGCCAATTGTGGTCACTGCCGAATTATTTCCTACGAACATTAAGGCTGTTGGTTGTACGGTGGCCGATTCAATATTCGTGATTTCGAGTGCCATTACAATTTTCGTCTTTCACGCTCTGTATCGCAATTTTGGTATGCACGTGCCATTTTTCATGTTCGCCGGCTTTGCGGTCCTAGTCGGTTTATTTGCGATATTCCTCATGCCGGAAACCAAGGGGAAAACGCTGGAGGAGATTCAGGAAATACTCAGAGGTGAAGAGAATGAGCACGTTTTCCGCGTTGAAACGACGCTCTTATTGTCCGCAAGTGAGGAGGCCTGTGACGAGTAGTGTTAAGCGTTCGGGATGCAGGCGGATTAATAAAGTGTTAATGTGCTCCATCTTGTGATATAAATGCAGATAAAGATTTCTAGCGTCCAACTGCCGAGCAGCGTTGTAGAAGAAATGCAGAGCTACACCTTTTATTGGTTTTTGTTCATACACCGATCTACCAAATTATTATTCTTTATTTACGTATGCATCTCATTTACACTCTTAACTCGTCTAATAGATGAGGATAAAACAAAGCAAACTAAAACACATGGCGATCGACGTGCCTTATTTCCTTCATAACGTCCTTGATACGTTACTGACCGTACTCGATATTAAGTTTTCCGAAAGTAGGAAATCTATACGATTACCTACTTCGGTAGGATTGTGGTACGCGATAAACGTATAACCGATAGCCACGATCTGAATTTTGTTTCACTTCCAGTCGAAGCGTAAGTAAGAACCCAGAAACAATACAACATAAACCGGTTTTATGGATCAGTGGTAGAGCGTTGGACTATAAATCCGGAGGTCGGGTGTTCGAACCTGGGTTGAGGTGATTTTTTCATCTGTGACAGAGATGGAAATTACCTTAGGCCAGTTTCGAGCATTCCGCCGGCTACTCCGAATTAGGTTTTCCTGCAGTTTTCCTAATTCGTAAGGTAAATACCGGAGTAGTATAGAACAACTTAAGACCTTCTGCAAAGGCACCTCTAAAAAGCATTATGCGGGTCACTCTGTAATTGGGTGCAAGCCTGTTGAGAGCCCAGAACAAGAGAGGGATAATCAATAAATTAAATAAATAAATAAAATAAACAAATCAAAACAAGCGGTACTCGTCCGATTAAAAAAATACCACTGGTTGCAGTAATATTATAAGTATTCACAGTTACAATTTCTAAGAACCACTTTCACAAGTAACAAAGCTGAAATGTGCAAACAATTTATTTGCGCCCCTTTCTAAAGTGATCCAAAGCTACCTCGAATTCTACGGTGTATAATAATACTTCAATAGTAAGCGTGGCTGCTAACAGTTTGCCATTAGTGAACAATATCCAATTAATTCTACCCCAGGTGAAAGCGTACACATTTATTTATGGAAATTGATCTTGTCGACTACAATTATATTACGAAATAATTTTGAAAAAAGGATATAATGGTGCACTTGCCATAACTCAAAAGTGTATCACAAATAAGAGGTACGACGGGAGTGGGATGTATAATCAGAAACAAACGCATCAGTAATAGCATAAATTATACTATAGTAATGGTTATTTATTATACAAGACGATAAAGGGGCATTTTAACCATTGAGTGAAAGAAAGAAACCAACTTTCACGAGATGGTTAGTTTCCTTTTATCGTCGTGTATAATACAAAACTTTATTTTATACCAGAAGTGAAGCCATACAAATGATTGTAAAGCTTCTGACAATGAATTTAATTTAGAGACGTCAAAAATAGCAAGCTTCGGTTCTGACGTCGCGATGGTTTCCATAGAAACAGAATTGTCATATGTCCTGAACGTCATTTTATATAGTGCATTTGAAATAAGATTGACAAATGTCATCAGAATGCACAGTCATTTGTTTCACTTTATCTACCCCACAGCCGTCTATAATTAAGTCATGCTGAGAAGTTTGGTAACGTTGTCCGAAAATCAATCGGAAGGTCGATTTAATGGTCTCTTGTTGCTCTTGAAAAATGGCATTTTTCTTTTTTTCTGTGTTTCGCCTTGGTGGTTTTAATACCGAAGAAAGATACTTGGGCAACTTACAATTGTCAATGAACAACTGTCATGAAAATTACAAACATTATTTCAAACGGAATACATTTGCTATAAACAAACATTAAAATCACACAATTTTATCCTAATAAACAATACGTATAATGATTAATTCTAAATAAACAAATTTCGATTAATAAACAAACGTTATTTAAATGTGGACGAAAATACACGCAATTCTAGTTTATTATAAATTCACTAGTAAATCGCAGCATACGGAAATTCTAAACAAACTATCGGTCCTGTGATGTACCTAACGTGCAGGTTATCTATAGAAAACGTTATTTTGCCTACACTAAATAACGCAAAATAACGTTTTTTGATAGATAACCGGCATGTTAAGTTTGGCGTTTCTGATACATCACATCAGGGCTAAATATATAACAATTTGTAACTAATGATATTCGTGGTTGTGTTGCTCAAATCATGTATGTAACTCGTTAATTCATATTTTATTGACGTTCTATTCATATTTTTCCATTGCTCTATTAGCTATTGTTAGTGCAAAATATAACTTCCTATACGTTCATATTGGGGCATACGGGAAGGAACGAGACAGCGGCATATTTCAAAGATCCTCTGTCTATCAACATACACAAAACTCTACTAAAAGATCGGATTGTCCCAGGAACTGTCGCACCACATGTTATTGTCGGTGATGAGGCTTTCCAATTGGAACAAAGTACTTTAAGACCATACACTAGCTAGAGATAAAACGAGAGCGAAATTTCAATTTCAATTATCGCATCTGCCAATCTCGAAGAACATCAGAATATTCTTTCGGTGTTCTCTTTTATTTGAAGCCTGTTTAAGAACTACTTCAACAGTCCAGTGGGAATTGCAGCTTGGCAAGAGAGACGTGTTACAAGAACAGATGCAAGCTAAAGTTACTAATATACGCGAATATGTCAAGATTCTTTATTGGCACCAATACAATTCCTTAATTAAATAATGCATATACTATAGTTTATTGAAATTTTTGCTGTGGTTCTAGCTGTGGTTCAAAATTTACCAGAAGTTCTGCACAGGATCTATACATAGTCTGAGAAAAATGTTCTGTGGTGTAAATCCACATTTTCATATTGAGGTGATGAAGTTGACTGTACCAAAAATACACAAACCTAACAATTCACATTAGACCAATAATTTCCTTTACAAACACCCCTGAGCCAAAATTGTCCACTTGGCTGAATTCCACATTAAAATCACTATTACCCCAATTTCCTCCTCACTCAAAAACCAACTCTAATGAATTTCATCACGAAATTTCAAAATTGTAATTAAGTGATTCCCAAAGACATCTTCTTTGATATAGTAAACATCTTTCCAAGTGTCCCATACGAAGACTAGAAATTTGTCATCCAACAATTACTTTCCGAGTCCCCTGATAATATGTCTAGATTTTTGCCTAAATCAAAATCTTCCCTACTTTAGTAATACCCAATACCCCAAAAATGTGGCCTGTCCAGAGGGGTAATAATGTTTCCTCTTTATTAGCCGAAGTCTTCCTTCCCAACTTAGAAACCCAAATCCTCTTTAAGAATCCTTTAATTAACAATCATTTCAAATTTTATGAACATTATGTGGATGGTTCGATGGTAGTGATTCGGACCCTAACTCATGTTTCAAGTTCCTAAGTACTTTATATACAACAATATAAGGTTCACTTTAGAAATAGAATCCAACAAAACCTCAATCTCCTAGACCTCTCCATTGAACGTAATCTTGGAGGAAACCCACCACCACTAATAACATAATCCATTACTCTTCGTTCCACCCGTTACAGCACAAACGACCCTCATTCCATTTCTACTTCCACAGATTACTAAACGTACCACTGGATACAAAAAAAATTAGTTTTGATGTCATTATCATTTATCAAATTGCCTCGAGCTTATCTCCACACTCCAACAGAAACTCCTCTACCAACACAACTTCAACAAATCCCCTTGTTTGTCCCCTATATCAGTAAAAACACAATTTTTTTATACCTTACCCTTGGACAACCATATATACAACTCTTTAAACATTTTCAAAAAATACAATATAAACAAAAAATACAAGGTATTCTATTTTAAAAAAATGCAATTTTGGTGTGCCGCGCCTTTATGAGCAACCCTGTACAATTAAAATTATTACTGCCTACTAGACATTGAAGACCCAAAAACGTTTCTATAAAATATATTTCGATATCTTGCATATTTTGCCCGATAATCGACCGTTTCCAGACTTATCAACGACTAAAAATTGAAACCTTTACATTTTACATGTCTGCGACAAAAGCCAAAAACTTAATTTTTTATAGAAATACGTGAAATCGTCAATAACCCAAAATTAACCCCCATAAATCACTTAACAAAATTCTCGGCTTCAATCAAAATTTACAGTTTTTGCAATAATTTTGGATCCTCCCGTAGATTTGACGAGTGTGCAGTTTCGTTCTTTACCCTTGTTACTCATAGCCTAACTTTCCACGTGCTAGTTCTTAATCTTGTAACATGTTATGTACTTTTCCAGTCTTTTTTAAACTGCTTTCGATGTTTCCCCCGTAGGTTTTTACTACGTAACAGACATATAATTTATTTTTCTCCTTTTGAAACTCGACTTCATCGTTTAAAATAGGTACTATGAAATTTTAACCCCATCATGAGACAATCCCCACGTTGAACCCTTGTGTGCAGTTGTGATTTATTATATAACTTGTGGTTCCACTTAAACCTACCCTTAATTGGGTTTTAAGTACACCTAAAAAAATAAAATTTGTTCGATGTAAGTATCCCCGTACCGATGAAAAGCTCTTAACTTCTAGGTTCTCGAGATACAATAAATTCTCTTTACCTATAACTTAATTTATCTCCTGCTTCACTGATAAAACGTGCACAATAACAGTAAGTAACTGTTAAGATTCAGTATTATAGTTAACTATCTTTTTTACTCTTTAGTTCACCTGAAGATGACACATTGTCGAAACTAGTTGTAAAAATAAATCGATTTTCTCACTGAAGACTGCGTCTTTTTTGGTGATGGGGATACATTAGGCACCCATCCTAGTGTTACATCCAAGTTATACGCCAGTGTTAATCTTTGAAAAATATCGATTTCTTATTTTGAAGGTTCAAAGTTTTCGTGACAAGTTTCTATTCGGCGTGGGGTGCCTGGGAATCGCACTTTCGAGTGCTTTGTTTATCCCCAAATCTTCGTGTAAATTTTTCAAAATTGTCGCCTCTGATATGTGAATTTCCCTTGAAATAACTGAAACAGTGTCAACACAACCGTTCCAATTTTTTTATTGTCTCCTCTGTTCTCGACCCAAAAAGCCAAAAATAAAAATTAGATCATCTTGTTCAAAACCCCAGGGGAATTGCTTCGACCAGAATTTTATTTCATGTACTATCAAAATTGAAGTTAATTATCCGGGTGCAAATCGGAAGCGAATGATTCCATTGCGAATTATCCGTGAGAGAATTTTTGGACTGGGGATTGTCCGGGTGCGGATTGTTCGGTCGCGACTTACCCGACAGCAAAATGAGCAGAGTACGAAATATCCAGGCTGAGAAACGTTGCAAACAATCCCCGAGCGAAATGCCTAGAGTACAAAAGAGCAATGATCGGGTGCGAATTATCTGAGTGCAAAATATCCTAGGGCCAAATGTTAATTTGAAGAAATGCCCTAACAAGGACATTAAATGTCTAGCTAAACCCATAACTGATTAAATGGGATGTCACATCTAACCTTTGTCGATTACAACAGAGCCATGGCATACATTTGAGTCAATGAAAGTACTAATCTTTGTATTTTTTTTGTAAATTGATATGAAAACGACGATGGCAACCCGAAATAAGTGGTCCACAAACACATTCCCCCCTTTTCGAAATGGGGTCATCGCACCTTCCAAAAAACAAGTTTTTTTGGGAAAGTTGAACGATAGCCTACCAGCAAACAACTTTTAAGGGAACTCACCACAACTGTTGACCTTTTCCCATGGATTCATGCAAACAACTTTTAAGGGAACTCACCACGATTGTTGACATTTTACCAGGTATAATAAAATTAACACAAAAATCCGTCTTAAGCTAGTGACAAAAAAAGATTTTTGACGCAAAAGCATAATAATTGAATAGACCAAATGTAAAATTAAACGGTTCACTGCTTCTTTATCATTTCGTAACTTCACGCTTAAAAAAAGTCGTGTAGTCCCGAATTACACTTTGTAATTTATGGCCATTTCAAATTACGTCTACGTATTTATAATACAAACAATATATTCGAACTCTAATCAAGGTCGGATTATGGTTTCGTTGATAACATTAACACTCAACAGATTCTATTTCCATGTTAGTTCAGTGACGGTGTTCGTGTCGTACGAAAAGAATGGCGCTAATATCCGGGAGGCTTTGCCAAGTTCTCGCGGTTATTACAGGTTTATTTTCTCTAAACTATTGCGATTGTTACTAAATATTACTTTTAGGCACGCTGACGGTGATATCAGATGGAATGCATTACGGGTGGTCGTCGCCGATAGTGCCTCTCTTACAGTCGCCCCAATCTCCAATACCCATAAGTGAATCAGACGTGCTTTGGCTGGAGAATTGCCTAATGTTCGGCGGGATAGCAGGATTGTTCCTAACGATGTACCTTTTGGATAAGGTGGGTCGGAAAAGAACAATGTTGATAGCGGCAGTGGAAAATTTAATCGCCTGGGTTTTAATCGCGACAGCTACAACACCGGAGGTGCTGCTTGTGGCACGGTTCATATCTGGTATCGCAGCCGATGTCAATTTTGTGGCCGCACCAGTTTACATCGCCGAAATCGCCGATAAGGAAATACGTGGCCGATTAAGTTCGCTAATAAACATTTTTTCTCTACTTGGAGTTGTCCTGATATACTCTGTTGGACCATTCGTATCCATAACGATATCAAGCGCCATAGGAATGGGTTTCCTGGTCACTGAGCTTCTCACGTTTTCGTCCATGCCGGAAAGTCCCCATTATCTCTTAGTACGACAGAAACCTGAAGCCGCTAGGGAATCGCTAAAGGTACTTCGAAATGTGGACGTCGACGATGAGCTGAGAGAACTGACGGAAGTAGTCGAAAGGGAAAATGCTTGTAGGGGGCGACCTTTCGATTTAATCAAAGTGAAGAGTTATCGAAAGGCGATTTTAATCATGACTGTTTTAAACTTTGGACAACATTTTACGGGTCTCAGCGTTATGATAATGAACTTACACATAATTTTGGAAGAAGCTGGCTCAAGTATCAAAACCAACACTGCGGCGATCGAATTTTCTCTTCTAATGGTGGCAGCTTGTATAATTACGATGTTCCTTATCGATTTACTTGGACGAAGAGTACTCCTAACCACCTCCAGCGTTCTCACCGGAATCTCGCTGCTTGTTCTAGGTGTTTACTTTGCAATAAAAAATGCAGGTGGCAATACCAGAGACTACACCTGGATACCTGTAGCATCTTTAATGGTATACGCCATTGTTCATAAAATCGGTCTGGGGTCTATACCAATTGTGGTCACTGCCGAGCTGTTTCCTACCAACATTAAAGCTGTCGGCTGCACAGTAGCCGATTCGATTTACGTAATTGCGAGCGCCTCTTCAATTTTCGTCTTTCACTACATGCTTCGCCAATTCGGTATGCACGCGCCAATATTTCTGTTCGCCGCCTGCTCGATATTGGTCGGTTTATTTGTTATATTCTTTCTGCCTGAAACGAAGGGCAAAACTTTAGAGCAAATTCAACAGATGCTGAAAGGTGAAAGTGACGCAAATTCGGAAACTACAAAGTTGCTATCGCCAGTTGGAGAAACAGACGAAGATTACGGTGCTGTGATTAACACGCAGGCAGGGCCTTAGTGTAAAAATGTGATATATATCATAGTTTTAAATGTATAATATGTAAATAATTGGTTTTAAAGTAATTTTATATTTTTACGGATTGATGTACTGCAACGAGTTGTTTTGCTTACCAATTCTAAAACAAGTATTAAACATTTACCTATCCAATGCTGGGTTTATTTGTATATCTGTCATACGTGAATATTGTGGACTGAAACGGAAATCGATCCGATTGTTTCAGTACGTTATGTGGTAAAGTAATACTACAATTAGCCCAAATAAATCAGTCTGGATTTTTCATTAACACTCACACCTGCTCCCGTTGCAGTTTAACAAACTATAAACGGGTCGATTTTTCGTTTTCATGTTTCAAGATAGATAGATAGGTAGGCTCCAATACCATGGTTTCTACAGAAGTTAAATGACAGTTCAACGTAGCAGTAAGATGAAAAACCGGTCTTTAAATCAGCATTTCCCGATTTATAAAATCATAACTGTTAGCATGCTTCTAAACTAAACTACTTGGTACTGTTTGTAAGGAAGGGGGTATTTTTCTTAAGAGAAGTAATTAAGTGAAAGTTCAATGTGCATTCTAATGTTTTTGAAACAGTATAAATCAACGAACCCATACTTTTCCTTTGTTGCTCTCAAGAATGAGGTATTAATTCAATTATTTGCCCTTCAAGAAGAAATCGGTTAATAAATTTATTAATTATTATAGTTGATATAATAATTAATACTGATTTTTCGGCGGATCCTGCAATCCCCAACGGAAAAGTACCAATTTCGTCCAAAAAAAAATGGAATATATCAAGAATGCTCATAGGACTTTTCTGGTCTACAGCTGATAATGCGGAAAACCCGTCATATTGATTTTTTCAATTCAGAAAGTTTGTTTGGAGTTCATTTCAGCTTGTTATTTACCTATTTTCTTCAGTACTTCATGTATTATGAAGGAAATAAAAAAAATGCCTGAAAAAAAGAAAAATTTACAAAGCTTGTTTGGACACATTAACCCGCATTAAATTAAGATATCTTTTTTTCGTATTTTTTTCTTATTCAAATAATGTGGTTGTAAAAGGTTTAGGCGCCGTAAAATTGATACAAAAACACTGGCTGACAGCTTCAATAAACTTCACTTGTTCTTGATTCCACTGAACTAGATGCCAAATCTGAATTATTGAATTTGATGACAAATTTTCGGTATCTGGTCCGACGGTAGAAGGTTTTAACTTTTAATCAGAAGGCAAACTTAACGAAAGGCCTTGCTGTATACTACAACTGCTTGCTCTTTCAACATTACTCCCAGACTGATTTATTAAAACTTCTTATATAAATGAACTCCCCCCCCCCCCACCCCAACATTATGTCTCCAGAACACTCACTTCAGAGACTACAGCGAAACTTAGAAATTGTGTACCGTTTCTTAAAAACAGAGCAACCCAACCCTTAGCGGTGGTGTAGCCTCTTTTGTCAGTAATGACATTGCAGTCAAAACTTCCCTATGGTCATTCCACCGGGATTTCCCCAAGGTCGTGACCTTTACCTTACCTCCAAGGTCATTGTCTTCGATGCTTCAACTTTATGGTCTTGGATTGTGGATCGAGGTCATGGTCTTGAGTTTTGGACTTTCTCCCAAGTTACTAATTTTACAAATAGAAAAAGCAACCGCGTTCAAGCAAAGCAATAGATTATTATTCATTTCAGAATTTTACAAGAAGAGGAAAAAGCAGCTAAGCAAGTAGGCAAAACAAAAAAAACTTTACTTACATATAACGTTATCCTAGTTTATGTTTGAAAATCGTTACTTTTCTCAAGGCATGAAAATAGAGATGCACAGTTGTCACTATAATCGCGTAATTTAAAGAGAAAGATTATGGTAAAGCTGTTAAAACTCGTAATAATGAAACCTGTCTACGAGCGCGCAGTGGAACCCCCGCAAACTAACTGAAATCAAAAGGCTACTTCGTATTCGAAAACAAGGTCATTGCCTCGAGATTCCCCAAGTCATGCCGTTGGAATTCGACTTAGGGCTTTCCCCAAGCTCGTGGCCTTGGACTTCGACTTCGGGTTCCCATGTCATAGTGGACCAATTGCACCGGCCATGGCTGCAAGCAAACACGCCGTTAACATCTGGAAAAGGCACCAAACGGCACGTGGTAAATTCAAGAGGCTTAGGTACAGCGAAAGTCTCACGTCTAATCAAAAACAGTAAAAGCGATTCGTGGTCAAATTACACTTCTTCCATCAATACCTCTACCCCAATAAAGGTAATATGGAACAAAATTCTAAAAATACGTGGCAAAAATAGATACGCTCAGAATTATAAACACACTCTCACAACAAACTGATATCGTGTAAGAAGAAGATCCCCCGAATCTTAGCCGATACAAACAGAATTCCAGCGACGATAACTTAAATACCCCCTTCGTAAAACACAAAAAATCCCTCAATTGCTGAATCCGAATGCCGCCTAAACGCTTCTATAAACTACAAACCCCCCATAATTATGAAAAACTCGAAAAAGAGATAAATGCATAAATAAACTCACCTTCAACCCCTATACCTTCGATGGGTGGATAGATGTTGCGCAACAACTACCGGTACCTGTTCAGCTTAAATCGCTGAAGCTCATAATACAAAATAGAACCTATAAAAAGGACCTGGACACGAAATCACAGCAAGTTAAACATTGATGATTACCACGCATGGAAATTATCCCCACAAAGCAATTATAATTTACGTAAAATACACAAAATATAAATAATGTAAATAACACTAATTGATTTCTTGGTGAATCTCGGTATCAATTGATCTTAATGACAACATTTAGATTGACAGTTACAAATTTCCCAAAATGACGCCAAGCGGCATCAAGTTAGTCTCTGAATTATTTTCCGTAAACCAAACCAAACGGACGCCTCGATAAAGACCAATTTTCCATCAGCAGACAATTTTCACACGTGTCACGTCGCCATCACCTCATCTACACGGAAATATTTTTAACGAAGCAGTCCCGAACACGAACGACAACATAGTGACCAAAACCTGCACTATGAGCATAAATCATACACAGTTCGATCTGCTCCCAACAGTTCGACAAGAGTAACCGTCACATCCGTCTCAAGACTGCTTCCAAATTAAACTCCCCAACGGTCAACCCTGACTCCTACCCTATTTTTAATCGCTATCAACAGTATCACACGTGAAACGCCGACGACCTTGTCATATACATCAAAAGCAAAAACGTCCTTCTAGCTTCCAAAATACTGTAAGGTTTCATAATACGAACTGGAAAAATGGAATGGATTTTTGGGGGACTGATTGGTTCATTGGAACTGTTCACACGAGGAGACTTTTTCATTAGCCCGAGACTTAATCCGAGGTATCCGAATCCGAATTATGTTCGTACTTGATGTTACATAGGCTACATAGAAGCGAACTTTTTTCATAGGGACTTTATAGAATCGTAAAAATTCGCTCCAAGGCTTAGTTTGAGGACATAATGATTTGTTGCCATAACCAAAAAGTAACCATCTCTTTGCCATAACTGTGTAAATAATTACTGACGAAAATGGCAAAAGTAAAAAAAAATCTTAGAATGTTAAAATAATTATGCTTTAATAAAATTAATTTTATTCGTTAGCATATCTAATCACCAAGTTCAATTAAATCACATTAAAGGTTACCAAATTGTTATTTCGCCGTCTAGACTGGAGTTCGCATACAACAAAGGTAGCAGTTCTAAGATCGAAGCTATAATATTCTGCAATAGCACTAACAAACTTACCTATCCAGTATCCACTTATCTATTATTATTATACCTCTCAAAGTTTGCGTAGACAGGTACTTGAGAATCTATGGACTCTGACCAACTTATATTGTAAATTTCATAACAATAACTGCCTCATAAATAATACTTCATAAGACTTTTAATAAACTTACTCCATTTACTAAAATGAAACGATGTATCATCGCTTTAGTTAAGCTAGCCGTTCGCTTCTCGAAATTATTAATTAGCTACCTAAATGTAATTCAATTGCCAAACTAAGAGACGAGGTTTCCTATTTTTCCGACAGTTGGTAACTTTTCCTCCTCCATATACTTACTGTCAACCCAAAATTCTAAAAATATGGAATGCCCTAAAGACTAATTAGTGCGAAACCCTAGCCATTACACAAACAAAGTTAAATTAAAAACAAAGGAAATCTTTGTTCGGTTGCAAAAACTCATAAAAGTTTTAAGTGTACAATTTCTGCTTTCGACTTAATGTCTTTGAACAATGAAAAGAAAGTTTGTTCGTTTAAGCGTAATTTGCCAACTTTGCATATTGATTTGTAGCGTATATTTTTACTTTTCGGTCGGATGTAAGGGGGAACAAATGCTGGATTCCACTTTTCCATCGTTGCGTTTGGAGGTGATCCCGCGCCCTTTTGTTTTACACGCCGAAGCCGAAAGCGAAGCGATATTTTCTTCCTGGAAATCCATTTTTTATGGTGATTTTCACCGCTCTCATTTATAATGGAGTACTTTTATTCGGTAGAAACATGAGTTCATATCGAAAGTGTTGCCGCTGCCTAAATTCCTCTATGGAGCACTTTAACGACAAATTTATGATGCCATTCTGTTATCACAATGTAAATGCAAGAACCTCTCTTGAAGTGTTGGAGGTCTTTATTGAAAGGTTAATTCTTCACAGGTGATCTGTAAAGTTGTTCCACCTTCTCAAGTTAAACATTTCTTTGTAGACCCATTGTTAATTCAACACCTTGTGTTGAATAAGCATCACACAATACTGTGTGCAGTTTTTGGGTCGTGCCGGTTGGTACGTTGTCATTCTCTAATATTGAAATCATGGTCCTGTCTAAAATATGTTAGTGTTTTTGTTAATTTATGTGCTACTAGGCAGTAATTATACCACTACAAAAATCGCATTTTCAACAACAACTGCAAGCTTGAAATAAAGAATAAATGATTAAACATCTTACTGTGAGCAATGACACGCGGTCACTACGCCCCCCTACAAAACACCTGTCCATCTAGCGCAAAACAAATCAAAATTTAAACTTAGAATTATATCGGGCGATCAAAAATGATTGGCTGTCGAATCGCCTTAGGAAGTTCAAGTTAAATAGGATTTCCCATGTAAACAAAAATTCCAAAGGCGACTAGACAGCCAATCATTTTTGATCGCATTGTATTTCCTCGTACACTTCTTGCATATGCTATATTTATGAAAAATTCCAAGATTAACTTAAAATTTCTCAATTTGAGAGACTCGGTAGCCTCGATCAGCTTCCTGAAAGAAAGAAAGGCTTACAAAGCCTATTTGGACATATTAATAAGTGGATAGATTTTCGGTGGCTGTTCGAACGGTAAACACTTTTAATTTTTAATAAGAAGAGAACCTTAACGAAAGATCTCGCTGTATTACAACTCAACAAAACTATTCAGTAATAGGACAAACTTCTCACACAGCAACGGTTAACTTGCTCTTGCACAAATTTATTTAAAAAATGACAAACTGCGTCTTCAACTAAACAAGTAGGGCCGATTGTGTGAAAATTTGGCGTAAAAACATGTAACCGCTCCTCAACCGTCGCGAAACCTGTATTTAAGGAAACACCACTTCTACCATAAAACAAACTCCATCTTCAAAAATTATCAAATAAATCGCCAATCAACGCTCACTTATCCAGATGAAACGCGCAATTATTTGTAACATCTACATCTCTTTATCACCGAAAGCAAACGGCGTTTCATAACGACAAAACTTCTTATTGCAAATGACCAGGTGGCTTTTTCTAAAATACGAAAAATTAACCAGATGTGTCTCACTTCTATCTAAATTGAATAAATTGCAAAAGTGATAAAATTAAAAAGAAAAAAATCCGCATCTAACGAAATTTCTAAAAGCTAAACCAATTAATACGAACATACAAGTTCAAGTAAAATATTCCAACTGTGCGTTTATTCATAAAAATCCACTATATTTCCATTTAAAAATTGAAATTATGCCACATACAGTATAGCATAGCCCAACTTTATTGAAGGTACTGACAACATAACGTCTACGTGATGTAATTTACACAACATTTCCCCCTTAAATTGAACACAAAAACGGATTTACATGAAACCCGCCTTTGAATACACAACAAAATCATTGAAATTGTGGGTTTTTGATCCATTTACCAACTGATCTCCCTTTAATAGGTCCGAATTTGTCCTTCAACAGTCGGACACGATCGCCTAAAAACAATTCCCTAGTCAAATCAAGATTATACCATCAACCATTCATGCCAGGATTCTGGATTCATACCTGTACAGTATATACAAATGAAATCTACCCCTAAGTCGGTCTGAATCATCTTTATCATTCTTAATTGGTAACAATAATTTTTTTAATTTTCGTTGACTGTTTGAAATTCTTGAAATTATTCAAAATCTAATCTTTGATTTTCTTTAAAAATCGAAATTCTACCAAATCTCCCGATTTCTGAGATCCGAATAAGAGTGAGAAGAATCTGAAGCAGTTAAAACACATAAAGGGTTCTGAAAGGTTTGAAAAGTTTTAAAAATTCAAAATCGAATGAATCAGAAGAATGTTAAGGTATCAAAAAATTAGACCAGTTTAAATAATGGGAAGAAACGGAAGAATACTAAGAATTTAATAGATCTGCTAAAATGTGTAGAAAATAGATCTAAAAAGTTCCAACATGTGAAGAATCCAAATAAATGATTTGGGGAAGTTTGAGGGGACGAAAATATCCAAAAAACCCAAAGGGTATGAAGAATTTGAAGGATTTTAGATATTGGAGGAATAAATAATGAGAATCATATCTTTCACAAGTAACTTAATCAATTCAATGACCGGTGGCCTTGGAATAATAACTATAAACAAATTAACGAGCAAATTAATTGTATTACCTGAGGAAGACATCATTCTCATTATTTAAACGGTTCCAATTTTAGAAGATGCATTGTTCTCAATTTGATATTTAGGGATGTGAGTAGGTCAAAGGACTATCAATTACAATACCGGAAATACATGGGAAAACTGAGAGATGTCATGATTTTTATGAATCTTAAAGAATTTGAGGATTTAGAAAAAAAGAAAGAATCTGAATGACCATGACAACGGGGGAGAATTCGGAGAACCTCAAGAAATGCAATAATCCCAATTTTCGAATAGATTTTGACCTGTAGACTGAAGAATCTTACGATTTGATCACCAGAAAAGGGGACGAAGCAATGAAACCGATTTGTAAAAAAGAAATTGAGCGAAACAAAATTATGAATCCTGGTCAAGTGCTTGTTTCGCCTCCGGCGGAGGTTATTACCACAATTTCTTTTGGATTTATAAAAACCTTACTACTGTAACGAGTATCCCAGACAGGGGGACGCCGTCGAAGGTTAGTCATTGGCGCGACTATAAAAAATGAGTAGACACGTTCTAGGTCTTTCCAGATCGTTTTCGCAAACCTTCTCTATTTTTCTGGAGTGTTCCATTGTACTGTATAAGCAAATTGTAGGATATTTGAGATCAGGGTCAAAATAGATGCGTTCTTGTTATGTTATAGATTGTGAGTGATAAATTGTAATTACTGTTATAAATTAATCCATTTTAAGACTGTTGTATATTTATTGTTAATTACTTAATTGTTATAAATAAACGACGTAATTAAATTTACGCTACATTATCTTCTGGTTAATTTAACTTGATGTTTTTCAAAATTTGTCTGTAGTAGGTTTCACCCCGCTCTACCCTTAACCAAATGTTCACCTATCCTTATCCTATATAAACGCCACGTGATTAAAAGACGGGAGTTTTGTTTTTCCACCTAATTGAAATTTGTGTCTCTACTATGTCCTCCAATGCGCGAGTGTTGTACGGCAAGTAATATATAATTAAGAGACCCGAGATGGAGACGATTACACTTCGGTTCAGAATTGTCACCGCAAACATGTGTAGTATTAAAACAGATACTAAAAGTGAACTAAATAAGAAACCTAAATGAGGATCCCCTTAGGAAATGAAAAAGTTCCATCATACTTTACAAAAAAAATCTTAAAGAGTAGGTAGTCCATTACTTAGGACAAGTAGGATTTAATTTAGTTCCTCAAGTGTGCAAATAAAGTTTTACGTTTAGCGCAGCGAGGTGAGATACTCGTACATCAAAATGTTGCCATTCGAGCTACAAAATTCTAAAGATACATTAAACTTATGAGGTGTACTTGTCTACACTATAAAACTCTGCAAGGGTTTTGTTTTAAAGGTCGCGAAAACATTAAAAAGATCATTAACTGTGAGCGGTAAACTTCCTCCGGTTATTGCTTATTACAAAGCACGTGATAAAACAGGCACAAAAAAAATAATGGTTGCACAAAATAAATAGATAAGGCGAGTAAAGTCAATATAAAGTGGTTGCATTGCATAACGGCGAGGCTGGGATTGGCTGGTATTCAGTGCAGCTTCTTTCGAATCGAGGGTGCTTTTGAGCCGCCGCCTCGTATAATGAAGCCATTCTTTTTTTATTAATTTACCTTCTGGCTTGACAATTAATTTACTAGCAAAATATATAATAATAATAATAATTGTTCCAAAAAAAGAAAACAAAGATTTATTGCAGTACATTAAGGGCGAAGTTCAGCACTGCGGCAATGCCACAGTCTGCTCTTCCACTTAACCCCAAAGTATAAGTAAGTAATTCCACCCGGAGTCACACGATAGTTGTAACCAGAGTTTGGATTTAACTTTTTGAATTATTATCGCAAAAATAGGTACAATAGAATTTTTAAGCTTTAAAAAAGGTCAAGATGCTGCTGGGGGTTCCCACACATATTTTGATAAAGAATTTATGTAGATAATTACGGTCAATGAAATTATCTGTTCCTTAATTACCTGAAGCGTCAAGATTTCGGGTGTGCAGCTTGAATTACATCAATTTTAATTGAGCGATATGATTATATTTCCTAGTCTTCATAAGGTAAGCTCGCTAGCGATCATCAGATTGGGGAATTGTGATCGTAGAATTTTTTCGAGGACCGGATCCTTTAAAGATATCCTATTTATCTAATTAACACCATTTTAGGGCGTACTGAAAAATTTAAAAGAGAGTAGGGGTTAAGTAGGGCCGGGGTCTGTTGATGATTACCAGAGAGTAAAGTGCGCGGTCCAAAGACAAAGACAGTTCTTCAGTCGTTCCGGGGTAAGCCGTCGAGCGTGAACTCACGAAGGCGCCCAGTTCGCAGTACCACCTGAAAGCAAAAATCATAAGTGAAGTCATAGCAAAATTAGGCGAAAATCACGATCAATCGCACGTAAAACAGTTAGAAAATGTTTAGCTAGTGACCCAAATTCTGTGCGGAAAAAAGTTCAACTGCCATAAGCGATCATTCGGTCTTCTCAATCAATCTACAGGGTGAGAGCTGCGCCAAGTCCTGTGTTGGAGGCATCGGTTTGGCAAAGTCGGGACAATCCAGAATCGTTGTTACGCTGATTAGACGGTTCTTGAGTTGAAAAATTTGGAACAAAACGGCGGTGCCAGGATGCTAGTCCAGGAAATCTTCTGAGGGCTTTGATATTGTGCGGAGTCGGTAATTGTTCTATGGCGGCTACTTTATCTGGATCGGATCTGGACTCATAACGTGTCCCAAATATTTCAACGACGGACGGTAAAAATTTTCGGGGTTGATTTTGAGATTGGCCCATTGGAGACTGCGGAAAACTTCTCTCAAATTTTCTAACGGTTCGTTAGGACGTTCTCTTCAGCACGATCATGTCGTCCAGGTAGGTGAACGCCCGTGTCTGCATTTCAGACCCTATCACAGGGTCCAAAAGACGCTGGAACGTGGCAAGTGTGGAATGTATCCTAAAGGACATTACTTTAAATTGGAAAAGACCTGATGGATCGATTAGTTTTTGTCAGCTGTATCTGCAAATACCCTTCGCTCTTGGAGATATATCGGGCTTATCGAGGGCGGTCTAAAAGCACATTTATGAACGGTAACGGATAGGCATCTTTAATAGTGACTTTCGGAAAATAGAATTATATGCATGGATTAAAACGTTAGAAGTAATTAAGAGTTAAAACTTCGACTCAATTAATCTACATAGGTAATAAACCTTACTGGTGTTTGTCAGGTTCCCAAATTAAAATGTGCATTTGATACATTTGCGGATTTAAACCAATTCTTTTCGATATACCCTAACAAAACAAATTGACAAACAATTATTTGTTGGAGAGTGTTTAGGAAGTGAAGTAAAAGAAGTCATAATTAGTTAAAGCAGCAATTGTAGTGATCCAAATGGATCGCTATAAAGAAAAGAAATTCGAAAGAACAGTGTCGTAAACGTAGAGTAATTTCTGTAAAAGAAAATGGAATTTGAATTGCTCCAATTTACTCGATGGCATTCTAATGTTGTTTTTCTGCAGCTTGCGTCGGCTATAACATCGATTCGTAAGACGGGAAACTTCTATTTTCTCCACCAATCAGCCGGGACGGCCCACGTATGCAAGTTATCTGATAATTACGATCGCCAATTGGGAAATCGAGTGCGGTCCGATTACATTGTCTTGAAACTGATGTAGGTATTTAGTTTAAGCCCGAGTCTGAAACCGCAATATGTTCTACAATTATGTAAATGGACCTATAGATCCTCGGCCATTGTAATTATATCCGTAGTGTTATAATTATTTTAAGGCTAATAGGCGAAAGGATCGCTAAAGGTCGAACGGACCACTTATACAAGAGGAAGATTGGACAAGTGGAAAAGGTTCGGAAGAGCTGAGCAGGGATCGAGACATTGCATAGAAATAGTCGCTTGATTCTATAAAGTATTTGACGAAATCGAAAAGTATAAAATCGGTCCAAACGCCTGACGTATTTTCTGCTTGGGGTGCATTTCACTTAGCCATTTTATTTATTCGTCATGCAACTGCGAATTGTCGTAATCGGAAGCACATCTGTAGAAGACGGTTGCGTCCAATAATTAATGCTGCAACATTATTCTAGGCATCCACAGCCACACGCTTAGTTGTTAATTTGCTTAAACACTGGGGCTTTATACGTAATCTCGAGTTTATTACTTTATTTCATGAGCTATAACTGTTAATTGGACAAGTCCGTCGAATACATCTTTTGGTTTATATTTTCTTGTGCCAACGGGAGCTACCTTTTCACTGATGTCAAGTATCATTCACATACTAAACGTCAATGAGATCCAAGAAAACTTCAATTCCAACACTGTGGGTTTGGATCATTTTGAAATAAGGTAATCTAAATAGAACTCCGTTATTCGGAGGGGAAATAAACAAATTAATGGCTAGGGCGGAATCCGTCGAAGTAGACAATGAAAAAGTATTCCACATTTGTTTGGGAGAGGTGCGATTTCAATCGCGAGCGGTGGAAGACGAATTGCTTAATGTTGAAGGTTAAGTTTTTTTTTCTATAATCATTACAGTGAGGCGAAGCAAAATCTAGCAAGCACTTTAGACCTTCCTAATCAATTTTGCGAGAATAGAATAGTTCTTTCATTTTGGTAGTTGGTATTGCCAATTCAGTACTTAAGATTGAGCTTTTAAAGAGAACAGTCCGTAATGTATTTCTGGGGGGTTTAGCAGAGCTGTTTAAATTTCCGGTGTAATCGATTTATTTTAAAAGTTGGTAATATTGCTGTATATAAATGACTAATTGACAATATTATAGGCGGTGCGGATTGGAATTGTTTATGTTCAATAAGTGCAAATCAATTTCTAAGACACTTCAATCATTCTCACTCTTAATTACTATACAAGCGCCCGACCATTGAGAGAGTGGTGTAAAAGAATACATATTATACAATTTGGTTTTAAAAGGACCATATCAGGTCAAAGTGGGTAAGGCAAGACGCTGCAAGGTACGTGTAATTAAACTGCTGAAGTGAAAGAACACTCTGAAATTGGGACTAGGTGCAATGCCTATCGGCATACTACGAATTGTTCATAGACTTGTAACCATTGTAAGTAAATCTGTTGAATTACTCCAAGAAGGTGTGAGGAACAGTCTACAATCGGTACGAGTGACGGCGTGGCCCTCACAACCCTTAAATTTTCTCACTGTCCTACCGAGATTAAACAGTACTCGTGTAGGAAAAAAATTAGTAGCAAAACTATCTCGTACATTTTTAAATTATTGCTCAGGCTATATTGTACCAATCTCCCATCAACGTTTTCTCCTTTTTTTGTGAAAATTTTAACTCAAATTACGATAGAAATGTCACACGCGAAATATTTTTCCTTGAACGAAGATTTTGTTGTAGTTTTGTGGTGTCCTATGTGGCGACGAAATCATTTTGTGCTGTTACAATAAAATTTATATGAAATATACATTACAGTGAATGGAAACTGTGACGGCTTTACAGAGATTGGAAACCCCATTCGTAGAAAATGAATCTTAATCTCTACGGCACTGGTAAATTTTTAATGTAAGAATTAATTTTTGTAACGTAATAATTAATACCATGGATAGCTCAGTAATGAAAAATCTTTTAATGATCTTTACCTTGCGGAGGATTGTCTATTTATCTCCACTTTTAATCTGAAAATTAAAAGCTGATTTTCTGGTACGATCACTCTCAAATAAACGCTCATGTAAATGGACTTGATTGCAAATACTGTGACAAAAAATTCGTATCTTAAAATATTTATATAAATTCATTCAATGAATATAAATTAAAATTTCAAGTATATCTCGTGATCACGTCGAAATTTAATTAAGTATATCGATTTTTTACTATTAGTAATTACGCCCGGTACATTTCCATATTCAAAAACAAATCTACATCTGGAAGCTATATAAACTTGACCCCAGACAAAGGAATGGTACAAAAAAAACTTAAAATTCAACTTGATAATTAATGCGAGAAAAAAGTCACCAACAACAATGGGACCTCTTGTATCGTTTGGTAAACTTGATTGCTCTTTGAAAGTCAATCTCGAAAGATGTATGACAATTTGAATCCGGAGCAAACTGGGCTTCAGGTTTCTCGAACTTTAATAGCTGTTGAACTTTTGTTAATTCATTGTTTCAATGTTTTATAGTAGCAAAGTAAGAGTAGATAAATGTAAACAAAATTACCCTTATAGGGGTTAAATGCTAGGAAAAGCACGAATTAATTGTCTTCAAACTTTTTGACCAGTTGCCCTTTAATGCAAGATCTATTAACACCCTGTATACACAAGAAAGGTGCACAGTTCTGATTAACAACGCCCTAACTCCGCAAAATCATCATTAACTAGTATTGGCCCTTTGATGGTGGACAAAGTTCCCTTTGACGGGTATTAGGAAACTTCTTCATAAACGAAAAACACGCTTATCGTCCGTGTAACGCATCCCACACTTGAGTTTAACTGGATTAGACTTCCTACTACAACACTTTATAACGGCAGAACTGACTATTTTACAATAAACTTGGATACTTTTGCAACAAATAACGCTCACGAAACAAAAATCTTGACCGAAACGCTTCGATTAACGTCTTCCTCTTCAATTTAAAACCATTTCCCTTTCTCACTTCTTACTTCCTACTTTCTTAACAAAATACTGCGTCTTTAAAAGAATTAACATCTGCTTACCTCACGTGCTTATCTTGAAACTAATTATCTAACGCTGCGATAACGCTCTTATCGCGAGGACTGGAGAAAGAAACATGAGATAAACTTTTACAAATACTATACTGTATTCATTTTAAGAAGATAGCGGTAAAAAGCATAGGGAAGCTTCGACCTTCAGTGTGATTGGTTAAAACACGAGTCAGTATTACAATGAAACATAAAATGAATGGCGAATTTTGCAAGCTGTTAGTTTTTATTGTCAACTAAACTCATGAAATGTCATTAGCTGTTAATGTCAACGATTTATTTCTGTTTGCAGTATTGGATATTTCTATTTGACAATAATTTGGTGCCGTTTTATATTTTTCCTGTGTGTGTTTATCTTCAAACACAGCGCCATCTACTACCTTCTTATAATGAATGCAGTATAAGTAAATAATTCCAGACTGAACAAATCTAGTCTTTCAACACATCATTTAAATTTACAATAATCAAAACAAAATAACCATTATTTAAACAAAACCAAAAATCAAATAACTCTGGGACAAATTCAAAATTGACCTAGAATTCACTAATATGATCGAATCTTGTATCCAATCGCAGATTACAACTTACTTTCAACAAATAAAAAATAATTGAAATGCATATACAGAGTGTCCTATCGTTTTTGCAGGTGCTGATTAGTGCTAATACTAAATTAATAGTCCACCGGGCGTAGTTGACACAACAATATCTTTCAAATGACTATATAGGGTGTATTATTATTTAAATTTTGGAATGTAAGCCCTCAACTGGAATTGGTCTAAAAATACTGTGCATCGCCCACCAATGCTAAGAAATGGAATACAAAAAGACACTCAAATTCAATTTATAACATGTCGTCCCAGGAAAACCAAGATATCTTTGGGAGCCACGAAATGCAAGAGGAAAATGCTGAAGTAGATGAATCTAGCCAGCAATCTGAGCAGGTCAGTGCGGGTCCAAAAAAGCTAGTGATGCTAATGAAGATAACATACCGACACCGCAAGCCAGCTATGGGCCAGGGCAATTCCAACACTTGACAAACATGATGGAGATGCTCATCAAGCTTCAGGAAGAAGCTCGAAGAGAACAGCAAGAAACCCGAAGGAGTGTACATTTGTACAAGAAACCCAGAGGAATGTTCAAGAAATCCAAAGGTGTCTACAAGGAGGTCAACACAAAATGGAAGAAACTGTAAGGGAAACCAGGAAGGACATGAATCTCCAGAAAATTCAACACCAAACCGTGCTAGATTATTTGAGACAAGAAGTTAAAAAGGACGAGAAGAAAGTGGATTGGGTGGTGAAATTAAACCAAACTAATGCGTACATTGAAGAACTGAAGGAAGATTTCCTGAGACAGTACTGATCAGAATATGTTCAAGATAAGGATTGCGATTGGATACAGTGCTACACCTTACCGCAACGGCAATTATGTGGACCACGGGTGATATTGGGTCAGCGAACAGTACATCGGGAACCTGCCATTGCTGAAGAACACCTGGTGCATGTTATCACACAAGAAGTGAAACGCATTTTAGTTAGAGCAGGAACCAAAACAATGCGCTAACTAGAAATTGTACCCGTTTTCTGCAAATTTTTCACCCATAATGAAGTTCAATTCCTGTAAGTGTATAGACCCCCTTTAAAATATTAAAATGCAAATAATTTTTGCATTAATTCTTTTTAATAGTACTTAATAATTATCTAATTTTGGTGGCGAAAAATGACAGAGGCACTAACATTAATAGTGTTACTTATTTGCTATGAGTAAACTTATTTTCCGAGGTAATTGCTCCTTTCTGTCTCATACAGTTGAAATAATAAAATAGTTTGCAAACAAACTAGAACTAGGTTTTGCAACCTCTCGGAGACTACACGAACGTATATGTAAGACAAACACTATCAAAACCCACCCTAAACTAACATTAATTAATTTCCTTAATTTGCTTGTTAGTTGGATAGCTTAATGTAGGCTGATGATAATATTTTTTTCTATGACACACAGGCCAGGAATGTATAAAACATTTTGTCCTGCTAAAGTCCGCGCTTGTAAGGGTTTATGTTTGTGTTGCACGCATTACATGCTGTTTAAACACGGGCGGCCAATTATTTTAATCAAAGCAGGGGAGAGTTTTTCAGCGATAAAAACGTTGAAGAGGCAGTGCCTGCAGAATTATTTCTTCGCTCAGTATCGTACAACCACCTCGATAAGGTAACGCAAAACGAAATTGCACTAACGTTTATTAACGGGGATAGGGTAATTTCCTTTAATGGCCGCTATTACGATACTGAATCGTCTGTAGAACTAGGATTGCAAACGGTGGCGGTCCAAAACCATATCACTTAATTCTTTATAACAATAAATTTGAGTTAATTGCGAAACTAAAGTCTAGCTGTGTTCGTGGCGTGTTATAGAAATTAACAAATTGTTGTTGGGCTTTAATAGGCAAGATCTCGCAATTTCTAACTGCCACTACAGCATGCACGGTAGCACAAAAACGTTTAATGTTCGAAAAGTACAAATTAGGGGAGTAATCATAAAATAACGTACCCATTATGGTCTACCGTGTTATAAATGAACCGATTGTAAAAACAATACACGTACAACTTTTTGCACGTTAGCCGACCAATTGTCCTTTAATCCTTTTTTTCCTAATTTATAATTAAGTTAGACACATGTAATAAACGCGTGGTAATAAAAAATAGTGTAGCGAAATCGAATTATATTTTAATCTACAATCGTAAAAATGTAACAAACGCTTTTAAAGCCCCATAAAACGCAGTCGTAATCAAGTAAGTAAATTAAAACGGAAATAATTTAAATTCGGTTGAATTTTAATGCAAGTACCTACATTAAATGGGAACGAATAAGACAATTTTAAGCTGCGGAACTCCGCCGATAAACGTAATGGTTACCTATGCAACACAAATAATGTTTCTGTGTTCATGTCAAACGTACACTGCTCACGCTTGTCTGTCCTAGTTATAGTAATCCTACCTTTATGCCATGCATTATTTATAATACAATTTTGGTTGGTTGTCCAATCGATTAATAATATTAAATTTATCATTATGTTACGATAACGCGTAGAATTTGTAATAATTTAGCATACTAGTTTATGCATACCTAATCTTTTTTTGCGAATAGTAATTCTGATAACACTGGATTAACTGACTGAATGCGTTCTTAGTGTGTTGGGACTAGTTCCGAAGAATGTCGATTTGAATTGGAAAATTCCAGACTCGCTAAAATTGTTTAAACTAATTATCTAAGTGTCTTTACGCGAATTGGAAAGAGCTGTATTCCTCTGGAGGTAAAGTTATTTTTATAAAATTCCTCTTTGTTGACACGTTTCTTTTTAGGTTATGCCATATGTGTTAATTGAATTACGTATCCTTGTTTTATATACAGGGTGACAATTTGAAAACCTACCACCCCTCATATCTTAGTAAATAAACGAGATATTTAAAAAAATCAAAATCCGTTTCGGTAATTCGGAGGGGGAACACAATGACATAGTTGGCGACGCACCCCCTCCAACCCCCTGCGCCCCAGCCACCCCAACTTTTAAATCTTAAATAGTGACCCCCCATGTGTGATACGTCGTTGGAAAGCTCTGAAAAAAATGCTTTCCAACCATACCAAATAGCATTACATTTAGGTTAGTAATTATCGTGCAAATCAAAAAATAAACATGGAAAATCGTATTTAACTTGAACTTCCAAAGCCGACTTGACAGCAACTCATTTTTGATCGCCAGTTATAATCTATTCTAAAACTCTTGTCGAACCTTTTCAAATGTTGGTTTTGCAATATTTCGACATTCTTGAATTATTCTCTGTCTTAGTTCGTCTATGTTCGCCGGTTGCGTTTTAAATACGACAGATTTCAAATGTATCATATTAGTTTATTTTTTGATTTGCACGATAATTACTAACCTAAATGTAATGCTATTTGGTATGGTTGGAAAGCATTTTTTCAGACCTTTCCAACGACGTATCACACATGGGGGGTCACTATTTAAGATTTAAAAGTTGGGGTGGCTGGGGCGCAGGGGGTTGGGGGTGCGTCGCCAACTATGTCATTGTGATTCCCCCTCCGAATTACCGAAACGGATTTTGATTTTTTTAAATATCTCGTTTATTTAATAAGATATGGGGGGTGGTAAGTTTTCAAATTGTCACCCTGTATATATCGTAATCTAACACCCATTTGTTAATAAGGTACGTAAGTTCGAATCGATTTGAATTAGGTTTGATAAAATATATTATTGCTCACACTAATTGCTAAATTTACGAATTTATGCAGTTAGGAACAAGTCGGTAAAATACACTATACTCCTCTTGCGCTGATTTATACTCGCCCTGCGCTGATTTGTGGGCTAATCCCAAACTGTTCTTTAGGAGGAAAATTAAATATTTGTCACAGTTTTGTGCTTGTTATGTGCTGAATTTTGCGTTCGGGCGTAAATTTCATTCGATATCGTTTCGGGTAGAATCAAAATTTATATGGTGTACCTATAGGTGTAGCACGTGGATTTTGTTAAACAATCGCAAGTATTTTAAAAAGCAGAAGACAGACTTTTGGAAAACGCTTAGAGTAAGGTCTTTCTTAATGGAATAACTCCCTTTAACGGGTACTGCTTCACATAAGCGATAAACGCTGGATCGACAACACTTCCGTAAGTGTACTACATGCTACCGCTTAACTCGACTCAAATAGTCACTTTGAAAGACGTATTAGATAAAATTGCTAACTAACTTTCTTCTATAATACCTTTATTACCACCATGACTGAACGTCTTGCAACAAATTACGCTCAACTACCGCTGACTATGATACACCAAAAGCCTCCACCACCAAAAAGTCAAGATTCACTCTTGTCTCTGCTATTTAGAACAATTTCCCTTTCATTTTTCTTTCAGACTTCTTATCAAAATTAGTGCGTTTATCTATAAACTTAAACAGCGATAACGGTCTTATCGCAATGACCGGAGATACAATGAGCCAACATTTCACGCAATTTTTTCTGAACAATATAAATAAACAAATTAAAAGGCGATTATTTAAAAATGATTACGCATCATGAGATAAATAATCTAAATAAAATGAACAATGACTTCAAATTCAAGTGATATGATGCCCATAAGCACATAATCAAATAAAATGTAGATAACATTTCGTAAGAATAAGTGTTCTAAAATTAACTATCATTGAAGCTCTCATCGAGAGTAAATTGTAACAAATATTGGATCAAGTGCAGCAATATCAACAATTACGTCGCGGTTTGTTTCATTTGACAGTGTGATTTTTTTTCCTTTTTTGCTTTCTAATCTTTGAATGAACGTTCCAAAATCCCTATTAATTAAATATGACTAGACGAGATCGACGGTGCGGAATATTACACCAAGAACCAGTTCTAAAAGCAGCGACTGATACGAAATTGAAACTCGATCCAGCTAAGTTATCACCGGTGACGACGAATGAATTTTTTTATTACTTACTGTTATTTCTGCGATTTAGCGCATATATTGTTGTGTAACCTGCAGGGGAGTTTCATCTCTCTAAGTTGAAATAATGCTAACGATGAGAGGTGGCCCTGTATTTAAAAATTTACGTGCTGTAAACGCAATTTAGCCTTAGCATTAGAAGTTTGAGATGGGATGGCCTGTACAATGTTGTAATTTGTTTGTTTAGGACCTAAGGTCAAATGGACACAGAATTTCAGAATTTTATTTAATGGTCAGTGTAATATTTTTTTTTGTATTGTAGTTTGTGAATTTGTATCAGTAATTTAAGGGTTGTTATTGTATTTAATGAGCGTCTGAAATTCAAGGAACGCATAAACAAGAAAATATTTAATTTTAAATCTGACCCTTGTCAGAACAAATGTGTGTGTAAAGGCCATCGGACAAATTAATTGACCAGGTTTGATAACAGGACATCTGCATGATATAAGCGCTACACATATAGGAATTGGCGACGTAATTGGTGCTTCGTTTTTCGTCCGTGCATAACGATGCGGATTAATAGAGTGAAGGTGCGGATTGTTTAAATAAGTGGAGCAAATTAAGAACGGCTGCTCGGGTAATTTTTAAGAGTGCGCTATACGCTGTTTGTTTTCAAGTTGTTTTGATAGATGTAGCGAATCTGGTTATCTGATAAAAATTGAAAGAATGTCGTCGTTCAGTTTATGAAAGTGTTACGTGTTACGAGTTTCTACAAGTACCCGCTCAGACAAATTATAATCACAATTTCGTCGGATAAGTCGTTGCAAGATTTAATAATTAGACGTGTCAAAAAAAATGTTAATTTGTTAAAGCTCCAAGTTTTTGGTGAAACTGTAGTTCCTCAGTAATTGTGTTTCTTTTGACAGAACTTTGAATATTTCTTTGAACAGACTCTAAGTACTCACTTTTTATCTATTGAGATCACTTGAATTCATTTATTCGTTTCGTTTGTCCGTTCTGTGAACGGGTTGTGTGCAAAAAGGCTTTATGTCGCCTTAGCATTTTTATTACAGCCAATATTTAAATGCCCTTCAGGATTACACATTCATGCACCTTAGACTGCCTTAGTCCCTCTCGGAAAGGTTTTTGTGGCCTTATCGGTGATTAAGTTGCTCCTTGACTCATACCTAAAATAAAGGGTACAACAATTTACAACTGAAAAACATGTTTTCTTTAATTTTTTTTTTAGAGCCCAGAACAAGAGAGGTATAATAAATAAATAAATAAATAAATAAATAAATAAATAAATAAATAAATAAATAAATAAATAAATAAATAAATAAATAAATAAATAAATAAATAATAAATAAATAAATAAATAAATAAATAAATAAATAAATAAATAAATAAGTACATAGAAACGCATTACTGAGAAAACTGCTGCAAGCATACATTCGATATGTATTTCTATTAAGCAAATACAATGAAAGGGCAAAGAGGCCCATCTTCGATGCGATGCTGGAGCTAATCTTAGGACACCACGAGTTGGTACCCATGCCAAAAGTGATAAGCGCCTGTCAAAATTCATGTTTCTAACCAGAATTGTACAATGGTCCAGCTAAGCCCCTTGAATAAGTAACTCACCCCGATCTTGTCTTAAGGTGAGGATACTTTAAAAACAAGCACAGTGTCTCTGGCCTAAAATTTACATCGGTAATGAAAATAAAGGTGTCGCTACAGAAATAAGAAAAAAAACATTTTAATATTAAGCCATCCAGGTATTCTGGACTGAATCTTAAATTCATTCCTGTTGTCATGCAAGTAATAAATAATATTATAAATAGCAGGACTGTTATGACAGGGACTGATTGTGTACTTACGCACGAAGGAAATAGATAGAAGTCGGTTACCCTTTGTGGAGAAGTAAATGTATCTTGATATAAACTGTACGTGACGAAATGATATAAACCTATTCACCTTCATATTGCTGCTATCACATTTTATGGGAATACAATTTCACCAGGCTATTCATTGGGGTTGGAGATTGTGTTTGACCTATCGTTCGCCTACATTTATTAGTAATGATAATTGCAGTTGTCAGATTTATCGCGAAGTGAACTGACGGTGATAAGAATTTAAATTTTTTATCCTTTATTCAAGGAGTGAGTGTGGCAATAGCTTGCCTTGGGATGATTGATCAATGACGAAGAGCACAAAGTTAGAGACTGACAGATGAGGTACCTACATAATTTGAGAAATGTCTATCATGATTTGAATTCAAGCGTTCCCTATGTTGACTTTACCAGGATTAATTCTAATCGAGACTACGTTTCCACTATTGTAGTTTTCCCAAACAGAACGTAATGAATTCGGTCGCGTTGTTTAGATTTCATAACATACGTCTTGTATTCTGTCAAAATAGTTTTGGGGCACAAAAAATGTCTCTTAATCGCCTGGGTCTTTGAGAACTTTTATTAGAATTGCGGCTTAACAAAGGGTTGCTGGCACGGTTTCGATTTGGGAAACGATCTGCGGTATTTTACTTTCATACTATCAAAGAGAGTAGTTTAGGGGGCTTTGACATCGAGCTTGATAAGAAATAACTCAGTAGGCTTCATTTCGGTGGCTGTATTCCATACTACCCTTCCCCTTAAGTTTTTCGCGCTTTGTTCCGTCCTATCCTTTCCTTTAAAACGCATCATATCTTAGACAGTGTCACAGTAACACAATTGGGAGTAAGGGAAGAAATAGTTCAAATATTAAAAATCCTGTTAACCTTTAAATTTAAGGAATGCCACAAAATTCGATCAAAACCTTACTAGAACATTTTTCCGAATCTTGAGGTACTATCCTCCTTTTTTAAGGGAATTCTGTATTTCCACGCCTAACTTAAATAACGAAAAGAACCTCGCGAATCGATTTCTATGAGTTCAATGATGAGTGTTATTGAATATGAGTAAGACGAACGGCAGAAAACTGTTAGGGGGCAGAAAAAGTGTAACGGATTAACTACACTTAAATGGTCGAAGACACTTGCATAAATGAACTTCTACGGCACTAGGAAAAATTATTTAACCCACGGCTAGCTCAGTAATACAAATGTTATTCAAACGCCTTACCTACCTTGCGGAAGTTTGATCCTCACCTAAAGTTCATCTTTACCACATAATAAATTATTGGTGCATGCTCTTGTTTAAAATATGGACACACCTCTGAATGCTAAACAAAATATGAATCCAACCAAAAATATGGTATCACTTAAATTAAATGAAATTTTGCATTACGCAAAATAACTAAAATTTTTTTTTTGGGTGCGATTCTTATGAATAATTACAATACAAATCTGCTTTATGCAAAGTTTAATAGCTCGATTCCATTAGGAATATTACTATTACTTCACACAAATTTAATATGCAAATTTATAGACTTAATTGACCATTACTTTATACAAATAAAAAATATAAAATACCCTACAAATTATTGACGTGGGTAATATTCTATTCGGTGACAAATTGATCCTATCGCTCCTTTGAAAACGCCGCTTCCTTTAGAAATGTGGAAAAAGATAGATGGCAGAGTTGATTTTTTGCACCATCCTGGCAACGTTATCTTCGTGATGAATGCGATAAAGTTTGGCGGAAGAAAAGTTCGTATGAATCGCGAGTCCCGATAAACCGGCTTCAATTTCGCGAAAGTACTACTCGAGATCGTCATTATGCACAGGAATAATATTCCAATGTTACGCTGTGTTGATACTCATTTTGTCAAATTTATTAAATAAGTTTTACTGTGGGCAAAATGTACCGAAACACAGATTAATTATTGTCTTTAAAACCCTGCCGGGTAACGAAGCACTCGCAAGATTTTGTAATCACTCTGTAAAATAACACCCGGTATCTAGTTGAGCGCTTCGTTACGAAGATTGCCGCTTCGAAAATACTTATTTCTGTTTCGGAGTTGGAAATATAAGGTAGAAATTAGTTAAGTAAGTCGGTTAACTACCCATTAATCGATTTTAATTTCCAATGGTATGTATGTGAAAACCAGCATTAAGCCGGCAAGGTCGTGCAGTTTAATGAAAAATCATCGTGATAACAGATTTCATCGCTTGACCTCACATGCCAAAGAACAAAAAGGCATTTTAGAGATTTTACTCCGACTATTTGGATAAATACAATTAACCATAATTAGTTAAATGGGTTACAGTAACAGCCTCCGATTAAGTCGAGATTACATGCGTTAGATACGCGCTTAAAAAACTTGAATTTTGACACCGGTCTCGTATTTTGAGACGTTTGTGAAGGACGTAATTATATAATCTAACAAATTTTAATTTTCGAGCGTTATTGCAGACACGCCTTCGAGCAGGTAAGACCCATTTTGTCAACAATCTGATTTCAATTATCCCTTCTTAACGACGCGTTTAGGAAATTGCAGCAGCCTTTTTATTAAGATTCACTGACAATAACCCTGTTAAAATCTTATTCTTTCTAGATAAACTTTCACAAATCGAAAATTTTAGCGTACCTCAAATGGTACTGACCCGCTCGCAAAATTAGCTATGAGTAATGGCATTTATGCGAAAATACAAATCTCATACACCAATAGGACGTGCCAGCTGTCTAACCTCGTGTTAATTTTCACGCATCAATATTTTCTGCTTCTAGCTTTTTATCTGGACAATGCACACCATTATCGAAAATGTACACGTTTTATTTAAGGACATAATTTCGTTCACTTTCGCTAAGAAGCGATATTATGTGTAAATTTTCCTATGTCTAATAAAATACGTGATTGTTGACGTGATAATTCAACTACAGGTAGAGATTTTTTACATATTTTGGTCAAAATCCACATGGTCGGTTTTCTTCATAGTGGTCATTCCAAGAGTTATAATTATGATCAGAGTTCTAATATGTTTGCTATGCCCTTTTAAGTAATTAAAAGCACTCTTTACTCATGCCTGAATTTTTTGTTAATATTGGTAGTTTTGTTTATACAAATTGATCTTAAGCTCTGGACAAAGTTCAAAATTTTCCCGTTCCCCTTCCATACCAAAATTCCTTCTTTTAATGCCCTACAAGCTTTAACATTCCCGAACACATAATTTTGATATGAGATTCAATTTCCTTTCCAGCATGCGATTACAGGCACGCCTTAGATCGACACGTTAAGCAAGCAGAGTGAAAACTATGAGATTTAAAGTACAATTTCCAATTATAATAATTTCTGGCGATTGAACCTATATTTTAGTTAATTCCAATTTTTATACGGCGGGTTTGAGAACATAAGGATTTTATTGAACTGAAGATGAGCCACTTGTTGTACAGCTATCCCGCAGCAAAATTTCAATCCCGGTATTTGCCGGAGTATTAAATGTTAATCCCGCGAGATCCCGGTATTTGCGGGATCCCGCAAAACTTTAAATGAATTGGCAAAGAAGCAATTCTGGTGCGGTTAACTTCTGTATTAAAATAAATTGCTAATTATCACAATATTTAACAAAAAAAGTACCTTCACAGCCTATAACTTAGAACTCAAAAAACCCCACCTGTAAATCACAAAAAGGTGAACTTCTAAAGTGCCTCAAAAATCATAGTACATTTTTAACGAAAAAAATTTAACAATTATTTAAAAAATATCTTCTCCATTATGTGTTTCATTAACAAAATAAACAGAGTCGTCCCCTTGGTCGACAAATTCCTCAGTCCCGCAAATCCCGCGGGATCCCGCTCCATTTATGTGCGGGATTAATCCCGCAAAAATGCTGCGGGATCCCACGATCCCGGTATTGCATTCCCTAGCTATCATGTTTTGTATATGTAATTTACATTTATCATGCTCCATTATGAATAACTTGTAACAGATTATCTTCTGCTTTGACTACAGTTTCACTATTGCTCATTCGAGATTATTGACTATAAAATAACTGATCAAAATGCAAAGAAATTATCGTAACGAGGACGAATTTGGTATAAAGTGCATTACATTCCGCAACAAAATTCAAACCAATCGATGTAATAAATGCTCTTGCATAGCAGAGGACCTGACTAAAAACTAGAAAATAGAAAGACGGCTACGTTTTCCACCCAGCTAACCAAACCAAATGAAAATTTCAAAGCAATCACTGACTTACATAAGTAAGTAAAACTGACAATACGAAATTTGAAATCCTTGGGTAGAATATCTCTAATCACACTTGTGCATTTTTAAAGAGAAAATTTGTGTTCACCACCTGCGTTCAGACACATTTATCTTGCATTTATTTCAGCCTGCACTTCAGTTGCTGTTGCTTCCCTTCACTCTTCATTGTCTCCTTATTACTCAGGACATTTTTACTGAACTAACGTTACTCGTAGATATTTCATAGAATTTTCACCTTCATTCCTTTTAACTCGTCACACAGATTTACACCTGAGGAGAAAGCGAGAAATATTAAATGGCACGGATGTCACCCTCTAACTCTTCGAGTGGAATGCTTTTCTAATAAAATTCTCATCAGAAACTTTTTCAGGGAATGGCGAACGAATACAGGTTGCATGTGTTTCAAATGTGTCAGTAATATAAATCATTCTGTGATATTAAATGAGAAGTGCAGTTTCAATGTTCTGTACGTTCCGATCGGTTTTGATATATTGTTGCATTCAATAGCATTCGGGGGTTTCTCGTTTTCAATTTTATTGTTTCAAATCACTTGCAAATTTGGGCCGTGCAACCATGAACATTTTCATTAGGATTAGGAAAGTCTTCTGAATTGGGAAAAATTGCACATTTTATTATACGCGAAAATAATCCAGGCCCAAGAAAATGAGAAACACCGTCATTGAATGGCGATTACTGCATAAATAAACCGCCTTCTAAACTTGTTTGCCAACGCCTTAACATTATTTAAACTGTCTGGAGTTATTTTGGATCACCCGGTACAACATTCGGCTATGCTATGGGGGGAAAGACAGTTCTTCCAACCGACACAGCATATTCGGTTATGTACAGTCAAAAATTGCAATTTTCTTAATTAATTACGTAGTTCCAAGACATCTTTAAAATTCGGGACCGGTCTCAAAATGCAAAGTTTTTTAAGGGCGCACCTAACGGATGTAATCTCGACTTAATCGGAGGCTATTAATGTAACCCATTCAACTAATTACGGTTAATTATACTTATCCAAATAGTCGGAATGAAATTTCCATATTCGGTAGTCCAGTGCTCTTGAAAAAAAAATGTTGGCGTCCACAACATCTGGAAGTAGAATGAATTGTGGCATATACAGTGTCCGACGGTGAAACGGGAGTATTTAAAAAAACTCTCAAAGTCTTAATTATTCATATTTATTAAACTTTTCTTCACAAATTAGTGGAAATTAATGAGGATATATGAATATATTTGTGCAACCTTAAATCAAGTAATTCTACGAGAAGTTCAGATTTAATTGCATATGTGATTGTTATGGTAACCAACTCGACATTAAAACATCCTTCTTTTGAAAGAATATCCTTTTGTGTACACTAGTTTTACATTGGCTATAATATCCAATTTAACTTTGTACAAGGATTTTGTTCAGGACTAATAATTATACTTTGTTTCAAGGGTGCTGAACCTTTCGTCACACTATCTGACGTCATAGCAAAATTAAGGCAGGTCGTAAATTAGTAGTTGGTTTACATATTGTCACATTGACGTTTCAACTTATTTATTAAGGTGTCACTATCGTTCATTATTATCAGACCGTCCAAGTTGACAATCACTTGTAAGGCATCTGGTCCTGATAGGTTTTTTCCTGTCCCCAAGTTTTATAATGGCTAAATGGTCATGTATTTTATGTAGAGGAACTCCGTTGGTATGAATTAAACTCGAGATGAAACTTTTTCCACCGTTTGTAATCACCTCATGTAACCGATTCTTTGCACCGACAGTCGAAATGGATGCTGCCAGAGCATCAGAAACTCTTTGAGATGAAGTGTATGATGGTTACAGAAAACGCATAGGAACATTTGTAACTTAAAGTTTGTCTTTAGGCAGTTCGTAAATTAATATTTTGTTTACATAATGTTGATGTGAAATTAAGTATGCTACCAATGTGAAGAATACGCGTTTTTTTATCGCCCTTAAACATAAGTTCATTAGCCAGCAGCTCATGTGTTTATTTGGACCTAGTCTAAACCTGTACACTTATTGAGAAATGATTTGAGGAACCGGAAAGGAGTGGAATAGGATGTACTCTTCACACCAAGGGGTGTCTCAGGGTGGCTAACGGACAGAACAGGTTAAGTTGCGCGAATTTTAATGATCCTTAACTAGCCATTTGCAGAAGTCGTATAGGCCATGGTTTGTCGGTAGGCCTTTCGCATTTATATATCTTACAAATTTGAGATAAAGCGTAGGCATTAGGTATACTCGTACCACAGGCTCATTGAAATAACAAGCATACATACAGTTTCTGTTCTTTTGCCACACACTCGAGATATTCGCATAAGGATCTTGAATATCTTCTGATCCGATTTATTTAAAAAAAACGCAATTGTGAGAGAAAACAGGTAGTGAAGATATTTATTCCTGAAAAAACTCAAATGTTCATATTCAAATCGTATGTAAAAACGACACTACACCACAAGTATATATGTATAAACGGCCCAAAGTAATATTCTTAAACACGCTCATTCTCTTCTGTCTCATGAATATAATCACCATAATAATCTTCGTCACTATCAGATTCGTCCAAGTTGACAATCACAGGTAAGATATCTGATGTATCAATATGTTGTTCCCGTTCCCAGGCCTGGTTTATAATGCCTCTTGTATGATCAAAATATCTTTTCCATTTTTCCGGTGTAACCTAAACATTAAAGTTATTAAGTACTGTTTCACAAAACAGCATATAAAGAGGTTACTTTGTGCAGTGCCTCATTCCATAAAGACAAAACGGCACTGTGTGTGACAGGCTGAATTGAACCGATCCTTGCATCGTAATGCTGTTTGCATTCTGACCATACCATTTCGATTGGATTATACTCGCAGTGATATGGAAGAAGTCTCAAAACACTGGAAATCTAACGAAAATCGTTTGACGGATTGATATTATTGACAGATCAATAATTGGTTTATTTGTCACGACTTACGTTAATGACGTAATTTTTTTGTCTCAATCGATTTAAATGTAATGAAGAGAGAATCGCATTTATGACGTCAGGTTCAGCACCAGTGAAACAAAGTATATTCATTCCGCTGTCAGCATCTCGCAATCCGTTTCTCAAATTAAAACGAACTCATAGTCCAACTTCTATATCTCTGCAGCAATATATTACTTTTAAATTCCTTTGAGCTTAACGATCTGATTTTAATTTTAATTAATTTTTGTCAAGATACTAATGGGACCCAGTACATTCAATTTTACACGGACCCCTCTACAGCATTCGTTAAGTACAGTCCATGGCCTATTTTTTTTAATTTATCCTGGGCCTATGATGACTTATGAACGAGAAAAATCTCAAGACTTAATCAACGCAACATTTCGAAGGAAGAGTATACAAAAGAAACTGTTTAATAAACCTTTATTTTCATTTGTGTATTAAGGCTCTGAGAGAAGTGAGATTAATGCCGTTACTCGCAAAATTTACTGCCTTCAGTACGAGTTACATTTATGAAATTAATAATATAAATTAAGAACTTAGCTTAAATTTATTGTCGTACACATTTTGAATCATAATGTGGATTTAACCGGCTTTATTTAGGAATCGTGTTTGTATTAAACGGTAAAATTTACTGTATTCATTTAGGCCGCTCATAATTAAATGACGTCTCTTAGATGGAGTGAAAGTGCTTGTGTTTGTTTGATGTAGTAGTATTAATTGGTTTTTCATCCCCATGTTCGACAATTTTTGTTTGCTACATGCACGTGCTCCAAAGAAACGCAGTTTCCAAATTATACACCGAGTAACTTGCCGAACCCCCCATTCTTGTACAAAGAAGTTTGAATATTTGCTCTCCGCTGTAATTATTTTATGCTAATAGAAATGCAATGTTTGTACATAAATAATCGAAAAGTGTTTTTGATGTACTCCTGGAATGAAAATGTATTAAAATTTCTTCTGAAGTGGCGAGGAGAATTTATATAATAAACAATTAACTGAATGATACTTGAAATATACTGGTACATTTAGCACGTTCCACTAAATATTGACATTAAGCTCTGGGTTGACGATAATTTAAAATAGTCAAAAGTGTATTGAACGGAATCATTTGGATATCTAAGCTCAAACATTTCTACAATCTTGATAAAAACTTTATTTAAGTTCCTCGAAATTTTAGGTTGTCATATTTTACGATTACTTTTAAATTAATAAAAACTGGGCAGAATTTCTGAAGAGACAACTTAAATTTCTTAAGAGGTTATGATGTCCATGACAACTTTAGACAGCACTTATTTTATATTTAGTGCTTAATTTCTACTTACATCAGAAAATCAGCGGACACCAAACATAAATGTTATGCCCATTTAGCCAAGTTCTCAATCGGCCAAAATGAAATTGAGAGTTTCAAGAAAGCAATTATTAAAGGAACAACATGGATACCGTCATGGAATAATAATTACTTATTGCATGGTATACTGTTATAATTGTAACATATTTCTTTAAAGTCATTTAAAACGGCATTCAAAAAATACACACATACACCAAAAGAATATATTTACACAAAAATCATTACAAGTAAGTAAACAAGTACCTAAACAGGCCCGTTTAGGTACTTAATTACTAATTTGTAAATTATGCGAGGGAGAGAAGTGAAACTTCTTTGTCAGCGTTTTTTTCAAGACCATCTTCGATTGGGAGAGCAAATGCAAATTAACGAGGTATCTCCGCCATTACTGTCCATTATGAAATAGACGTTTTAAGTTAGTTTAGCGTAGATTGAAGGGATGAGCTTTTGGCCGAAATCAAAAGTCAATACAGCGTTTTCCAGACGCGACCTTTAGAGCCCCAATAATTAAACCCAGCGTTAAGAATATTCCGAGCTTCAAAGAGGAGAAAATTACGCAAACATTTCAGGTGCTCCGTAGTACCATTGCGTTAAAACCTCGCATAAAGTGAAATTGCAAGATACGAGGTTGCAATTTTCGTTTAATTTTGTGTCGTTAATGTTAAAGTTAATCAAAGACTAAAGCAATAAAGGTGAATAATTTACGTTTCTAGCTTGCCTAATTGCGCTATTTTGTTTTTAAGGAATTGATATAGGAATCTGTAATGGGAGCAGACGGGGAGTAAAAAACCTTTCATTATAGAATAAGGAAGTAACTTACTTAGTAAAAAGGAGTGCAATTTGAATGAAATTTATCGATTCCAATGGTGCAATATTGTTGACACAGATTTGGTAAAAATGTGCAGGTTAGAAGCACTTTTTAATTATCTTCAGCGCGAACCCACTATCTACAAGGTAAATTCTTTTCAACTAACATTAATTAAACGAATTAGAAATATATTATTTGCGAGTAGCTTTTATAATCATAATATAAAAGTTCTTGTGGTCTGATAGGGTGATAGGGTGTGCTTCAGGTACAGACCTAATAATAATAATTATAATAATAATATATAATTAATGATGTTTTCCTTTTCCCCCCTCCTTTCTTTTGTTCTTTCTACTTCTTTACATTCCAATATCATGTGATCAATTCTGCTCTGCAAAGTCTGCAGTTCCTTTTTTCTTCTTCTCTCCTCATTCCCACATCATTCTGAAGCTCGAAGTTATTTTGCCTTCCTTCCCTTAGGTATTTCGGCACAAACTCCCATGTCAGATTCTTTTACCTTCTGTTTCCACGTGACTACATTGATGCTAGTATGTTTCAACGTTGGTTTTTTGTGTATTAAAAAAACTTAGGGTGTTCTATTTAAAAAAATTGAGCTTCTTTCCGTCAAATTGTCATCATAACCAATTAATTATTTTCATTGTACTCTACGGTTTATCTTTAATTTGAAAAAAACGCCGCCGTGTTGATTTAATAGACATCACGCTAAACTGATTCTACTGGTATATGTGGTGTGATGCCTATCAGCTACCATATGTTCTACCACAGTGTAATTTGACATAATTTTTTTTTTGTTTCCCTGATGTTCTATAGTACAGCAGAAATGGTAACGTACTAAGCATTGTGGAAAGTGCTGCTTAAAATTGAGGTTATGTTAACATAATATTGATAAATTGTAGTGAAAGATAAATAAACTTGTTAATGAGAGGTATCAGCACTGTTTGCGTATGATGTAGATCCTATGATGCGACTTAAAAGTGGTAGGTGTGGGGATATCATTCATATTATTGTAAGCACAATTAAAGCTCTTAAGCAAACGACCTACATTAATTCAACACAGTAACTTTAACATAAGGTTTTAATTCATTTAATAACCGCCAACTCCTCAAGTAGATTAAATAACAGACTCGCATTGATAGGGAAACTTATTAACTACGCGGGTTGCAAAAAGCATTCCCCTGTTTTCAAAGCGCAAAACATATACGAGTTATAATGGGATGCGATCGTGTGCTTTGTGAAAAACTCCCCAGTAAATTTCCACAAAATGGAAATAGAGTGAACTTCTAGCGTTGTACAAAAAGGTATCGCGAGTTTAGGATTTCTGATTGAAAATTTGAATAGATATTGTATCTATAAATAAAGAGGTAGCGTCATATTGGAAAAATCAAATTTGCACGATGTCACTGTGAGAGTTTTGATACCTTCCATATCTAACTTATGAGATCTTGGTAATATTTCGAAAAATTGTTGTTTCAACATTTGCAGTCTATGAATTTGTATGAGGCAGGATGTGCTCTCGCTGACTAAGTTTGAATTTTTAAATTTCAGTCTGTGCTTTACCAATAAATAATTCATTGTTTCTGGTTGGGTAGACGCCTATAAACGAAGTATTTTTCGTTCTGTACCTTATTTAGTTTCAACTGCGATGACACGCTTGTACTTAGCCTGCGGTTTCATTTGCATAATAATAAACCAGTTTACATTTGAGACATTCATTCAACTGTATTGCAAGGGAAGAGAGATTTTTAATGTCTGTCTTCAGTGTGTTCCAATTCCACCTGAGGTTAGGAAGGGTTGTAAGTAGGTTTATTACATTAATTACGTACGTCGTCGATTATCGTCAAATAAAGTATTTTTTTAGGAACACAAAGGCATGACCAGAAAAAGTGTTGAGCACATGTGTAATATTATTTTAATCGAACTATCAATTATCAGTTAATATTTATGTGTGTGAATGTTTTGCAGCTACGGTACAACTAATTGAGGTTAGATCGTTGCCATCAATTTCAGTTCGTAGTTCTTTTTTCTGTCAATAGAGGTCATACAAAGTTTTCTATAGTTAAAGTCCCTATATTACTAAAGTAACGCGAATGGCAGCTATTTTGCCTCCGTTCGGGAACCGCAAAATTTGAAATTGAACAACAGTTGGAAAGTATGTAACCATCTGTGATAGCCCTCAAAAGCTAAGGGTTTCTAATTTTTTAATACAAATTTTACAAGGCAACAAATTATTCCAACGTTTCAATTCGATCAATTTCGACTACTTTTGAATTCCTTATGCATGTGGATGAAAAAAACATGCTATTAAACTTCTCCATATCGGCTATCCAAACCTCGTCGTTTTCTTTGTTTGCACTGTTCTTCGTGGAGTGTTTCGAGATACACTCTTTGAAGCTTTAACGAACGACAATAAGATATTGGCCCGTATGAATAAAGGTAAGCAAATGCTTATACTTGCAAAATTCAAAGTAAATACTCGGAAGTGACCCTTCATACTGGTCTGTTTAGCAGCGCTGCACTACGTCCTGTCCTTCTGCTTAGCAGCGCTGCCCAGTGCGGAGGAGCACTTACGAGTATTTACTTTGAATTTTGCAAGTATAAGCATTTGCTTACTTTTATTCATACGGGTCGTGATATTTGTGGAATAGCTTTGAAAATAATTTGAACTTTTACGTTGGTTTGCATTTGTGAAATTTCAAGCCCTATCTTTTGATCACCTTCCAAATCTAAGTATTTATTATTTCCTATTCAACGAATTTACACACCTCTGGATGCTACATAAAATTCAACTTCACAAATAACGACAAAAAAACACCAAAAATGTTTTGTTGGAGTTCGATTGATAAAAATAAATTCATTCATAAAAAATAAACAAATCTGTTCACGGAATAAACTTCCGCTGGTCGACCTCTTCAGGAATCTTAATTTGGCTTGGAGAAATATTATATTATATAAAATCCTCAAAACGGTCGATTCTTACTGTTTCACAATGCAAAAACCCAAATAACTTACTTTAATCGATGAGTTGGAAGTTTCTCCAGATTACAATCGATTTTCTCCTTTTGAAAGATAGCGGCAATTTGGAAAATTGAACTATTTGTATTGCCTGGTTACTCGTTAAAAGTTAATTTTGAGAGACGGTTCGCTACTCAAATCAGGAACAAACTGGACCCCCGGTTTTTCGAAATTTAATAACATAGGATTGTAACAGCCAGCAAAAACGCGAATTAATCGTCTTTAACCGGTTACCGTTTTATTAAGAATCTATTATCACCCTGTATACACAAGAGCGGTGCACAAATTTGATTAATACAAAAAAAAACGTGCTATACTTTAGCCACTACGCTTCCGCGGTAACAATTAATTTAAACGCGATCACGCTGCTCCAATAAGGCAACGAAACGAAAATCTTCGCGAACGTATTCAGAAAGTAACATATTTGCACTATATTTAGAGTTGACAATAAATCAGTTCCCCTTTTGCATAAATACATACGCCACTAATTCTGGTTTTGTTCGTAATGGCAACTCGCAATGAATTTAAAAAGGACCCACGACGAAATGGCAGCACAGTTTTCCCATGGAATTCGGTAATTAACTTCAACTTTTGTAATAAAATATTAGGTACGTATGATTACGCGGCTGAAAATTGTTTCCTATACTTTGTTTATACGGCTTCTTGTCGAGCTTATAATTGAAAATAAAATGGTACGCGATCTAAAAATGCTGCGCGCGATTTACATGCATTTGCCTTCTCTCCCTCCCAATTTTTACTTATGTGCTCACCGAGCCCGAATACCGAAACGACCCTAACCAAAACCAAGCGCCAACTCTGTTTTTTACACATGTGAACGGAAGGCAGACATGTCGTTCCTCATGCTCTGTGAGAATAGTTTTTAGAACCAGCAACACTGTGGCGTTTTGACTCTTGTATGACTGTACACTCGTTTCTTATCTTAACGCGCTTCATTCTATCGCATATTAGTTCCGTTCGCTTTCCTTATGAAGCGGCACACAAAATTTCCTATACCGGAAAGTAAAATCTGAAACCACAATGTTCTAATCCTAAAGCGACCACATCTTACAATGTATTCATAAACTCCGAAAAATCTAAAGGAACTGAATAATCGCAAGAGACTAATTAATCAAAAGAGTTTCTAGAATCCGATTCGTAGGGTGTGACTGAGAGGAATTTAACGAAACTAACCGAAGATTTAAAAACATGCAATAGCGAAATAATCTAAATCGCCTGAATACACAAAACACTTTTAAAGAAGATGCAGTAAAATGTGTTTCGACTTTAGTAACAATTACAATTTTTTACTATTAGGCTCAGTATTAGAAAAAAGAATATTGTGACGACGTAAAGAGATAATCGTTAGCCCATTTAGAATTTGTGCTCCTAAAAGCGCCATGATCGAAGTCATAATTTCAAAATGGAAGTACAAAGGCGGAGACGTTTTGAATCCGCGCATCCGTATGATTCCGAACGAGTGAACGATATGCCATTCGACTTTAAACATTTACAATTTCCAGTTCGGCTTGCATTTGGAAATATCGAAAATTTAAATAGCAAGGGCAGTGGACGTGTTTGTGAAATCAATGTGGAAAATCCATGTTTTGCACATGGCCAATTGTATGTCGCCTGTTCCATGTTGAAAAACTTTCAACTTTATTCAAACGCCAGAAATCAAAACTAACAATGTTGTGTATCAGAAAGCATTACAATAAGCACTATGTTTTTGAATTAATTTTTTTATTATTATTTTCAGTTCGAATTCATAGCTGAGACAGAACAAAGTCTGTCGGGTCAAAATAAATACGTGTTATCGCCGTTGAAAGAATACAGGCTCAGCTTAATTTTTAGAAGACGCGCATTATTTTGTTAAGGAATAAGGAACCGAAGCGAGGAAATGGAAAAGGTCTCAAATAAGATCATCGATTGTTGACATTTGCACAAAAGGTTTTTTGATACTTTTTACCAGTTATGAGCTAGGAAAGACCGACGCACTGTTGTAGGACCCTGTATTCAGTGCAGTGTATTCAGTTTATGAGCTGTTTTTTATCACAGGCTTTAAAAATTGTTATCTTGCGAAGGAGATTTCTTTTTTTGATCAGCCGCGCAGAACCATAATTAAAGGGAAGGTATATGATATATAGTCTATTCATATAGGAACTTCAATTACATAACAATGTGAATACGTATACGTAATTTTGATTAATTTGGTATTATTATTTCACGGCGATTGACAACAACAACCAACAAAAACTAGAGGCCAATGCAAGATTGAAATGCAGAATTACACTGTTTTTTTTAAATCGCGTAAAATACGAAAGTGCACTTGGAAATTACTACACGTAAAACCAATGGATCTTTAACACGAATAAGAAACATGAACAAAACATAAATGTGTATTTAAATACTATTAGTGAGCTTTGATAGCGTAGTCTTAATACTTTACTCCCACGTCACTAATGGGAAAATTTTCCCATTTTACTGCCTGGAATGGAAAGATTTTATTGACAATTATTCTTATGGATATCTTGCTGAGTTGTGACATCAACCTTTTTATCCATTCGTAAGTTAAGCAAGCGGTCGTAAATAGAGTTCTAGTTTCAATGGGAAGTTACTACGTTTAATGACCATAACAGATTTGAAAGTCTTTTATTAGCTTCTTCTTTAATTTGGTTCGTTGTTAATAGTTTGCATTGCTTGAATTTGAGAAAACTGTAACGGAAATGAAAACTTTGATTTTGTACTAAACTTTATTTATTTTACTTCATGCGATTTGCTAAATTTAAACGTAACAAATAACCACCTAGCAAACCAAACTAATAGCACTTGAATTACGATTGTACTGGCTAACTCACTTTCCTTCCGAAAACAATTGGAAATTTCTTGCATACCTTGGATTTAGATCCGTGAGTGGGCAGCGAATTCTTCATTTATCAAACACTGCCAGAACGGTTTATCGATGAGTTTTATTTTTCCAAACTTAATTTCATGCAGATGGATGTAATAGAGATCTCCCTAGTGGAAGGGTTTCGAACCTTCGTAGAGTAGCTAAGAGGTAAAGTTACAAATTAATGGTCGACTTATTTATTGTTGATTAGCGTTTATAGAAAATAAATTCTATTAAATTTATTTTAAATTGAAGGGTACCATAATAGTGGAACACAAGGCTGGAACCAATTTATGAAAATAATTATGTAAATATAGTGTGATACTCATATCATACACTGTGCGAAAAAATAATGTAACCACTCTGTTATTGATTCAAACCGGTATATTCGAATAAGGTAAACTGTTTACGAGCAAAGACAAATTAATTAGCGCTAATAGTGACAAAGGCAAAACAATACCACATACAAATTCGCGTTTGATCTTACCCTCCAAGTTCAGAATGACATTTTTGTCCAACTGAAGCACAACAGAAACATCTGCAGGTCTCTGTATAAGAATCCCCACAACAAAATTAAATGAAGTATAGATAAAAGAGTGCAAGGTTTCGCGAAATTTATACCGTTTTGTAAGTAATTAGCCTACTAAAGGGGAGAACAGTGGCAGGCGGACGATTGTACTTAGGGTTCTGCACGTTTCAACAGTTTAATGTGGTTGTACCTTTAGCTTTCTAACGTTTGTTCTAAAACTCCTTTCCCAACTCTCGGTACAAGGTCCTATCTTTCCCACGGCATCTGATAGTGACAAAGGACTGCAGCCCCTTTTAAAACTGTTATTCAAAGAAGTTCTGAGATCCGCGTTAATAAAACAACTCAAGTTTAAGAGAAACTTCTTTAGCGATTCTCCGATACAAGATATTCTACTCGCACTTGTCGCTTTCATGATCTGCATTAAATTAAATTGTGCGTTGGACAAATTTCTTATGTACCATTCGCACACAAAATTTAAATAGCACATATGGTGCATAAATAGTTAATTAGTTGCTCGAACAAAGAAATACGTGCTCTTTGAAATTTGTAATTAATTCATATCCGAGAATTCATCTCCTTGCGTCTACAAATAGAGGGAAAATGAAATAACTATAATTAATCAGTATCTCTTCCCTATATTCTATTGTTTACAAAGTCGATATTATAACTCAACATTTGAAAAGCTAAATTAATATCCCATTATATTACTGTTTACGTTTTATAGATCCTTCCGAAAGGAACAAATATAATTGTTTATTTTGAATTTTAATTTTTCGGAACTTTGCCAATAAAGCGCGATTCTCTCCCACGCAAAATTCGTGAATTTTTGGGTCAAAAATTATATCGAAATAGATGGGCTTGTGCAATTGGAAAGAAATGATGCATGTGTCAGTTGAAAGGTGGCGATACATGCCTTCGAACTGCATAAAATATTGTCAAAACAATTATTACCTAATGTGTGTGCGTACTTAATAATAAGTTTAGTACTGCCTAATTAAGTGAATAGTCACATGTGGGCTTAAGTTAAAATTTGCTTAATGTCAATAGACGTTCTATGAAAAATGAATGTGAACTTCCATTGTAATTTTGATTTTCATTAATTTCCTTAATAAGAATATTAAGCGTAACGCCTGATTATACCATTTTGAATTCTGGGTCAAATGGCACATCTTCCCTTGCAGGAAAGGGTACTTATTTTATGAGGCAGTCATTGCGTGATCTTAAACAAGTTAATTATACTTAAACATTTAATATAAACGGAGTAATAAAAATTTCAGAGCACTTTACTAATTTTCTTTTATAAGAATAACTTTACGATTATTATGACTAATTGTCTAACTCCAAAAACACGCACCAAAAATACAAAGATTAACGTCCACCACTAAAAGACCTAGTTTCACGCCTGTTTCCACTATTTAAAACATTCTTCCCTGTCTCACCTTCTGCCTCTACTTCTTTATAAAAATTCAAGCGTTGTCAAATGAAAAACTGCAGATCTGTGTTCTTATGGACGAAACCTGATTATCATCAACATTAATTGGCATTTACCCAACGATAAACTCCTTATCACACGGAACAGAGATGAACTCGGATCAATACCTACGAAACATCATTTTGGAAATGATTGATCGCGAAAATTTAGCATGAGAACTCTTATCTATGTCGTAATTTGGGCTCGATTAAACACAACATAGAATACTTACAGATGAAACAACTTTATTAAACGAAATGAATCATAATTCAAATTTACAATAAAATAAACAAAATAAAGCGATTATTTAAACAAAAATTTTCCATTATTAAATAAATAATACTATAATATCAAAAATGAGTTCAAATTCAAATGATATGATAGAAATTGAGTTCATTCCAAATTAGCGACCAACATTTAACCAAACGAAATTAAACACATACAGAAATCAGAATTATTAGATATGTATAGGTCGTTCAAAAACTAAAATATCATGGGCGCAAAACCCAGTTTTGTAACGAATGCAAATATACTATCTAATTTCATAATGTTGACATAAGTTATTTTGTGTTTGAAGTGTTCATAACTGTTCCTCACATCAGTTTATGGTGGACGTTTTTATTTATAATTTATTTCGCGGAATTTTGAATTTACCTACCGGCATCCATCTGTTAGTCGTGGAACGATCACTAATTTTGTTTACCCAAAATCATCCTGAAACCTTCATTTTCATGCCTACTTTCTGGAAAGGAAATTTACCATCCACTACCAAAAAGTTACTTTTGCATTTGTAATTACCAAGCCAGTTCGTTTAAATCAAGAATCAAGTGAAGTAAAAAAGATTCCGAAGCAATATCAGTTGGTGGAGGTTCTTTGTGTACCATTTAAAGAAAATCGGAGGTAAAAACAATTTTATTTAAATAATTTGTTTCAATCGATCGCATGTGCGTGGTACATTGTAGGCTCTCAGTGCCTCTCTTTCTTATAGCTTTCTTGATTGGTTTATGTCGAATAAAATTGTTTCTCCTGTAGATTGGGTTTCTGTTTAATCGAGCCCAAATTACGACCCAAGGGTTTTTTTGTCTATTCATACCCAGGATTATGTAAGGTGTTAATCAAGGGCTGTCGTTTCTCCTTTCTGCAATTGGTCAGTCACGATTCCTTTGCCGTATCATCTTCTTGTGACTTTTCTATTTCTCCATCCTTCCTATCACTTTCTCTCTCTGCTCTCTTTACCGTTGTATTATTTTTACCTCTCTGCCTTTGGTCACCAGTATTCACTGTTTTTTTATGTACTCAATTTAATACTGTCAGCTTTCTTATTTTACCCATGGATGAACCTTACCATATGCCATTAGAACGTGCGCGAACAATACCCGACTACAGCCATGTCCAAATATGTCCAATGCTCGCTATAAAAAATACGTCACAAAAGTCAGTAGTTTTCGCGATCGTTCCCAATATGAATGACAAATAGATTAATAAATATTGCATAATTATTTACAAAAAGAAGAGTATGGAATAAACTTCTCTGCCAAACTTAAATGCGTAAACAGCTAATTTGTAAACGGCCGAAAATAGACGTATCCTACGACATGCGTCAAAAATTCCAAGAATTGTATATTAAATTTAGAAACCAATTCTCCGCGTTTGTATCGCTTCTAGAAAAGAATTCTTCAGTTTTGCAAAAGAAAAACAGAAATTCCTACCACAATTCGTTTATTAACTGATTTCAATAATTCATCATAAAAGTTTAAAATATTACATTTCCTCCACTGAAATTAACCTTCCTTCTGTTTTTTCATGGATTTTTGTTGTGGCTAAGGCTTCTCTATTGTGCAGTTTAGATTTTATTTCCTAATCTGGGCGTTACCCAGGCCTAGAACTCAGAGAGTGTATTAGTCATTACAATGACATTCGAATGGGCGAAAGGTATAATTTTTCTAAGTGGCTGTGTGTGTGTGACAATATTTTAGAGCTGAAATCACACATCAGATTAACAGATTTGAGACTTCCAAAACCTATTTAGACCGACTGGTAAAGTTGGCAAGCAACATCATTCTTTGCATCATACCTGCAGTAGTCATCAAAGTGCTAGTGTGCTAAAAAGTAGTCGGCGCAATTTTTTTTCGAGCGCGGTTTTCAGTTCGCTTAAAAGATTGCAGATTACATAAATTCTAGAACATACAATGCGAAGACTTAAATGTGAGTAAATACGCGAGTTGTGCTACTAAAAATAGTTTTAGAACTAGAGCATTTGAGGGATATATTTAGAAGCTGAATATGGCGCTCCGTTTCACATATTGGTAGAGCGCAAGAATGTCTACTTGACAGTCTTAATATACACCCTTAATCTTGTGCTAGTTATTAAGTGTCATTATACTAATTTTACCCTTACATATTATATAAGTAATCTGTTCGCGGACCCTTTCCTCGGCTTTAATTAATTTTCCATGTTCGTCTAAAAAACACACCCAAGAAACTGGAAGGAATTAAGAAGTTCTTTTAATAAAGAAGTCAGTCAACCATTTTAAATTTGATATAAGCCTCTGGCATTCGGTTGAAAAAGCTATTTTATGAATTTTCCTGTTTTCTTTGGTGCATTTTATCAGTTTTAATATAAGAAAATTAGATGAGGCAAGTCAAACGCGCTGCACGAGAGTTTAATCTCACTTCTCATTTTTTTCTATCGCTAAATATACCAGTAGCTATTGCGATTCGTTAATAGCAGCAGCTAACGATGAATTATTTTAAAATCTGTAGTGGTCTGACCTTCTGTTGGTTTGAAACTTGAACACGAAAGCCACGGCCGAATATTGGATGAATAAATGCGGTGGTTTTCCAGAGAAATGTCATGCTATAGTACAAACACTCAACGTCTTACGATGGGATGAAGTGATTATTATGAAAGATTGATTGTTGGCCAATTGGAATGTTCCAAATCAAAAAAAAATGTGCGGAAAATTAATCCTTCAAAACCTGTTGTTTTTGCAGGGAGCTCCCGATATAAAATTATCAGTGTCGTTTGTCTTTTACTCGTTCCAATAATACGTTGGCCAATATCCACGTTTTCATGTACCATGGGCATTACAAATTTACATTAATAAATATTATATTCTATATAAACAAATTCATTCTACCGTCCCTCGTGTGGACCTTTTCCAAATGTGTAATTGGACTAGGTCAACTCAGTTAAGAATACTGTGTAATTATAGGGGTAGAATTTGGGAAAAGGGATTATAAAATTAAAACTACAATAATGAAAACTGCCGCAATGGTAGAGTTTTACAATTCGAGAATAGAATGTCTATTTCTATTAATGCAAAACAATAACTCGCACATTTTTTTATTTTGGAATTATCCATTTTTCCGTGACAGAGTCACTGCAGTGATGTAAGTTACGTTACTAGTGAATGACGTTCTTCGCTTTGGCAAATAAAAACTACTTAGAATGGATATTCGGAGATACTTTAATAGTATATTAAGATACAAGTGTATAATCAAGTCTTTAAAGCACGCGCAACGAGTTTAAGGGCACGACGCAAAGCGGAGTGCCTTTAACGTTGCAAGTGCTTTAAAGACCAATTATACACGTGTATCTTATAGTATTTTTTATTATACCTGCAGTATAATTTAAAAATAGGAAATACAATGAAATCATATTGACGTTATACTCGAATACATGTTTAATTAAGTGGGCTGGGTGTTCGAAATTCCACGATTGCCATGGAAATGTCACTTGACGTTTGCTTATAAAAATCATCGTCTTTGTAAATAAAACGATTTCCGTTGAAAAAGATAATACACCGTCCATTAAATCGCTTGTTATAAAATCTAAACAAACGTTGGTAGGTGTAAAATCCAAATCCAGCAAAGACTATTATAAAGAATTTGAAAAATTGTTTCCATGGATGAAAAGGAAGTTACTTACGAATAAAGTCTTAAATGCATCGATAATGCTGGGATATATGAAGGAAATGTCAAAGGTATTTAAATCTCCTATCTTTTGGTGCATTAACTCAAAACTTCAAACAATGCTGCGATTAAAAGTGGAACAGATTTGGAAGCACACCCTAAATTACGCGCGTTTGTGAAAGCTTCAACCAAAGGATAGGTACAAGCCAAAGAAATGTTATGCATTTACAGAAAGCGACCTAAGAGGATCTTTTATTTCAGCCCCAGATGACAGTTTCAAAAGTCGTACTTGAAGTATCGTTACTTAGCAACTTTAAAGCACGTGTGTTTTAAAGGCCTTTTTTCGCACGCATTTGAGTGTTTAAAACGGAGATTGTGATTCAGGTATAATACAAAATTTTTTAAGTTATGCCACTGACTGAAATTGCGTTAACTGTAAAATGAATGAACTAAACTAAACTGAAAAATTCATTTGCAACCCTCAATTATCAGTTTTCTCACTTGAAACCTAGATTTTTGATTCTTTAGGGTGGAATTCATAAACATGACTTAAGTGAGCCTTACACTTTACTAAGTGCACACTTAGTTTAGTTTAAGTGGAACTTATATTTACTGTTAGTATCTGTCCGAATTTCGCGCGTTACTATAGCAATAATGTCATGCGTCACCTTAACTCTATCTTTGAATACCACTAAGTACACGCTAAGTATGAGTAAAGTGTAAGTCTAACTTAAGTAATATCTATGAATTCCACCCTTAGAGGCACAATCCTCTCCACTTGTTTGTGAAACAATCCTAAGACCTTAAACGTAGTATTAATAATAATACCCCTCCCCGTCCCTCTATGCGATACAAAATAAATCCACGCACCAGGAGCATGCAACAGTTTAATAATTTCTTCTGGACCATTATATGTTCACACGTTTTTGACCTGCTTGAAATACTCACGCTACTTAATCAACGAATTGAGACGAAAGACATCAATTCAAAAATACACTGAACTTTGGAATCATAACCCACGAATAACGTTTGAATATATTGTGAGGTGGTAAAATTCCCCTTTAGCTATAAAATATTACTTCCACGGGCACATCCAAAAATACACTTAAGTAACAATAAAGCACGCCCAACAATAACTTTGTCTAATTGGCGGTTCCCTTGTAATTTCTCAATTAACTTTCGCAATAAAAACTCGCATACGATTACGCAACTGTTTAAATCATCCGTATATAAGTTCGTCTTGAAACTTTCAGTTGAACTTACAATAGATTCTTAGATGGTTCAGCGAAGAATCCTTTATCGCGCTCAATTTTTCTTAATATAGTCGACGGATCCAAACATCAAAGCGGACCCGACGAAAACCAAGCTTGCACCAGGTCTTTTACACACGTAAGGGTATAGCAGGAAATTTATCCCTCGTGCTCCGTAAGAACGGCCTATTGAACCGACAGTACTGTGGCGTTTTGAGTTATCTGCTCGCACACTCGCTTCTTATCTGAAAGCGCTTCATTCTATTGCATTCTAGTTCTGTTCTTTTCCGCTATTTCACGAATTAAATTTCCTATACTGGCAAACTTGTAAATTCAAAAGCAAGGTTTCTAAGCCTAAAGCGCCTACCTGTTACAAGAGTGGTTGATACGGTAGACAAAACCGGCCCCGACTTCGGGTTTGGTAGAGCAACTGAATCCCTCCCGCTTACAAATAAAGGCGAAAAATAAATTTAAAAAAAAAAACAACCGGTGATGAAGAGGGTATTAAACTTTTACGTTTTGTTTTGCAAAAACTTATCGTTTATCCCGCAGCATCTATAGTTTTTTTACCGGAGAGATCGACCACATGCATGAGATTCTTCTGGATATAAATTGAAGATAACTACAATAGCTTACTTAATTATCGAACCTTATTTAGGATCTTCATGTTATATATTCATCAAGTGTTAAAACATATACCAAAAAATTAATACTAGAAATAAATCCTTCATCCTCCTGTCGACTCGATTAATCATACTCGCATAGCCCGCTGTAGCCTTCTTATCTGCCCGTACCTGTTATATGAAAAATTGTTAATTAAAATGTAACGTATTATTTATAACAGTTCTTTATCACTTACAATATGTGACATAACACAAGCGCATCTTGAAACACAATTCGATTTGCTTATATGGCGTCTTTTTAGAATGTTCTCAAGGACGCTTCAGAATGTTTTAGAACAGACACGTCAGATTTCTCGGAATTTATCGCCACATCCGCCTTCGTTCTTTATTACAGATAACCCATCTTTTATGGCGCCTCGATGTCTATCGGGATTTTTGGAGTATTCTCTACAAAAATATAGCCTTGGCTCCAAAATTGATGGAAGAGCTCAGCTTAGATCAATTAGAAAACGAATCAAAAGTTATCGAAATAAGATACGCAGAATCGTATACGACTTTCAGTAGGGAATCTTTTTGGCGCAGCTCGCATTCGAAAACCAAACTTTTAATCCGGCTCATGTTCATCACAATTGATCCTCCTGAGGAACAGACGGACTGACGGACAAAACTATCACACAAGGGAAATTTTTATTTTTTTTTAGAAAAATGCCTTAAAATGTATTAATTACTGTTCAGTCAAAGTGCTTTTAAACAAAGTATTTCAATTTAAAGCTCCTAACTACCAGGAACAAATAACAGTCTTTCAAAATTTTGGAGTTTTTACCGGGCGGTAGATTCAACTTTTTAACAGACAGACATTTACACTTAAACTGTTGATGTTTTTCTCAGTTTAAACTAAGCACTTCAACACTCTCTAAAGAAACATTCCGACCTTAGTGGCGCTATTTTTTGAAATAACGATCTCCTGACATTTTGTTCAACCATTATTTATTTTATACTCTTAAAACACTTTTCGATTCTTTATCTAACATTATTTATTTTATTCAATTGGAGTTGGCACCTAATTGTGATGGTCGACAGTTATTATTCGAAACGAAAAAGGATAGACCCAACAAATTTAAATTCAGGTGTGCTTTATCTCAACTGCAGCTGTATCTCATCTCAACTTATAAATAATGCTATTTTTAAGAACAAATAACCTTTGTGAAATTGCTCAACTATTATATCAAAACAAAACAACATGAATAGATGGGCTTGAGTAGGAGTACCTCATCAGTACCATTATTGAAATCTTCCCTCGCTTCTTTCTTTACTTCACTAGAGTGTTTATTCGTTATGCTTCCTTCCTCTCCTTCTTCCTTATTTAATTCCTTTTTTTCTTTGTTTTCTCAATACCGTTTTGATGGTTCGGACTTCCATGCTCCTTCTGTACGGCACTTATGACGTGTGCAACTCTCGGGTTGTCTCTGTCCTCTAATTTTTCCTGAGCTGCTGAATGTTACGTTTTTTCCCTCGATTCGCATATTTTATGAGTAGAAGCATTTCTTGTCCTTACCTCCCTTTATAGCAGTCTCGGCAAACATGATAATGTGTGGTTTTAACTAGTTCCTCCTGTAATTGTCTAGACCAAGAAGAATTAGGACTTTTTGCCACCAGTTACCCAATTTAACATCGAGCTTTTCTAAATTACAAAAATGACTAAACTTATAATGACGATATTGATTATGTTGTCTTTGAACCTGCGTAGAAAAATCTACTTCACACATTAACTTCAAATTCAATGTGATAATTTTCAATAATTTACTATGTTAATACACTGTTCATGGAGATCCATGGTATCTTTATCAACAATTAGCCCCAACTAACAACCTTTACAAAAGTTGTCTTCCCGTGGATAACTTATAATTTTTTATTAATTTAGTTGGTTCACTTCATTTATTTCACTTAATATTACAAGGTTACCTGATCCCACAATTACACATAGCCTTTTTTTTAATGTGCACATTTGCGTTTCAGTTGCTCCCTGTTGTAGATGAATCCAGTAATTTTAATTTTTACAGACACAATAAATTACGTCAGCTAGGTATGCTCAGAGAGTTTTCATTTTGCTATTACCAGCAAAACAAAACTTACATTATAACCAGTACCTACCTTCTAAGTTATCTACGTAACTTCGAGTAACTAAGATTCGATTCTTGTTATAAACTACTTTCTTAAGACACTGTTAGTAGTTAGACATAAAAGCAAGGATTAAATTTCACTAAATATAAACTTTTAATGAGGTAGGTATTTCAAATGTCTGTTCGTTTCAATCAGAGACTTGCTATAACGTTTCAATAATCCAAAATACGGTGCTCGTTAATATAAATCCTTCACTATTTTACTTGGCGATAAAAAAAGGTCTTATTGCATTGTACACGGCTTCGATCATCTAATTTTCCAAATTGCTGCTACCTTTCAAAGGAGAAAATCAACTGTCGATTGGAGAAAATGATGACTCATCCATAAATGAATTATTTTGAATTTTTTGCATTGTGTAACCATAGGAATTGATTTTTTTCGGGATTTTGTATCAAATATTTATGTTTAAAGTCATTCTAAAATGACTGAAGAGGTCGCGACTTATGGGAGATTCTCCAGTGAACAAATTTGTGTATTTTTTATTACTGATAAGTGAATCCAAACCAAAGATATTATTAATTCTTTTCTCATTAACTGTGAAGTTCAGTAATATCATTCTTTTGTGTGGATTAAATTTTATTTAGCATCCAGAGGCGTGTAAATTTATTTTTCATTCATTCATTACTGAGCTAGCCGTGGAATTAATTATTTTATTACAAAAAATTAATTGTTACAGTAAAATAAAAGAATTTACGTAGATATGTGCAAGGTCCTCGAATTTTATTTTAATCACCAGCCATAATGAATTAATTGATCAAAATCAAAGTCTCATTTCAAATAAATAATTAAATTTAATTCAGTTACTTATATCAGCGAAACCGCCAGTATATAATCAGAGCGCGAGTCACGAAACTACTACAAGAACCCATTTTACTTTAACCAAGACAAGATCCATTCAATTGCAAGGTTAACTTGTTTCGAAAAACCATTGCAGCGGCGTTCAAAGGCTAATTTTCTCTGGACCTTATTCTGATCAGATCGACGACTACTCTTCTAATGAATAATTTCATGCACAATAATCTCCTCTCTAACTTAGTACTTTTTTACTCAATGGTGGAATGGCGGTATGTTATTAATTTTCATTGGTTCACCAGGCTGTATACCGAAATTCGGATTCTGCGATGTCAGTTTATTTTTTTACCAAGCGGTGCTTAATTTGCAAAGTTGCAGAAGTAACTTAACACGACCGATTTTCAACGTGTAATTCAAAACCAAAGCCAAACAACAAGACAACAAACGCAATTTAGAACAAATACATTGACAAACGTGGGAGAAGATCTCTCTCGTTACAACACGTTTCTAATTATGCTGTAAACCAAATACTCGTACGTTCTATTTCTTGTTAGAGTTCAATGTGCATCCTTTTGCGGGTGAATTTTGTGCACTCTATATGTAAGTAGAGAACCTATTCTGTTCTGCTTGAACCCATTTGTTTTTTCTTCTTTGTAAAATTTGAAATTAATAATTTGTCATTTTTTAGAAGGAACTTTGCCCTTTTGATACCCTAACGCTATCTCCTAAAGTATTCATCCGATTTTGATAAAATTTGAAATATGAGACATTGGAATTCTTAAAAAGAAGAATTCTGCATCAAGTAAGTGCAGTTAAATAAGCATATCTTGTAATTTAAACAATTTTTAACAGTAACTTTATTGAAGGAAAGTGGAAATATTGCCGTGTTTAAGAAATGAAAACTAAATAGCTTCCTTTTGAAATTCTATGTCCAAGCAGCACAAAGGTTTTATTGTCTTCGACATTGGCTACATTGGTGGGTAGTTTTCACAGACAGAAATACGAACGAATAGACACTACTATATTATACTGAACAATTAATTACCAGCCGTTAATTTTTCTTCTTTTTTAGCTGCCGGCATGCGATGCCTATCACCCTTCCAAACTTGTTAATATTTAATGCTACATGGGAAACAAATGATGGCATACTCTCAAAATAAAATGTAATACAGGGTTTACTTTCTCAAATACATATATTTAAGATGTACCGTTTTTAAGATTACTGAAAGTTATTTTTTGCTCGACTTTTTCTTTTTGTAAAAGGGCTAACAATTTTTATGAAGAAAAATTTTTAATTAAAAACGAGTGGCAGACGTGCTTAATGCCTTAAGAGTAAGGTATATTGAAACAAAAACGGAAGATCTACCTACTACTAGGAAGTTTATAAATTAATTTTGCGGGCAAGAGAGAATAATCGATAGGTATGCGAGTTCGCACTTAACCCCTCATGAGTCAGTAAAATGCTTTACGGAAAATTTTTACGTAATCTAGGTAAATGAAATACGCGCGAGGAAACTGTTTACGTAATTTTTCAAGCGTTACTAACAATTCGGTGCTTGCTTCTTAATTTTGATACCTGAATTATTCAGTAGCTACCTAAATGAAGAACTAATTATAAAGGTAGTCTTCATTAGAGAAATGAATAAATTGTATTTAATTAACAAAGGTAAAAAGGCCTTTTGCAGGTAATCAATTCCGAAGTAATTGATACTGTGTTCAAATTTGTATAGAGCTTCGGAATTAGTTTAAGGTAAGCTTTGGCGAATCAGTTCAGAGCGCGTTATGTGTAAAGTTTGCAACCACCGCTTCTGTACAAAGACCAAGGCATTTAATGTAGGTAGGAATACAAAGGAAACAACATAGCATCGTATTTCCCAATTTTTATGCGGGCGTTCAAAGGAGTTCTGCTTAATTCGGATCAAATCTAAATATTGCCGACCTCATTTAAAATTGATAAAATTTTGCGATGTGAATTAAAATTTACGTTTTCGGCGTTTCCTTTTATTGATATTTTCCTTTTATGACTACATATATTACATTATACGCCGTTGGCATTATATTTTTGTCATGTCAAGATTAACTCCATTTTATTCCGAAATGCCGGCTTCACTATCAAACATCCCCTGTTAAAAGGAAACTGCAGTTTTTAAAACAAACACAGGAGTCGAATTGACTACACCTATACTCAACGAAGAGCCGCAAATTATGATTGTGGGTTCATTTAAAGTACATGGAAGTAGACTCTTTTGGCAATTTACATTTCCAGCAAAATTATTGCGGGGGTTGCTATTCAATTTTACAACACAAACAAAACAAACTTCAAATTACGCTAATTATTATGTTTGTATTCCTTCAAGGTGTTACTCGAGAGCATGGAAGTACTTTTGTTTACTTTTAACTCATGTTGACTCCATTTCAAAAACTGTTAATTTCCATATAATGCTTAGTTACAAACAAATAAGCTAAGTTAGTTGCTTTTAGGAGCACCGCGAAAGATTAAATATATAAACATATAATCCATTTAGCTTGTAATCATTTACAGAAAGAAATTAAGACACTGTAGGCAATCCACACATACAAATAATAATCGCTGTATAACGCAAACTAATGGAAACATTCTTTGTAATTGCATTAAGGCCGTTTCTCTATCTCTAAAACTCACCCTAAGTCGTTATACCCTGACGCTTTAGACATTTATAAGCTTTTTAAATGATGCAGACCAGAGGGAAAATGGTGGAAGTGAACGTGAAACCCGAACTACATATAAAATATAGTCAGCTTGCAATTTTCACAGGCCTGTTTGGAAAAGGAAAGAAATGGATAAGAAAGCGAAGAGATGCGTTTTTTTTATTTCTTCTTTTGTTTTTTTTTCCTTTGTTTTTTTTTATTTTAATGCTCTAAAATTCCATGGCATCACAGATTATTGAAAAAGATGGGGGTTTTATATTTCCAATTTTCCGTCTTTATTATGCAAAAAATTGAAAACTAATA
>NW_022170738.1:29257919-29286922 GCF_008802855.1 Photinus pyralis | reverse complement strand
AAAATTCAAAGGGCTGTAACTTTTGAACTAGTAGCCCAATCTTGGAACTGTTTGAAATTATGGATTCTACAGGCCACATTCTATAAGAACATTTTTTTTCCGGATCGATCTGAGACAATTTTTTTTTCGGGGCTCAAAAAAAAGGCAGTGTATAACCTTCCTTTTTTACCAACAATCGACTACACCAAAATTTCTCGGGAAAACACTTTTTCTTATTAATTTGGGTGCGTAGAATCCAAATCAATTCGTACTTTTTCGATCAGCCTTCTCAATCAAAAGTTATAGACTAGAAACCAATTTCGAAAAAAAATTCAAAGGGCTGTAACTTTTGAACCAGTAGCCCAATCTTGGAACTGTTTGAAATTATGGATTCTACAGGCCACATTCTATAAGAAAATCTTTTTTTCCGATCGATTTCAGGCAATTTTTTATAATAAATGTTTTTGAAAATTTTTTTTAAATAAGGGTACTACATCGAAAAGAAAAAAAATCACTATCAAATGAGCTCAATGAAAAGGTGCAGTGCCATTAGTGCCATTTAAATAAATTCAATTGTTTTTCGTTACTCATTTGTTTTCTGAAATAAAAACAACTGAATGCAGCCTTATTATGGGAAATAAAATGTTAAACAACTTTCATATAGAAAAATGTTGTATATATTCGATTTTTACCGATATATATACGATATTCCATACATAATGGGCACCCTGTATATTTTCTAAAGTTGAAAAAACAATTTTCAATTTCATACATCCGCACGCAGAAATAGTTGGCTATTAATATATATCCGTGGACTAAATTTTGATCCGATGGTAGAGCAGTCGCCATTTTTTTTTAATAACTTGCTGAGACTTATTGTTGGTTATTGCAAAAGGGATGGAATCACATTTTCCAATAACGCCAAAAAATCCTTTAGCAGTGCCTAGCGTGCCGCGCATTACCCTCAAATACTTTTCAAGCGCATAAACTGGAACTGATTTGAATTTATTTCAATTTTAGCAAACACCGCGACGCGAGACTTTGAAAGGCAGCTGTCAAAATTCGATTATACCAATACATGTTGTATCATCTCTCCCAATTCGAGAAGCTTCAAACCTAATATCGCATATTAGACTGATATAATTTATAAATTTCGTTGAGCTGCCATCCCCCCGAATTAAATTTCAAATGCGGTACATCCCGGCCTTTAGTAAGTCGTAAATCAATTTTTAAGTTAAAAGTATGCGCAATTAAGGCCGCATTAGATACAAATGTGCCCAAGGAATATTGCCAAGAGTTAAGGCGAGCAAATTTATGGGGTAATATTACTGAAAATATTTCTAAATAAAAGGCAATTAGTTAGATATACAGCACTAGCCCCACAAGACATTTAAACTATGCTAAATTATGCGTAACTAAAGTATATGAGATAAATCTACATCTTCAAGCAGTAGCACGTCTGTGCCGTATTGGTCTCCAGTTTCATTTTAAAATTTGAACCATCTTACGTTATGTTTACAGCGCACGATACAACTTTATTGCGAGTGTCTTCTTAGTGTAACCGTGTTTTATTACGCTAATAACATGGCGGACTTGTAGAAATTTCTATTTATCGGAAGTTCGGAACAGATAAGAAATTGTTTTCTTCCTTATTACACAAATGGACTAATTTAAAATTTTATGGTGGAGTTTCCTAGTCTTAAAACTCCCCAGTGGAAACTGAAGTAAGTACATAAATGCGACATAAATTGATAGCTTCCAGTTTAAAATCGAGGCGGAGGAGTATACTTCCCAAACTTAATATAAAACACTACGTAATCATAAAATGTAACGTAATTTGTCTTCTCTATATGACCTAGCTCTCTAATATTTAGACCATTTATTTTAAAAGATGATATATGAGCCATGTGCAGATTTACCGACTTTTTTTTATCATAAATTACACTTCTTACTACCGGCGAGGAAATCTAAAACTGCTATACTCTTTATAGCGTATAGCTTTTTATCCCTTTCAACATAACTTATTAATTGAATGTTGCATTTTATGATTTGTGGTAATGTTCCCACTGCTTAAGACAGTATGCTTGAATTGTTGCAATTTAATGGAGCGATTTTTGCACATTATAGTGCCAAGATAAACTAAATACACAGTATGGTGTGTGTAAATGACAGTGTGGGTAAATTAGTTGCAATCATGATACAATCCATAACCACTTTTCAGTTATGTCAGTTTACAGTTTTCATTTAAGTAAACTAGTTTTTGTTACACAGCATTTAAGGAAAGTGGTTCTGTGACAAAATGAAACTTTCTCCTAAAAATGTTCGCGCAAAAGCTTTTATGATTATTTTCAAACGTGGTTCTTCGGCGAGTACTCAATCGATTTCATTTGCCTTTTCATAATAAAGCACCATACAACGCAGTGGCGACAGATACTGTAATGGCTTTCAGTATTTTCAATTTAAATTGCCTTTTTGCACCTAATTGCGAGGAAATTAGGTGTACATATAACAAGATACAAAGAATCGTATGCGATTTTCAGTAGGGGAATTTTTTCCCACACAGCTCGCATTTGGAAAGTGGACTTTTAATCCGGCTCATATTCAAGCAATCGATTGGCGAAGATTTGACATCACTCTCTTTTCGTTCTCGAATTAGATGAGGAACAGACGGATAGACAGAAGGACAGACGGACAACACCATCAGACCTTAGCAATGAAAGGGAGTTGTCCTGTTTATTGATCGTGACTAACTAAAATAATTCAGGCGACAGGTTCCGTATGATTGGATCAAATTGTTAAGTCGAAAGTGAGGTACTTAACCTTTGACTATAAATATATTCAAAGTACATTAATCATAGCATCTATGACCATAAATACAGTAGGTACCATTTTAAACTGATAACAATAGCGCGGGAATAAGAGGACCGACGACGAAATCATAAAAAAATAGTGCGTGGAAATGAATTTACGTGATATTTAGATACCGAGAGCCGTGTGACAAATCGACCACTGTTAATTTAAAAATGGCCATTCAATTAACCAGCGCCTTGTTTTAGAATTGCTGCGTGTGGTATTTTTCTGACAAACAACAAATATACAAAAGTTCAGAGAGTTAATAAAAACAAAGGCGATCCATTTCCATTTTTCTTAACACGTGCCTGGATATCATTGGTTTAATTCATAAAAGGAAATACAAACAAATTTGCTGTAAGAAGCAAAGATACCACCACCTGCGCATGCGCGATTTTGCCCTTTTATGTCTAAGAATATGTGCACCAAATTTGGTTTCAATCGGTTGAGCCGTTTAGCCGGAAATGAGAGTACAGACGGACCGACAGACGTACCGACATAATCACATGTTTGATTTGGATTCCTGGAGCTTCAAAACGTGTATTTCCGTCAAAAAGTGGGGGGTCATTTTGTACTCCAATGCACTCTAACGTGCAGCTAGTAAAAATGCAATGGCTCAAGATCACGTGGCAATAATAGAAACAATCTTTGTTTCAACTGTCAATTTTTTATACATAATAAATGCCTCGTACCGTCAAAAATATACACCCAACTCTGAATGCTAAAAAATTGCAAATTTCCAATCAATGAAACAAAACACCCCAAATCCTTTGTTTGGATTCGATTCTTTTCAATAAATAAAACACAAAATCTGTTTCATGGAAATGATACTCATGGGTCGATTCTTTAGGCATATTAAAATTGCTTCAAACAAAATTATTAAGTATGTAAATTCCTAAAAATAATCGACCACTACTAGTACGCTTCGCCTCGCGAACTTAAGCAAGAATCCTTCTTTCGCTGAATCTCGTTCGGTAAAAATACCTACGCGGGCCTTCCTTTCTGAACGCAACTTTTAGACTAATAGTAAATCTGAATTTTTAGGGGAATTTTTCGAAATAAAGAGTTCCCCGTATGTGATGATTGTATCCATCTGTCCCTCGCCTAACTCGAGAACGAAAAAAGACCGCGATGTGAAACCTTCGCCAATCGATTTCTATGAGTTCAAGGGTCAGTGCTATTGAATATGAGCAGGATTAAAAGCCTGATTACCAAATGCGATCGGGGTGGTAAAAACTTCCCCTACTGAAAATCGTAAGCGATTCTTCATATCGTGTTCTTACGTGCTCGGCTTTAAACAGAACGGAAAGAAACTTTTAGATCCCAAGCGTGGTACTTTCAGCAATTCACGATCGCTAAATGTGAAAATTTCCCTGTGCGGACCAAAAGACAAATTCAAAACCAAATTTTTGAAAACGGCCAAGAGACCCTCATGTTACAATACGCAAATGAAATTTGAGATGAGCAAGTTACTTCGTGGTAACGAACTTCAATGAATATAAGGCGCTGGCATAATCTTTATTATTTCCGTTTTGTGCGAAGTATCGATCGATGAATTAAACGAAGCATGTTACGTTCTGTTTTTGCGTTGAATATATCCACAGTTTGAGTGTCTGATTGCTGGGTGCGTTAGGGGAGTGCAGGTACGAATGCGAATGGGGGAACAGGTGACGACTTTTCGAAAGACATTGAACTTTGATGTGTAAAATCCGAATCCATGGAGTTAATATTACCGAAATTATATTTCTAAACGTATTTACGTGAATGGAGAGTTGATATCACTTCGAGGTAAAGATATTTTCGTAGAATTCCTTTTTTTGGTTACCACGTTTCTTTTTATGTTATCCCATTGGTTTTAATTTAATTAGCTATCTTTCTTTGACCTATCTCGCAATGCGAAAATTAGATATTAGTGGGGTACGCAAGTTTGAATTTATTAGATTTTAGTCTGATATTGGTATTGTAGTTTTTCGTGTAGCGAGCATTAAAGCAGTTCTATCCTTTTATTGACCTTAGTGTGTGTTGCAGATAGAAACTTCATGAAAAAATTCTGTCAAATGAATTACCTGTCTTTGTACATCTTTTATACTGGTGTTTTTATACATACGCAATAATTAAAATACATAGGATATTGAGTGGCCTTTAGCATGAGTGGCAGAGCGAAGCAGAGCATTGCAACACCATACCATGTATTTTCTAATTGGTCGGTTTAATTTAATTAAACATTAATTAACAGAAACTATACGAAACGTTAAAATTAACATTTCACACTGACATTTCTGTTTTAAATTCGTAATTCGTAATTTCGTATGAAATTGCGCTGAATAATAAATTATTAATGGATGTTATTATACGCTTTCAGCTAAGTTTTCCATTACTGAAGTGCTGTATATTTTGTTGAAAAGAATTAATCAAAGACAACTATTATGATAACTATGATATGATCATTACATTATTGCTCTAAAATAAATGTTCTCCAAATTATTAGGTATTGCTTTTCCTTTGAAATTAGTACGCACAAGATAGAACTCACCTATAACTGTAACGAGAATCATAAGACCAAGAAGTACAGATAAAATCCCCATTAAGATAATATCCGTCAGGGGTTCTCCTGTTGCTTCCAGAAGGGTGCCGTTCGACGTTCCATTTATTTGAGTATTGTTCAGCAAGCCGATACATGTTCCGTTGAATAGGGTGCAATTTATCTCCAAAAATTCTTCCGGTGACAACGCGTCGCTCCATAGCGTCGGAAAATTATACGTATCTGAAAATGAACACTATTAGTCCATCGTATCGCGTTCATTTTGTTTAAATTAACCACAAAATTTTCTTATCGGGAAACGTAACTATCTAAATACCGATCTCTTTCTCTCGCAACGTGTGCATTAATTTTACGGTCTAATTTACTTTTACGGTCATTAAAAATCTTGATGGTTGTAATTCGATTAACGCGGACAACAATCGACACCATTCGCGGCGAATGAAAGTCGATTGCCGTTGGCTGATCAAAAGGAAATTTATTTATTGGTTGTTTCTGGGCTTTGTTTGCTTTTAGATTGTATGGCGCACAATAAAGGTTCGATTATACTTATCGTATGGCTTTTTATTGAACCGTTAATCGAGTCGGTACCTTCCGACTGAAAAACTACATTTAATAATCTAACCAACAAGGAGCTGGTGTCACCAGCAAGGCGTAAAATGAAACTACATTTTGCTAAAAACTAACTCTACAATATGTCGACATCACAAATTAAATGTCCTCCCATCTGGGCCTCAGTTGGCAGGGATGTCACCATTTACATTGCACATGTGAATAAAAATATTACTGTGGCCCCACGTTGGGCGCCAAATAAATAAAATAAATAGTGCTGTGTGCAATGACGTACGGCCAACTACAATACCCACAAAACACCTGAAAACACCTGTCCAGCTAACTCAAAAAAACCAAAATTAGAAGTTTTAGAATTTCTCCTCGTACACTTACGGCATTTGCCACAAAGAAATGTCCAAATATTGACCTAAATTAATAATTTGTGAGACTCGGTGGCCTCGATTAACTTCAGAAAATGCCAAAGAATTCGTTACGCAGATTGTGATCAACCTCTGAAATAAATCTTGCATACAAAAAAAAATATGACATGAAATCTCTCTCCGGGTCACACAATGGGTTCGAATAAACACACAGAAAATATTAAAATTACTTACAGTTTTCTCTTTTAATAATCCTAATAATCTGGTAGTGAATGGTTTGCGATATTCAGGTACACTTTGCAAAGACACACAAAAACACTCGCTGGCAGCTTCAGGAAACTAGACTTTGACTTAAAAAAAACTGGACTCAATAACTCGAACTAGCTTGATAACTAGATTAGAAATATTTTCGGCGGCTGCTCTGACAACCCTGTCTTCAACAAAATTAAAAAATTAAAAAGGTCAAACGCCCGTAACTTATTACTACTACACTGACCTCTCCTTCCTTCGATTTACAAATAATGCACCGATTACAATTAGATTAGGTAATGTCGCCTGCAAAGGAACGCATCCTCACTTCCACCGAAAATAATGCGCGAATCGTCGACCACCCGCTTCTCTTATCAGCACTATACGATAATACTCCTTTATCGCAAACGACCAGATTTCCCTACAATTTAACACAATTATAGGCAACAAGTCTAAATAAACGATTTACACGAGTGATACAGTGTAAACAAAATTTATGGAATTACAAACAAAATCAAAAAGAAAAATGACACTGAGACACAAATTCAAGTAAAACGAACCAACTCTGTGTTTATTCATAAATACCCTCCCCGATTTACCTTACCATAGTGAAATAGATACAGGGTGACCCGTCATTATTTTTGGCATTATAAACCGCAATAACGTGTACATGACATTGTTTAAGCAACAATATATGTTTTACAAAAATGTAGCTGTTTTGAAACATATACCTATTGCTGATCGTTTAGTTTAAAATATTCTTAAATGCCAAGTGTGCATTAAAAACTAAACACGCAAAACGACTAATACGGAGATTATAGTTCCACTAATGCGCCACACAGGCGTCGGTGTGTCTATAGGGAGCCCATATATACTTTTTCTATATGGAAAAGTAAGTGTATTTTTAAAAAAATAAGATCATAAACGGGGTCGGTCAAAAAGAGTTGCTGGATATAACCCATTTTCTTTTAAAATGGAATACCCTATATATTTGATCTAAAAAGATCTTAAGGATCTTAAGTTCTCTTTTCAAAACACACCAAAAAATGATATCCAAAAAGTGTTAAAAAACTTGAACAACATAACAACTTCAAAAATATTGTTGAATCTTTCAGAACATTTTTATCCTTTTAAATCAAGACTGATTTTTTATATTTTAGTGGTTATTTTCGAAAAAAATTTGATAGCTCTCTTTGCAGATTAAAATATATAGGATGTTCTATTGAAAAATGAGGTAAGGCGCGATTACTTTTTTACCTGACCCCGGATACTTATTTTGAAAACATGTACATTATTAAAACAATCATGTAGAGAAAACTTTCTAATAAAGATTTTCCTGTATCTTTTTTAAGTAAGAAAATATAAGGCCATTCTGAAAATTTCTTTGATCTTCTCTCGTATCTTATTATCCGCGAGAGACAATTTCAAGGCTTCTGTTGGGGTTCAAACATTTCGGGCAGATTACAGACCTACCTAATGTCGACTCAACGGGAAAACTAGATGGCAACACTGTGTATTACGCAATTTTTTAGTACATTCGTCAAGGTGAGAGAGATCGCATGGGGGGGGGGGTAGTTTTCAGGGAGATTTGTGAATAAAAACAATTACTATTGAAACGAAGATTTCTTATCGCTCGGTATGACTGTATGTTTTGCACGGGACTTTTGTATCGCCAGGTGAAAATTTGGATACTCGTTGAAAGTGAACCTCGAAAAGTTGTACAGGAATTTGAAATAGGCACAACCGTGTTTCAGGTTCCTCACAATTTATTAATTAATAACTTGACAGCCAACAAAAGCACGAATTAATTGTCTGAAACATTTTGGTTGGTTGGCGTTTTGTTTAAGTTATTAACACCTTGCATAAACACAACTTTGAGTAATAAACTAGTTTTTTTAACGTAACCACCCCAGAGAACTGCACAAAGAAATGTTTGCACCTTGAACCCTAATGCTTTCGTGGTAACAATTTATTTAAGCGCGTGTTAATGCGGCAACGGCACTTTAATTTACGCCACAACAAATTTTGTGGAACTTGCGGTACAATTTTCACTTGAACTCTGATGAAAAACTTCAACTTTCAAAATTTGCATATCATGCTGAATAAATTAGTTTGTGTAGAAGACAAGACTGCAAAATCTTATTGAACAGTTTGAGGCAAACTTAAAAGAGAACATCTAAAAACAAAAATCAGAATCAAATTAAGGTAATAGACGCCTCGCTTCGGGTTATAATATTCCTTCGCCAAATATTCGATTACAGTACGGTCGGTTATGTTCGAAACCTCAGGTTGTCTTTAATTTCATTTTCGAACCAGCAGAGCTTTCGCCAATATTCAAACGGCCCCTGCACAATAATTGAATTGATGAGGGATGGGTACACCTGCGAGGACAAGGATCATTTCCTTTCCATTTCGCCCAATTGTTTTACCGAGATGCCTCGGCGATCCGGTCCATAGCTTTATTTCTAGGTTATGATAAAAAGGCGCTAGTGGCTTTTATGCGACGCTTTTGTCATATCGCCATTGACTGATATGCAATTTCATCCAAATGAGGCTGCAGCGGCGGCCTCCCTTTTATAAGCGCTCGCGACGCTTTATTGCCGGATTAATCCCGCAGGGTACGAAAACGTAACGTCAATATTTTAATTTTTCCGGCCTAAGCGTGTCCTTATTAATCAAGGATTCGAACAAATAAAAAAATATACCTACCCTGCGTTGAAGGAGTCGCTTCGGGAAAGATAACGTCGTTTATGTGAAACTCGGCGGTATTTTTACCTCCGGTTGCTGTTTTGAGGACGTTCTGCGTTAGCATGACCACTTGCGACGTCGTTGCAATGGCGACCCCCTACGCCCGTCTGTTAATCTGAAACGAAATAATGTGTTAACGTCTTTTTCTTATTTCCAAAACAATTAGAAATATCAAAGTGGTCTGTGCCATAAAAATAGAGTTTGGACAATCTCTTTGGGACAAGGCGTCTTTCGACTTTCATTCTGTGCTCTAGTAACCATTTATCCCAAAAATGAAATACACAAGTTTTGACAATTTCTCGATACCAACAACTCGCTTGATTTCATTCTACATTAAAACTGTACATAGTGCAAACGTACAAATGCACATAAAGTTTGCGGTTGTATGAACAGCAGCTTGCAAAGTGGTTGGCAGCTTTCCACGAAAGTTATTAAATGATGTTTTGATCACGAGAACATGATAGGGAACTACGCGAAAAACTTCCCCCTGCATTTCAACAAGTTTTTTTTTTGACACACAACGTGGAGAATGGAATTCAGAGGCCAGACGCTTTTCCGGGAGATTATCTTACAATATCAACTGCTCTTCGACTTTAATTTTATTTAGGCGACAATTATTTTTAGTAAGCTTCAAAGCTTTATCGCCACATATGACTCGCTTTATTTATATATTTCCAACAATGTACAGCTTAACAGGTAAGAACCTGAATGGATCTCATCTCAGCAGCAGGTATATTTACTTGTTTTAGCCTTTAGTCTCCGTTACCCTATCGTTACTTTGTGATTCTATTGCACACAAGCCTTCCCAAATATGGATTACGACATATAGTAATACCACAGAAGCTTTACTTACGTAGGTGGATTTTAAAATCGGAACGTGAATCGTGTGTAAAATCGTAGTGCAACAATTTTTAAATGCGTCCCCGTTCAATTATAATTTTTTAATTATGTTTCCTGAAAACAACAGGCGCCTAGTAGGTGGACATTGACTCATTAAAAAAACTGGGGAAATTTATTTACGACCGACCCTTTGCAGGGAGTAGGTAATTTATATCTTTACAGTTATTTTTGAAACTAGACACTTGTGTGAAAAGAGGGCTGTGGAGTCACTGAAACTCAATAGCAGAGTGAAGTTTGTAAAAATGTGCAAGATAGTCAGGCATTATGTAAGTTCAAATTCAGGATAGGAGTACTTCAAGGTTCTCTCTTTCATTTATCGCTGATTAATTGAATGAAATACATCATAATTTGGACGTAGCTTTTATGATTCACGAAACCTGCTTGTGGTGTCATTGTCGTCAAAGAATACATCTCCCATCAAGCGGATAACGCCAATTACTTGTAATTGGAATTGTTTGTGCAGATATGGGAGCAGCTAACGTAAATTATATTAAATTTTGCTTGACTCTTTTGTATTTAACTTCATATTTTAATTTTATCATTTCATGAGTATAAGTTGAAGTGTTTCAGGGAATTTTGTGCTTGTTTGGGGCAGTTAAAAATAGTTGATTGCAGTTGTCAGTTGCGGCTAGAATTGAGCTTTAAATTTTAGTTCTGCCATTTCAGCCCTTAACACCGGTGCAAGTTTCCGTAGCTAATCGTTCCTGAGTACTGCCGCTTATCCGTGAGTTCGTACTAGACCGAAAGTTCAGCATCAGAGGACGAAAAGAATGTTTTTTTCTCAGGGAAATGGTTTGCAAGCAGCTGATGGTTCCTTTGACCTTAGCTTGGAGAGCTACTCCTATTTTATATCAGTATGACAAAAGTGGACATTTTTTAATAAGTTAAATCAATGCACAATTCAATAACGGTTTGAGAATTAAGGAAAAAAGCATTGAGTGTCCATTAATAATTTAGCAATTTACTAATGGAGGCCGTGCTAGTAAACATTTGTGAGAAGTTTATTTGCTGTTTTCAAGCAAACCTTTTGTAGAGTTTAAAAAAAATCAAAAATTGGATCCGTTGCACTGTTTAATTACAATGCTCTGATAAAAAAAACAGAACCGAATAGCTTGCTATTGCGAAGGAGGCTTGTTTTTAATGCATTTTTAATCAATAATGAATAAAATGCATATTTTAGGCAACTTTTTAGCGCAGTTGACATAAAAAGCTAATTCGAAGAGTAGTTCTAACAAAACATCTACAAGACCAAGAAGTACATCTCACAAAAAGTTCTAAAGGAAAAAAAAAACATTGGCGGTATTCCACCAGGGTATATCTTATGCAATTTTACAAAAAAATTCAAGAAATACGTTTTTTTTTGGTCAATTTGAAGAGTAAAATAAGGGCAGCAAGTTTTACTCTCACAGCAAGATTAAGGTTTACTAAAATACTCAGGGAAACTAATCGCGCTGCTCGTTTACGCTTAATTGTGGGTGACAAAAAGTCGAGGAAAACTTCCTAAGGGAAACCTCTAGCAATATTCGATTTTTTCAGTAATACATAATGATCGATCTGATCAAATCTGATCAATATACACGGTAGGTTTTCCAAAATTGGTTATTCTAAATTTCCTTTTAAATCAGTAATTTTCCAGAAGAGTTTAGCGCACATTATTCTGTAACTCTGTATGTTGTATGGCACGATAAAATCAATTCAGTCGCCGGTTTTGTGTGCTACAAGCTCATATCCGTCCATGTCCGTCCGTTGATAAGCGCAGGTTGAATTTTGTGAAGTTTGCAGGGGTGTTCGAAGACCGAAAAATTTTAAATGCGCCTTGAACTGTCGTAGAGCTCAGTGCCGGATTCTAAGAAAGCGACATTTTTTTTTAATAAATTGGTGTTGAGCCGTCGTAGTGCTCATTACAGGTAGAGTCGTGATAATAAACATAGTAATTTTTTCGGGCGTTACGTGGCTAGGATCAAGCGCGATTTCAACAGTTTGAAAGTTATTTAGTTGATAATGTTGAAAGCAGCAAATATTTACGATCACTACGTTGCTTACTTAGGTGTGATACATCTCAATCAAAAACCAGAAGTTAAAAAGTGAAGCCGTTGAATACAGGCGACTAGCACAAGGTTCAGTATTCCAGCTGCGTGACGGAGAAATCCATGGGAAATTTTTACGTTGACTCAGTTACAATTAGGGTAAAAAAATTTGTTATGCAATATAAGACCATCTTAAGAATTCAGCAATTAAATTATAAAACTAATTGTAGGAGATTTTGTGTACTTGCTCAGAGCGAGTTTTGCACTGTTTGAAAGTATGATAATTTATCTAATGAAGTTTCTAACTGAGTTGAAAAATTAGATTCTACGGTTGAAATGAGTTTGTAAAAGAGGTGTTGTAATCACCCTCATTTTATTAATCCAGGAGATCAAAAATTAGATTCAAATTAGGAATCAATGGCCATTAGAAAAAAGGAAAACCCAGTTCTAAATGGCGATACTTTTCTTTTTAAATTTAACACGTAATTTCATTTTAATATGGAAGTTTGTAAAAAGAGCAGAGTTTTGATTAATTTATTATATAAAAAAAATCAAGTCGTAATTATTTACAATAAGGAGATGCACATCGGAGAAGTGACCGGTTAAACCTTTCAGATTTCTAAGAAAGATTAGGTCCATTTGCCTGAGTAAATTATAATTAATATATGCCCTGAACAATATTAGTGTAACATTATGCGCGTTTAAATGGGAATAATTTTCCTGTTAAAAAAATAAATACGTACCATTAAAAGGTGATTTTGATTTATTAAAATTTGTTTCTCAAAATGCTATAATCAAACAAATATTGTTTTAATCAATAAAGAAAAATATAATAAAGTTAATTTTGTGTAACAAATAAACCAAATACGAATAGGATACGAGCCCAGACGCATATGAATTGTGACACATTTACGAATAGATGGCAGTAAAGTGGGCAGTAACATACCCACATTGATTAATAAATACTTATCTAACTTTGGTTCCGACACATTTAGTGGAAAATGTTACTCAAAATTCGCCGTACACTGAATTCTGAATATTTTCGCAACGCAAGGTGGTCATTTGAGCCTTAGGTTTAGTATTTGTTGCACCACCTTTAAGTTATTCAATAATACTAAATAAAAAAAGTAATCAAATAATGCAACACACAGCAAATTTACTTTACACTACTGTTGCATAGTTATGTTCGTTGGGAGAATGCTTAAATCAAGACCGGACCTTATCAGTACTCTTTTCATCGCAATGAAAATATACTGGCGCGTTTAATTAGTTTGTCCTTGACGGTGTACGGCTATTTTAATCTCACTAAGGAAAGTAGTTTGCTTGACGTAAACTATTTATTACTTTCCATTACGTTCGCATTAATCATTACTCTTTGAGTGGATAAAAATGACACATTAGAATTAAATCACAAAATCACAAAAGATTTTACCAGGGATTTTACTTGGTAACAGAACTAAGCATTTATTCCTTGGTATTTCCCGATCGAAAACTTTTACCGGATTAACTATTAGAAGACAGTCGCGATCTTGTTCGATACTCGAAACGTAACGCCGAACAAAAACTATTAATCTGAACCGTCTGTCTCGAGAATCTTTTTCTACCAACTCTTCTAACTAATCTTCTACGATCCAGAGAATAATCTCATGCCTAATTTGCAGTTGTAATGGAATACATCTAATTAAAATAACTTAATATGATCCAAAACTCCGACATCTAGGCTCGAGACACCCCAAATTCATTAATAAAACAATGCTCTTCAGAAATTAAACGACGCATCCATTTCACCGAATGGTCGCTTATTTATTCTTACAATTCCACTACCAAATGATAACTGTGACACCCTATAAATACGTAATGAGAAATCCCAAAATCTCTAAAACTACAACGAAATTTCTAAAAAATTTAGATGCAAATTTAGAGCTACCGTTCCAAAACCTAAATCCTATCTCCAAAAGTAGGTGCATTGCCTAATTTAAGTATAACATTAATCTTCAGAAAGTAACATGCTCGAGTTTGATCAACTAATGTAATTATGGTCAACAACAATTTAGTCCACCAGAATTTTCCATTTTTATACACAATTAAGGGTGCGCCCATTAAGTGCACACCCCCTTTCAGTGAATAGCATTTATTTGCTGCGACCAATTTTGTTTGAATTATAAGTGTATCGCACTAATTAGCTTGTGCACTGATATTAAACTTGTTTTGCGTAATTAAATACAAGTGGTGGTAAATTGCAATGTTAAGCAATTATCTAAATTACTCACCCCGAAACTTGTATAAACGCAGATTTGTACACAGCCACTCTAGTCAACGTTTTCCAAACGTATACTTCACGACACGACCTAATGAATTTAGTAAACGAAAAATTACTACCCCAAAGTGGCCGAAAACGCAAACAAACATGAAAAATGGTCCGTTGAAACTCGCAGCGATAAAAACAGTAAACTAAATAAATAAGATAAATGCTACAATTTAAGGACCTACCAGTCACATACTGAGCAAATTCGCTACTGCTGCCCATTGTTTATAATATATAAGTCGTATAAAACTTTTTAAAGGCCATTACTTGAATCACAGCCCGTTGTTCTCCAGTCGCCCGTTTCATCTTTTGTTGAAAATAAAATACATAAAACATTAAACGCGTTCGCACGCTAGCGTCGCTTACTTATAATGTGGTGTAGTAGATATCGATAATTCACCAAGAAACTCGGCTATAATTTTCGATGTCGGGAAGTATGCCAGTAGCTTCAGGTTTTTGTTTGTTGCGAAATACGCTGCCGTATTTTTTATTTCCAACACCTACAATCGGATTGCGATGTGTTCAAGAGACGCGTGTAGTTCTGGCAGGTGATTTATGTGTCGGATAGATCTAATATAATAACTACTTAGGGATTTAGTGATAAATTTTATGGAAGGTGACGTCGAGGAGCATTTATTTTTCCAAATACATTCCTTAAAATGAAATGAATTTGATTGTCTTCAGTTAATGGTTTCAGAGCAATGTTTTTATTATGTACTGGTTTTCTCTAGAGCAATTCCAACAAATACCTAGAGGGACGCTTTTGACTACGAGTCTTAGTATGTCATATTCGTATTTCTGTTGCGATGCCATATGAATAAATTACGTTCGCGCGTTACTGTTGACGGTTCTTTAAAGTAAATAAAAATAAATAAATTGCCGTTAGAGAATATGCTCCTGTCCCAATCTCCTTTGTTATAGAATTGGAATCTTTGAACAAGATCAATTCCTTGGTTATGCGAGGTTTAAACACTAAAGTGAATATATTTTATCATGAAATCATTGTCAGTTCTTATGATGTAATATGTCTTACTGAAACTTGGTTGAGTGATAGTATCAATAGTGCGGAACTATTCCCGGATAATATGTTCACCATCTTTAGATGTGATCGAAACTATGATGAACTTAATGTTTCTCGAGGTGGAGGAGTCTTAATAGCCGTTAGACATAACACAGCCATTGACGTTTCTATTTTGGACCTAACTTTTCTCACAAACATTTTCAACTATATAGAAATTGTCGGGTGCAAATTGACTTTTGGACATTTACAAATGTATATAATTAATGTTTATATTCCTCCCAACTTATCGTTTAACGAATTTAGTGATTTTATTGAATCATTGTCTCATCTCAATCAGCTTTGTGACGACAAAATAATAATTTTGGGTGACTTTAATCTCCCTAACTTTTGCGGAGAAAATAACCACCTAGACAACAAATGTTATCAACTATTACAGTTTCTTGATTATGTTGGTTGTTCCCAGTTAAATAATATTCGTAATGTGAATAATTAATAGAACACTCGATTTAGTTAACAGTAACTTGAATTTGCAAATCGTTAAAAGTCAGTGTACTGTTCTACGTGAAGACGAACATCATCCGGCGTTAGAATTTCATATCAACTTAGAGTTCGAACGTAACAATAACTTGAAATCAAAGTTTAAACCAAAACTGTATAACTTTAAGAAAGCAGATTATCACACTCTGTACAATGACATTATGAATTTAGATTGGCATTTTCTAACTTCTATTACTGACATTGACACAGCGTGTACTGAATTCTATCGGGTATTAGGTTTGACGCTTGACAAAAGTGTACCTACATATACTAAAAATCATGAACATAAATTCCCCCCCTGGTTTTCACAAAATTTAATTCAACTTATAAACAAGAAGCAAAAAGCGCACAAAAAGTATAAAACCTCTGGTATGTTGTGTTATCAAAATGGATTCAAACGCTTACGAGCATTAATAAAAAAAGAAACACGTATCTTGTATAAAAATTTTACGGGTCGAACTGAACAGGTGCTTAAGACAAATCCGAACAAGTTTTGGTCCTATGTACGTAGCAAAAAAGGAGTAACACGTATTCCAAGTGAGGTTGAGTGTAAATCTCAAATTTATAATACTCCTCAAAATATTGTTGATATTTTCGCTTCATATTTTGCAAGTGTATATGAAAAAGGAGGCCCCTGTGCCAAAATTAATAATGTTTACATCAACAGCCCTTATATTCATATTAATTCTGTTTCTGAACAGGAAGTCATTGAAGCCATAAAAAGCTTAAAAAACAAACCGACCGCCGGAAGGGTCCGTTAACTTGGCCCCCCCCACTGAGAGATTTCATAGTCGTATTATTTTGAAATGAATGCGCTCGTTATGCGCTCATATGCGCCACCGATAATAACTCTTGCGCCATTATCGTTTTTTAGAAATCCGAAAAAACATTAGGGGGGGGCCAAGTGAACGTAGCCCCCTCCAGTACGTATTTTGTCCCTTGTAACTAGGTCACCTGATACATTTGGTTATGCGCTCAATTGCGCCACTTGAATTAAAGCTAGCGCCATTACGGTTAAGCCGTGACAAATTTTCAAAAAGTGGGGGGGCCAACTTAACGTTTTTAAAAGTTACTTTTTTTTAACATCTTTTCATACGAAATTGTACTCTCAGGTATGCGCTGAAATGCGCCGTAAAAAGATATCTTTGCGCCATTATTGTTTTTTGGTTATCCTTAAATATATTTGGGGGGGGGGGCAAGTGAACGGAATCCCCCATAACGCATTTTGCTACCGGTATTTGTGCCACTTGATACATCTGGTTATGAGCTCAATTGCGCCACTTGAATTAAAGCTAGCGCCATTACGGTTAAGCCATAAAAAATTTTTAAAAAGTGGAGGGTCTAACTTAGCGTTTTCAAAAGTTATTTCCGGAAGTGCGTCCATTTTGAAAATATTTTACATCGATTCGGCCTTCGGAGTAACTCCTAAATACAAATTTTTAAAAACCTACCTATTTTACTTTCTCAGAATCGTTTAACTAAAGCTCCCAAAAAACACCCTGTATAGTGTTTCTGAAACACTATAATGGCGCCAAGATTTTTGTTTACGGCGCATTTTAGCGCATGATGAAAGGTACGATGTAGTAGAAAAAACATGTTAAAAAACGTAACTTTTGAAAACGTTAAGTTAGCCCCCCCCCTTTTTAAAAATTTTTTATGGCTTAACCGTAATGGCGCTAGCTTTAATTCAAGTGGCGCAATTGAGCTCATAACCAGATGTATCAAGTGGCACAAATACCGGTAGCAAAATGCGTTATGGGGGATTCCGTTCACTTGGCCCCCCCAAATATATTTAAGGATAACCAAAAAACAATAATGGCGCAAAGATATCTTTTTACGGCGCATTTCAGCGCATACCTGAGAGTACAATTTCGTATGAAAAGATGTTAAAAAAAAAGTAACTTTTAAAAACGTTAAGTTGGCCCCCCCACTTTTTGAAAATTTGTCACGGCTTAACCGTAATGGCGCTAGCTTTAATTCAAGTGGCGCATATGAGCGCATACCGAGCGCATTCATTTCAAAATAATACGACTATGAAATCTCTCATTGGGGGGGGGGGGGCAAGTTAACGGACCCCGCCGGAACTGATCAAATACCTGCCTTTTTAATTAAAGATTGCTCTTGTATTCTAACATATCCCTTAACAATTTTGTTTAACTTATCTTTAAAACAATGGACTTTTCCAGCTGTTTGGAAAGTTGCTAAGGTGTGCCCGATATTAAAAACAGGTTTGGCATCTAAAGTTGAAAATTATCGCCCCATATCTATTCTATGCAACTTCTCCAAAGTTTTTGAAACAGTACTATACAAAAAACTTTATCAACAATTTAACACGCAGTTGTCTAGTTACCAGCATGGTTTCGTTCCCAATAGATCAACTGTTACAAATTTGACTTGCTTTGTGCAATATTGTTCTGAAGCACTAGATAATAGACAGCAAGTTGATGTTATTTACACAGATTTCAGCAAAGCCTTCGATAAAATTGATCATAACATTATTTTAAACAAGCTTGTCGAATATGGTTTCAGTTGCCCTATTGTTCATTTAATGAAGTCATATCTAACTAACCGACGTCAATTTGTTTCCTATAACGGGCATGACTCACAATCATTTATTCCTACATCTGATGGAGTGCCGCAAGGGTCAACTCTTGGTCCCTTTCTCTTTTTAATATTCATTAACGATTTACCCTCCGTAATTTCATCTCGGAGATTATTGTTTGCGGATGACTTAAAATTTTTTACTAGGGTCACAAGCCACAAGGATTGCGTGAGCCTTCAAAGCGATTTAGAAAGTGTTTATAATTGATGTAACGCAAACAGGTTGTACCTGAACATTGATAAATGCAAGGTGGTAACTTTTTCACGCAAGCGTCAATTAATCCGATACAATTATCAAAATCAAAATACACCCTTAAAAAGAGACACTCAAACAAAGGATTTAGGGGTTCTGTTCGATAACATGCTAACATTTAGCTTACACATTGATACAATTGTTAGGCAATCTTTTAAAACCTTCGGTTTATTATACGCATTGGTTCAGATTTTGCAAATTTGTCAACTCTTATACTACTTTTTTCTACATTTGTACGAAGCAAGCTTGAATATGGTGTACTAGTATGGAATCCAGCATTTAAAAAACACGAAGAATGCCTAGAACGTATACAACGTCGTCTTTTAAAATATGTAGCATTTCGCTGTGATGGATACTACCCTACAAGAGGTTACCCACAAAATCTACTGGTAGAAAGATTCAATCTTTTACCCTTAAGTAGCAGACGTAAAAGAATAAGTGTGTCGTTCTTGTACAAATTATTATGTAATGAAATTGATTGTGTCACATTACACAATTATTTAAATTTCTCTGTGCCTCGTTCTTCCTCCAGGCATTTACTAACTTTTAAATTACCCTATTGCAGAACAAATCTCTTACAAAATTCCCCAATTTATCGAATGTGTCATAATTATAACTCGGTATGCGATACTGTTGATATTTTTAACACTAATTTAAAATTCCTTATAAGTATGATCCAATAATTTTTGTCTTTTTCTTTTTTGCTTTTGCCATTGCACTAATACAATTTCTCTTATTTACCAATATTGTATTTTGATTTATGACTTTATTTTGTTTATTGTATAACTCTGTTAACAATTTTCTTTCGCTTTAGTTATAAATCTATCATTATTATTTTTGTTACATTTTTGTTAATTTTTATATATTTCTGTGCGGCTTTTATTGAACAATATTTAAGTTTGTCCTGTATTTAGACTAGATAGTCTGTTTGGACAATAAATTATTATTATTATGGTCGGTGTTTCTTGTGAGAGCTCAGGTCTAGCCTGGTTAACTAATCGCACGGATTAAAATCAAGTGACGATTAGTGTCTGTGTCTGTGTCTGGTGAGGTTATGTAGGGTCCTACAAAAAAAAAAAAAAAATCACAGACGTACATTTAAATCTAGGGATAGTATGTAATTCATACTTACCAACATACCTATTGATGGGCACAATAGCCAACGCTATCAGGAAAGAGGAAAACAAAACAAAAAAAAAAATCATTATAATAATTCCTGTAACTTTATTAAATGGAGTTTATTGTGTTAGTGTTTCTTTGGCTTTGCGTTTGGGTTGAATACGAGTGGGTTGTGATAACGTGGTGTGTTTGTGGGAAGAAGGAGTTTTGTGTTTTTTAAATGTGCTAGGACGTGTAACTTTATTCGGTGGACCTGTCTTTGTGGTACATGTTGCCTTACTTGTATTTATGGTGTTTCTTTGTTCTGGAGGTTGTATTTGTGTTGTTGCTTGGGTTATTGATGGAGATATTACAGTATTTTGTGAGCTAGTAGTGCTGTTTAGGTTTTTGCGTTTGGGTTGAATACGAGTGGGTTGTGATAATGTGGTGTGTTTCTGTGAAGAAGGAGTTTTGTGTTTTTTAACTGTGCTAGGACGTGTAACTTTATTGGGTGGACCTGTCTTTGTAGTGCATGTTGCGTTAATTGTATTTATGGTGTTTCTTTGTTCTTGAGGTTGTATTTGTGTTGTTGCTTGGATTATCGGTGGAGACATTACGGTATTTTGTGAGCCTCTAGTGCTGTTAAGGTTGCTGCGTTTGGGTTGAGTACGAGTGGGTTGTGATAACGTGGTGTGTTTCTGAGAAGAAAGAGTATTGTGTTTTTTAGCTGTGCTAGGCCGTGTAACTTTATTGAGTAAGGGCGTCTTTGTAGTGCATGTTGCGTTACTTGTATTTATTGCGTTTGTTTGTTCAGGAAGTTGTGTTTGTGTGGTTGGTTGAGTTAAGGGTGGAGATATTACAGTATGTTGTGTGTCATGTTGTGAGTCTAAAGTGCTGTTTAGGCTTTTGCGTTTATTATTATTATTATTATTATTATTACCAGCTGTTCCGCATCTTCACAATCAATAATCCCAATAATTTTATAACCTGCCAAAATTTGAAAAACGCGCCAGTTAATTGAGATCACCCACCCCCTGCTGTGTGGTTACAAATGGAATATATTACAAACGGAGTGTGGTAGAAATGAATACAGAATACACAGATTCCATAGCAATCATGCAAATTTGTATAAACACTAAACCGCAATTGGTTATGCTTGGCTTGTTACTGTATAGCTTCGTACCTTAGGTTAATTAATAGTAATAAGGACAGCCAATAATGTAAATAAATAAGCGTAGTCATCTAAAATCTGAACCCAAATGGCCAAATCCACGCAAGAAAACGAGAGTAAACAAGAAACAACTGCATGTGTTCTTATCTTTCGTAAAGCAGTGGTCAAAAACTGACATTATCCCACCTCCGTCTTGGTATAAATTCGGCATAATTATATCCTTTCATTAAGGTACTTATGTATTTAAAAAAATGATATTTTAGTATAAGAAACAGTCATTTTTCATAAATGTGTTTTCAACATTGATAAATAGGTAAGTAGACTGAGAACGGCACAATATAAAAATAAATCGAACGTTTTATCGCCTAAAACACACTTTTCCGAGCCCATGGATCTCTGAATGCAATTAATAGGGTTGATGTAAGAGACAACCTGAACACCTTACTACCAAACATGTATCATTTGTAAGTACCCTCTTTTGACACTCCGTTTTAGAGATATGACCCCACCAACGGATGCGTCTCGCCGACATCTATCACTTTCTCTCTGTGAGTACCCGACACTTCGTTTTCAATGTAACTTCACTCCTTCGACGAATGCGTCTTTTCGAAATGTATCATTTTGATCCAGCTTAACAAATGCAATTTAGAATCCAAGATATCGGAATCAACACCTAATGCTCGATATTAATAATAAGCGTCCTCGTTCCATAAATTTTTTTATTCTTGCAAACAAACTGGGCCTAATAATTTATGTGACTTTGCTCATTATTTTTAAATCTAAACACTTGTGAAGAAAGCGAACAGGTCAGCGATTGAAGATCGATGGTGGAGTAAAGTTTGTAAAGATGTCCATTACTCTTAAGAAATTAATAATGAACTTCAAACTCCACCGCAGTGCAAAGTAATTTCTTTTCATTTACTACTGATTAATTAAATTGAATACATAATACTATGCACGTAGTTTTTATAATTCACAAAACTTTGAGTGTGATTTATTTGCTTCGAGTTGAATGCATTTTCCATGAGCCACTGAAGGCGCGCGTTGCGGTTATTGTCAAAACCCATTCTTGTGTATTTTTCGTCGAGAGATTAAAGATTAAAAAGGAGACTGACTGAAAAGTACCGATAATGTGATTTGGCACTCTTAAAAGCCTTGAAAACTTTCGTAGATCTTTAAGAGCTCAACTATTAATACAAACCTTTAATAAAGGTCCTTAAATTAAGGATCTTAAAGGTTCTGCTCTTCAACCGTGTGTAGAATTGAAGCTTGTGGGAGACTTTAAGAAGCTCTTGGAGTTTCTTTGCTACCCTTAAACGCTCGTAAACCCTTAAAAGCCCATAAAAGCTGTTGCAGAATGTTAAGGGCGCATAATGCTCTCTACTTTTAAGGGTTGTTAAACAACTTTCAAAGACATTGAAATGTGTCCATCGACGCTAGATTGTCCTTGGAGTTACTTGAAAATTCTTGAACACCTTTCTGTGCTCATAGAAACTACCAAGCTATTTAAGATACGCTTAGAAACTCTTACAGCTTGAAAAGTGCTTGAGAACTGTTCAGGATCCTCATATTAGTCATATTAGTCACCCTTAAAGATTATAAGAAGTTCTTCTAGAGACTCTTAAGGACTATCGAAGCTTTTAAGAGCCAGCTACGTCTCTCTGAGGAAAATGAAGTTGGGTAGAGGCTTTTACATACACGACTATTAAAGCCCCTGAAAGGTGCTTAAAAGTCCCTAAAGTTCCGTAAGAATCTTTAAATCTCTGACAATGAGCTCCGACGGACTGACCTTGATGACCCCGGAAAACTCTGCAAGGCTTTTAAACTGCAGAATCCTTCGTTAGTTTTCAACAAAGTTTAATTTTCAAGAGTAATCCAGAGGAGTCTTTTGGACAGATACCTCTTGGAGACTTTTCAAAACCTTGAAAGCAAGAAGCCGTTCCAAAAGTCATAATGCCAAGAATTTCCCAAGGTCAGAACTTTAAACTCAATTGGGATCTAAAATTCCTAAAAATTGAACGATGTACACGGTGGTTCAAATTCGTGGCTCACCATTGAGATAGGTATCCGCAACGGTGAGAGATACAGCGTAGGTTAAATAGGAGCAAAATTTACGTTTTTGTGACTAAAAAGACGCATTTGAAATTTTTGAAAATGATTGAGATAACCGAAAAACTGAAAATGTCAAAACTTGAATGGTTGAAAATGGCACAGTCCATGGGCACGAGAGATGTAGAAGCTACAAGCTACTACTTTCTTATTTCTTACGGATGTCATATTGGATTTTGAGGGAATAAGATAGCGGACAAAACAAATAAGAAAATTATTTAAATACATTGCCATCATAACCATGTTGATCCACCAAGATCTAGCTACCCGTATGTGTTTTGTTGAAAAATGAATGTAAAACATTATTGATTTTGGAATTTTTCTTGTAAATTTATGTAAAAGCATAGGGTGTGACACGTGATTATTTCTCTTTTTCTGTCCTCTATCTCATTCCATAAAAATCCACTATGGCGTCCATAACAAATAAGAGAGTAGTGGCGTGTAGCTTCTACATCTAGCGTGTTATGGAAATTCTTATACCTACCAAATTCTATGGGCAGTCTTTTCCGAAAAAGAGTGCCCATAGAAGGATGCTAACAGAAACCGTCGATTTCCGACCGTTTAAACTAGGGCAAATGAAAACGAAATTGGCCATTTTCGGTTTTTCGGTGATATTTTCAAAAATGTTTCAAATCATAAATCTGGTACCAAGGTCAGAATATCGAGTTGAAATCAAGATCAGGTTTCAAATGCGAAAAAAACTGATCATAAACGTAGGTTCGCAATCGAAATTCCCAAAGTAAGGATTTTGAACTTAGTTTGATGTCAAGTTCCTAAAAATTGGACCATGAACGTTGTCCAAAGTCAAAATTCCGTGGCCAAAAGTCGAAATGTATAGACCTGATATTGCCATATGCTGAATATTAGGGTAGAGCAGAGTCGGATTTCCGTACTCAATGTCAATTTCTTTCTCAAGCTGAGAATTTCTAGTTGAAATCTAAATTTAGGTATCAAACTTGCAAAAGTTGGATTATCAACGTAGTAAATTGAAATTCCCAAAGTCAAGACTTTGAACTTAATTTTGTCAAAATTCAAAACGCATATTCGGGTTACTGTTCGCAACCCCACAAATTCAATCTCAAAGCCATAATTTCGAATTAAAGTCATAATTTAGATTTAAATTTGGAAAGCTGGATCTGACATTACTGAAAAATGAACTATAAACGTCGAATTATTTCTAACCTTTTCAACTTTATATAGGCGATGTTCCTTTTTTTGGCGCAATGACCTTTTTTTCTAATTTTTCAAGTAGACCTTTTCATTCTTATCATTTACTTTATTAACCCTAAAAAAAACTCAAAAATGTCAATATGTAACTTGTTTAAAATTAATTTCACCCATTTTGCCGTATTTTTAATTAAGATGGTTAACAATCGAAACATGTAGTATTCCAATTTCAAATTTTATCATTAAATTAAATTATTATGGGGAAGGTTTAGAGTTGTTTACAATCCAATTGGTTCACTCACCCCATTATAAGAGTCCAAAAGTTGAAATGTAGACCTAAAGTTGCCAACTGCTTAATATAAACGTACAGGAAAGTGAGGTTTCTGAGTTTAAAGTCAAAAATCCATTCTCAAAGTCAGAATTTCGAGTTGTAATGAAAATGAATGTATCAAATTTGTTAAAGTTTACTTCTAAACGTCGAAATTTTGACTACAATTTGTAAAAATTGGGCCACGTTGGCGAAAGTCGAAATTCAGAAATCAATGGCTTGCAAAAACTTTTAAAAGATTTCAAAAGAGTTCAATAAAAGATTTTTAGGGATTCATAGAAGCTCTTAAAGATCCATGTGCTCACACCTAAAGCGCCATTATCCTGCGTAGATAAGGCGATTAATAAGGAAGAAAAAGAAGCGTGGTACGTGTGGAGTTTAAAAGGAAAATTAATATGTTGCCGTATGTAATAAGTGCGAAGAAAATTACATTCGCCGAGTTAGACTTGGTGATAAATTGTAATAAAGACCACCAGTTGATTTTTTCGCAATATCCCAGGAAAAATTGTATTAAAAAAGCATTGGAATCATTCATATTGTTGTGTAAACAACTTAATGTAGACGTTATTTCTGTCTGAACATCGAAATTAATGATGTGACACTCTGCATATGAGAAATTTTTCAAATTTTTAACTCAATCAGCGGGAATATTTTCGAATTAGGCACAGAGTTGGTTCGTTTCATTTGAATTTCTATATCAGTGTTGTTATTGCTTTTAGAAATGTTGTTAAATGGGTTATTCCTGTTTAAATTTTGTCGCTTTTGTAAATTATTTAATTTAGATAAGGTGTTAGCAGTATCTGGCAAAATTTGCGTTATTAAAAAAAAGGTTACATCTGGTCGTTTGCGATAAAGAGTTTTATTATTAAACGAAATTTAATTAACGCGAGTGTTCTGGTGCTAATAAGGAGATGGAGATTTTACAAATGATTGCGCGTTTCAGAGAGAACTGGTAACGTTTGGCGCGTTCCGTTGTGATTGGCGATTTATTGAAAATTTCATAAAGGAGATTATTTTATGGTGGAGGTGGTGTTTCCGTAAATTCTGCATACAATGGGTAAACGAGGCTGCTGCTGTGAGTTTACGCGACGTCAAAAAAATGAGTTCATCTGTTTATGATAAATAACGGGCAATCAGTCCTATCTGTTTTGTCGAAGACGCAGTTCGTCATTCTTTTATAACTAATCTGTGCAGAAGCAAGTTCACCAAAGTAGTGTGAGAAGTTTAACGCATGTTGTCTAGGAAACAGTGTAGTACAGTGAGGCCTTTTGTTCAGATTCTCTTTTTATTAAAAGTGCAAAGTTTCTACCGGTCGAACAGTTACCGAAAATCTTGTTTTTGACTGTTTTTTTCTAAATAAGTAGCATAAATGTTGTTTAGACAATATAAATAATTACTTCCCCATCTAAAAGGTTTCTGATTTTAAGCAATATAGAAAAAGAAATATGTTAGAAAAAAAGAATCATCAGAATCGGAGCTGTTTCTGAGGACTTCCCGAGAAAAACCTTCATTGACGCGACTATTTTGAAATGTAAAATTTTTAACAATTGTAGTGACAGCTTTTAGTTCATTACAGTACACTTTAGCGCCGCCAAAACATCTACACAGATGGCGTTCTACGCATCATCATGTATTGCTCCGAAATTAATTTGACTTTAATTTGTGCCTGGAATACGAATTTACGGGAAACGAGATCTTTCTGGGACGATTTCCATACTGTTTTTCTTTGCTTTGTTTTACATACTGTGATGTGCGCTCTTCCATTTAATAATAGTGTAACGTGTAACCAATATCGAAAGGTATCAGTGTAATAAAATATTTAGGTTTAACTGAAACTTTTAAGGAATAGTAGTGTGAGAGAGAAAAGAAAATTCGCAAATGGAGAAACTTCGCCCATTTAATAAATCTTTTCCAGAATGGAAAACGAATAAGTAGACCGCTTTGCCTTTAAAATTCAAGCAACCGAATGAAACGGTTCTATAATTTCGTAACATCGCTATTAAAAAAACACTTCTTAAGGTAATCGAAAAATACTGCATGACGTACGCCACTTTTCAGCTGAAAGGTTATTCGCGTTGATTTATTTTAGATTTTTGATTCAAAAGCGTCGATATTCGTCGGTAGGTGAAGTTTTACTAACGCGGTCCCGGCTTTCAATTGAACTTGGTACTCCAAGAACGGATTAACCGAAACTTGGAATATTGCTTCATTTAGTTCATTTGTGCTCCAGTTTAGATGTCAATTGCATCAGTTCTCTTGTAATGTGCCCTCGCTACTTAGTTGTCACTGTCAGCATAATGGTCTTCGCACTCCTCTAAATTGTGGACTAGTTGAATTTAGCAGTTACGTAACTGAATTAGGCTCGTCGTCGGCTTAATTCGAACTTCTTCTATTCGTTCATAAGTATCAAGCAACAGCAAAATTGTGTTTGCGAAGTGAACATTTTAACAATTCAACGAGCTGCAAAATCTACAGGATTAACTTGCAAATTTAAGTACCATATACGTGTATAGTCTTGCATTTGCAATAAAATTTACATAGAAATAATCATGTCTCTTGTCGTTGTGATCGCCTTGAAAGTTCTCGGCTTCATGTTGAAACGGAATATGAAATGAAAACTGATAAACTGCAAACTTGAATACATAGCAAATTTTCATCTGATAATACTTCACAAAACTGCGCACAATTAGTACGAGTATAAATTTTAGTGAATTTCATGATAGATAAATGATGAATACTGCTGTGTGCAATTGCAAACGGTCATTAAGCCACCCAGAAAACACCCCTGTCCAGCTAGTTCAATTAGATAGTCACTCACAATAACAAATCCAGAATGGGCTCAAACTGTCATTTAAACACTGCACAAACGGATATTTAAACAAAAAATTAGACGTTGTCGTTCAAACTATGTAAATTAACATTTTGGATCCTACGGGTCAAAATCTATAAGGAATTCTCGTTAGCTTACTTGTTTATGTTTATAGATTGTGCACAGTAGACTTTAAAACGACAAGGATGTTTAAGATTGGACTACTACATCATTCTCTGTGTTTTTGTGGACTGTAGTATGTACCTATTCATTTATTTAACATTTTTAAAGTTGAATGTTGCACTAGATTCGCAGGTAACAAACGTAGTAGTAAATAATTATAATTAAAAAGTAAAGGGATAGCGACTTTTACTGAAAAGCCAATCAAACCTCAATTGTAGAAAGTTTCGATTGAAATCGCATTGTTTCTCATGTAATTTGCAAACATTTAAATGAAAACAGATTCACAATTCGCCACATATATATTTATTCAAGTTTTCTGGCAGTTTGAAATTTAAGTGGATTTCCAACCGCGAGTTTGGACAAAATGGAACCTTTATAGATCAGATTCGAAGAGTTAAACTTTCCACCCTCGATCTTTTAATAAAGTTCAGGCGCATGATACGAATCACTGCTGGAATATTCGCACCAGGAGATCAACTAAGTAACTCTACACATAGTTTTGCGAGCTCTCTTCGATTTATTTATTACACTGTACAGTGTACACCCAGCTGGGGTTCTTAAGGAGTACAATCAGACGATTATGGTTTCAGTCGCCATTTTTTTCATTCTAATTGGGAATTAGATTTCGGTCTCATTTTGAACTCCGCTAAACTGTGAAGCGCATTTTTGTAAAAAAAAAGAAAAAAACTTTTCACGCAAAGAATCGAACCCGGGCTGACCGGTTACAAGCTGAGTTTCCTTGCCACTGGATCATTATGACACACATTCAATCGTTACTAAACCACTGAGTTCGCAATCCCAAATAGTTGTGGGGAAGGGTCAAGAACACGTAGAGAAGTTTGTGTCAAATTGATAAAGAAAAAAGAACCTTTCATCACTGTCTGAATAGTCCGTTTCGCCCGCCAGTTAAAAACATTGAGCAGCCCTGTTTTAGTACAATGATTAATTAATTTCCGGTTAAACTTTCTGAATAATAACCCTCATAACATGCTCGTGATCCTCATAAGGAGACGTGCGAGAATTTTAGATTGGAATTAACAAAACAATTGCGCACTATTAAGTAAGTACTTCACGCGACACCACTGTCTTCTTTTCTGCTTGACGAAACCGGTAACTTCATACCCATACAAAACATAAGCTTCCAATGCTAAAATCAACCAGAAGGTGACCGTAACCTTTTTTTTGTTGCCTATATTG
>NW_022170738.1:29156365-29257819 GCF_008802855.1 Photinus pyralis | reverse complement strand
TACTTTTATATCCCAATATTCGATTAAATTAAAATTCTTGTGTAACAAAAAGGAACATTAGGAATAAGTGTAGTGTGCTCGGAGTACTTATATTGGAGGAAACTGCAAAAAAGTGGTTTGAAACCGGACTTTGGTGCAACGAACCAAAGATCATACTACATGATCTTTGAACGAACGTTCCATTTGCCAATTTGTATTGTGTACCGACCTAAAAAGGGTATAAACCATTTCCCCATAAGGAATAGGTGTAGGTGCATTGTTAGTGTATTTAATTTATCGTAGGAAAATTCGCCCTAGAAAATTTAGCCCAGGAAAATACGCCTCTGTAAGATTCACCTTTGAAGATTCGCCCCCGAGTATTTGTATAAACCCAACATAAATATAATTTACTATCTCCTTGCGTAATTGACACACTTGCTACCATCAAATTAGAAATTATTGACAGCCAAAGGCATATAGTTTCGTGCAGCTTAATAAAATGGTCATTAATAATAATAACGCACATACACAAATGTCAATCCTAACTCTAATTTATTAAGTCCATCCCTGACCAATGCCTCATGTGTTGTATTTATGTATATCAGACTACACACAAGTTTATATCTTGCAAATTACTATACAGAGTGGCCCAACGAGAAGTATACAGAGGGCTTTTAGGGTATTAAATTTAGAAATTTCGCAAAATCCTCGAACACGTCAATTTTGTATTCGAGGGGGAGAACTTTTGGAATACAAATCACGAACCCAAGTCTTCACCCCTCTACGTAGGGAGCTTAACCCCTAAAATTTTGAATGGAATCCTATGGCAAACGGCACATTATTTGAAAGCCAATTTAAACGTGATTACTAATCTGCTGCGCTTTTTAAATTCTATTGATGATATATTCAGTTGTAAATTCGAGTAAAACAACTTCTATTTCCTGTTGTTTTTTAAAGTGAAGAAAAACATCCTCTAAATTGGGAATTGATGTCCCGTTTCTATTTATGAGAACGACTATTACCGTCTCTTTAGTGTGGATATTCTGCAAAACCGTGAGCAGTTGTCTGCAATATTGCGGACCGCGCCAGTTGTCATAAGGACTCTATTTTCTAGGGTCTTAGACAGGGAGAGAGAGGTACATGGGTACATCACTGCTGCTTTTGGATAGGAACGGGAAGTGGCTTTGCGTTTGAAGCTTGTGTTCGTTCCTGGATTGGAAAAATTGTTTGCAGATATCAATATATACATTATACACTGTATCCAAAGTAAGCATGTCTATCATGAGGATCTCTAACACCAAGGTTTGTTGGGTCATTGTCGCATCTTCGATGGTTTCGGAGATCCTTATCTTGGACACAGTGCATATCCATATGATCAAATCTCTAATGAAGGTACGACAATGGTCAAATTATAGAAAATATGCGCAACTAAACGGTTATCATGCTTTAAAGAGAACCAAAAAATGACGATTACTTCCGAAGATACGTCAGTAAAACCGAAATTTGCCGATTTCATTTTTATTTCTTTCTGCACACAAAGGAAACGAAAGTTGGAAACTGTTAGTTTGAACAGGATGGTGCACCCGTTCACAACGCCCTAATCGTACGAGAATAACTATCGGACAAATTTCCTAGAAAATGGAAAATATGTCCGGTAGGTATTCTCGCATGCTTCGGGCGATGTGCGCTGGTGCACCATCCTGTTGAAACCAACAGTCACCATTGTCGCATTTTCTATGGTTTCGGAGATCCTTATCTTGGACAGAGTGCATATTCATATGATTACGAGGAGTCTCCAATAAACGACTGGCAGATTTTTAATTGCCGATTCCATCGTTATGTATTGTAATTACCTGATGTGCTCAGGGATTTCGAAGCAATAGATAAATACAATATATGGGCATCATTGTTTCTTTATGGCAGTAATTGAGTACTACAATGTTTTGACGAGTAATACATTTTGTTTTTGACACACGTTTACTGCCCTAGATTATCTGTGTTGACACAGTAGCTCATAGCCTTGGAGCTAGCTCATTCAACTTTTGTGATATCTAATCTTTGCGAGCTTAGAGAATCAATAGACTACGCGGAGTTTGAATAAAAATGAAAGAGAAAACGTTTGGTGTCATTTGGTCACTCTAACCTTCAGCAAGACAAAGAATGATCGAAAGCACCCTTACGAAACAACTCCAATAAACAACTTTGTTGTGTTTTTGGATGCGAAATCTAGTATGTAATCCTCAGACGCGGCGCGCAAAAGATCAAAACCGGTCTGGATTTATGTGGATTATCCCAATTTCCAGATTGCTAACACCCAAACACTTCCCTTGCGATATTTACTGCAAGCAGACGTTGTTTCAGTGAACTGACGTTAATGTCAAAATTTATTTGTGTAGTACTCAAACCTTGTTTTACTTCCAGCGATGGCCATCCGATTCTTCCGCGCCTTGTCGAGAAAAAAGTTAGTGTCCAACGACGAAGAGAGTAAATTGGCGAGAGTCCTGACACTGCTCGATCTAACCGGATTGGGCATAGGAAGCACGCTCGGACTTGGTGTGTACGTCCTGGCAGGATCCGTTGCAAAAACCGTAGCCGGGCCAGCAGTTTGCATTTCCTTCTTAATCGCGGCTATAGCATCAGCATTTGCAGGTAGGCAATTTTAGACATTGTGAATATCACCAAGGTAATAAAATTGTGTAGGAATTTTCACTATGAAAACGTTCAATGCCATTGCTAAAAATGTATTTACACTATTTATCAAGGTTTAATTTGACGTTTCATTTTTTACCTATCACTAGCGGTGTGTTTACGTAATGGACTAGAAATATTTACATGTTCAGTATCTACTATGGCAAAGAGGGAACATTTCATTAATTATTCAACAGTAGAAAGTAAGCCATTTACGCGTAACATTGCTTTTTGAACAAAAAAAACTGTTATGTAGCTAATTTCTGTAGTCTTGACGATTGAGCATTGAGACCATGGGCCTTTATCACAAGGATTTATTGAAATTTTACACGTCGTGTTGCATAGCTAACGTAGCGGAAAACATAATGTGGGAAATTGAAGTATTTCGCATCGCTGGTCGCAAGGCAAGATAGGTAAATATTAAAAACTTGACGAATTGTTGAACAATTTCTGAAAAATGACTTATAAGTACCTACCCTAGAAGAATCAATGAAAATGTTTGTGATTCCCCAGAGGAAAAAACGAATAGACATGAAGAAGATGTCAAACCTTTATGAATTTATCAAAGTGGAAATAGCAACTAGGCATTATTTGCCTTTCAGTCCATTTTTGGAGGAGAAATTTTGGTTAGAGGTTACTTGTAGTAACAATTCTTCTATGGCAAAATACCACTCGCCTAATCCTTCATCTGTCCGTAACCTGAAGAGTTTTATAGACGTGATTTCAAACTTTTATGGCTCAGAAAAATAGTCCCTGTTAGTTGATAACTAAATTATATTCTACGTCCTTCGTTTCACGGTTTGTTATTAGCATTACCACAATTGTTTAGTTAATTACGAATCTCTTATCGAAGTTGGTAAACCATATAGAATAAACAAAGTGGACAAAACGTGTGTAATTTATCAATTCTGTCACCGTTGTAATTATGGATCAATCAACTGGTTACGGTTTCGGTCCAACTAAATAGAAGATGAGAGCGAGCCACCTTGTAGTGTGAATATCGGAAATAGCAGTCAGGATACCGTGCATGTATTTCATAAGACCTAATAATTCGTTAGTTTCTTATTGTAAATTTTTTTGATAATTGTTTAATTCCCTTCATTCTATTTGTTGTATTTAGTTTGTACGATAAATTTAAAACGGGAAACTTTGGTAAATTTATTGAGTTAAAGGTAATTGCGGAGCAAGAACACCTTCTACGACTGTATCACGGTGTTTTGACCGAGAATGAAACCAATAATGGAAACGAAAAGACACAGGATCGCAACTCCGATGACTTATCTTATGTTTCTGTAGCCAGTATTCTTCTTCTTATTATTATTGTATTAGTATTATTATTCTATATATTTTGAATATATAAACTTATATTTTAATTAAAAAAGTAATTAGGGACTGAGTCCGACGTTAACCCTTGCGTAATATAAACGTTAACTCACACTGAAGACTTAAGGAACGTTGAATTTTTTCCGCGAGTTTAAAGTTTTTTCTGGTCAGGTGCTGATCAAAAGTTGTTATCGGATAAGAATTAATTGGTTTTTCGACCGACAAAGTCACGTGCGAGATAAGCGATGCAGGTGTTTCAACAGTTTATGGCGACATAGGTGGAATTTTAAGTGTCGTCGGGAATAATGACGTTGATTTTATTAGAGGCGGATATTTTTGCTCAAATAGGAAGCATGAAGAGCAAACGGATAACTATCGGGTTATTTTGAAAGAGAGCGTATTTGTCTGAAACTCTAATTGGTAACGATAGTTCATCCGGATATGCAATTTGAAACATAAATGATGCGGAGACAAATTAAATGTCTTGCAAGAAGAAAAGTGTTACCACCCGAGAAGCGACAAAGTTAAGTGTTATGTCTTCGAGTCAGCTGTGGCGTTTTAAAAGTGAGCTGTTTTTGTTTCTAAGAAGAGTGTCAAATTCGTGTTAAAGTGCGTGTTTCGCCGAACATCGCATATTTCTTGTCCTGGCCAATTTATTGGGTTATTGTGAGTAATTTTGAAAATAATTTCGAACCAATGACATTTCAACTTGAAAATTCCCATTTTCATTATTTCTGCGAACCAATCAAAATAAAAAGTTACCGTCACACAATGAACCTTTACTTTACTGTAAGATTCTTCAAAAAGGAATTCCTTCTACCCTCGTTTTCATTAGGGTTTTACTGAAGTGGGTATGTAATTCTTTAGTTTTCCTCGAAACACTCACCTCTGCTAGTATTTGTCTCCGCCGAAATACTCCGCTGCCAACTTACTTGCTCCAAGGAGGGTTCAAGCTCAGGGCAGCTCCATTCCAAAGAATTTTTTTAAGGAAAATAACATTTGAAACAGCTCGTATGCATTCAATTCCAGAGTATCCTTCTATTTTTGTGATAACTTTTGGACGTAAAATGTAAATTCGATGCTTCCAGCGAATTTAGGCTCGTTTCCAACAAAACTCCCTTCTGTAAATTTGAAGGAAAGCTCCCCTTACCAGGAACTTGCTACAACAAAAGTGCAAATATCACAGCAAACTGGACCAAGGATATCCACCCCTACGAAATATTTTATGGTGTCTCAAAAGTGTACAAGGTACCTATCCCAAAATTTATAACCACGTAAAATTCGGCAAAATAATTTTTTTTTCAAAAATCCGAAAACTAGTCGACGTTTTTATAGAAGGCGAAATTTTATGCAAAAGTGTGCAAGTTCTAGCATCAATTTGCGACACTCAAATAGGTACTTGTAATTGTCACTAAACCATAAAAAAATAATAAAAAAAACCATACGAATTCCTAATAGGTACTAAATGTATGACGTAAAAAGATCAAAATGTAGGTACATTTCCGGTGTGCAGGAAACCTATAAAAAATTAACATTAGAATGCAATGTCATCCCGTGACTAACTGGCTTTTCTTACGTAGGTATTTATCCGGAAGCATAAGAATTAATAATGATCACGTTTTATGCTACAAAATGGTTTTTTCATAAGCATAACGTAATTATTACAATTAGATTGTCGTAATTCCCATGTATTTAAACCACTTAATCCTTTATTTGTAGGTTGATGAATCCGACGTCTGGAAAGTTCTGAAAAATGTTTATTGATGGCACAAGCAGCTACTAGCATTATTTAGTATTTTTGTGCCACTTTGTTTCTTTTTATCAAACGGCGAGTAGATATATTCTAAACGATTACATGGTCGATCGCTAGAAGTCGAACATCTTTGTAGAAATTGCACAACCGTAAAACCGAGAAAATCGAATCAATCTTATTTTTTGCGATTTTCTCCCCTTTTCTGTGACTTTTGGTGTATTTTCGCGATATTGATGTAAGAATTAATGACCAATTTGATTTTTTGATGCGCGTTCGTTGTGATGGTTGACCATAAAAGCGCAACGTTTTGATTATAAACACTTTAATCCGAAAAGAAAACGTGCTTTCAATCTTTTCTCATATATTTACTTTTTTAAGTAAATTGGAAAACCGTTTTATGTACGTAAACTTTGAGTACGTATTTTATTTCTGATATAAATCTGTATATTTTTTTTAATAGTACCTTATAAGTGGTCCATGAAGCACAAATTTTGTTAAATAAGTTCAGTTTCCAAATGGGAAATGTAACTGGTAGACAGTTTGTCCGTCTGTCGGTTTGTCTAACTACTTTTACGACTGTTAGTTTCAAGTTTCTGTAAAAAAACATTATAAAATTATGTAATGTTATTTTCCTGATTTAACTACCGTAACCTACGATTCGTACTCTTATTTAGTATTCTTACTCTTGTTATTTAAATTCTTACACCATCTAGGTATTTTCTTTGTAACCGACTAGTTTAGTTTAGTTAGATGTAAGTTGTTCTAAGTGTTCTTATTACAATAGTTCTTTGTTTTGCCACTAAAGGTTGTGCAGAGGTTTCTTCAATTTTCAAAGAGATGCAGATGGTGAATTTGGCGGTAGCTTCTTCTAAATAGTCGGCTCGAAACTCGCGGTTAATTTTACTAACAAGCGAATGTATTGTTACTGAATGTAACAATATCTTTGTGCACTACCAATCCCAAATGATTTTTTAAATCCCACGCAATTCAAACATTCAGATTGTGCAGTTTTCAACCCCAAGGTTGTATCCACACCTTTCCTCTACAACAGACATACAATCCTGGAGTACTAACTTAAAAAAACGACTGAATTTTACCAGATCACCTCTGTCTTGACGCCTAAAACCACTAAGGAACAAAAAGCCCATACAGCATGATTATGTAGAGACGACGCATGTTATATTGGCTGCAATCATATTTGTTTGGAAAAAACAAAAAGATTCAAATACAAGATTCCGCATTATTCGTCTCTTTTTACATTATTAACATTAACATATTAACATGTTACTTTGCCTTGACTTGCCGTAATTATTTTTACGTGGGTAGTTATTTTGATTAAAATTAAAATATTTCCGTTATGTTGATAAAACTTTAGGATTTAGAAATTGCTTGCGGCTATTATGGTTTTTACTTTTGTTAGATGGCAAATCGTTCCTACAAATCTTAATTTTTTCTAATCACTGTTGATTGTGCTATGGCTTGCGATGTACCTTCCAAAATTCGTGGTTTTTTGAGTGAATTTGATACTTCATGTACCATTATCAGTCATATTATCAATTTTTTCGATTTTATTACGAATTTCTATTTTTAAATGAAAATCAGCCACCATTTTGCAAGATGGCTGCCGTAGCACGGCAAGCACGAGTGTTCATATTTTACATGTCGCTACTGGGTAATCATATGCAAAGTATTCCGTTTTAGGGAATTACTTCTAGGTATTATCCTAATATGAATGGACTACTTTGCTTAATTGAGGTAGCCGCAAATTCCCTTTTAAAATATTTAAATTTCACAATATGTGCCTGGGCCATCTTCGCAACGTATTCCTTTTATTCCACCTGCCATACATCAGAAGTTTGTGACCGATCTACTTCTCTTAAGGAAGAACAAATATTTAGGGTACTATTTTGGTTAAATTAATTGAACAATTTAGATTTCAGGAGAAGTTAATTAAACTACAATATGTAACCATTTCCGATTTAATGACGTTATGCGATTATTGCTTTGTTAGAGCGTTAATCATGCTTGACTAATACGAATTACCATAATATCTGGATTCGTAAATTACTAGAATCATCAACAATGAATTAGCTGTTTAAATGTAATTGCGTATTGGGTACAGTTATCTCTCTAAGCTGTTTAGCGCAATTCGCTTTGTTTGTTATTTTCTTGAGGGGGCATCGTTCAAGTGTCTCCTTGAAGTTGCGATAGTTTTTGATATGGTGATTTTTTCTGTATGCAACATTTATTGTAACAATTAGGATCACTTGCGATTAGACAGCACAAACGACAATAATAAAAAAAATGTTTGATCTTGAGCGGAATTCAGACGTTATCTTGTTAATTTGTGGCCCTGATGATGATCTTCCGCACATTTAATTTAAAAAAAAACGAGGTGGGTCGAGCCTCAATTTAATAACCACGAATCTGACTCACGCCAGACTATACCGGTACAAGCCAATACGTCCTTGAGCGTAAAGAAGGAACTGCAACTTTATCATTTTGTTATATCTTATCAAATTAAATAAAAGCAATAGTTTCGCATTTTTATCTAATAATGACCTAAATTCACTTTATTTATCAAAAACAAACCATTTATAGCATGCAAACTAAAATTATGCTTTGTATCACCCCCCCCCCCTCCTTTCCCTAAACTATAATTACAAACAATTTTTTTTTTATTTCAGCGTATTGGGCAAATTTATACTCTATGCATTTTTTTTCTTATCTTATCCCTCTTTTAAAACACCTACTTTCATTATTCTGTGTCCTCCATTCGCCCCCCTTTCCCTAATTCCTTTTCACTTTTGACATTCCTCACTCACCTTTTCTTTTAAAATCTTACCCTCCGAAAACATATACTTCAGTATTCCTTGTTGTAAGTGTATGCGTATACTCATCTCTCTTTATTTGTCCTAAAAATACGTTCTCAATGCAATTAACCTTTTGAAAAGTCCATGATTGCCAAAAAGGCACTTCAAATTGTTGTAAAAGTCCATTCGCATCGTGTACAACATCCAAACCCCCTAGCGATAACTTTCCATCCCTCTTTGTACATTCCGCACCCCAATTCGCCACTGACCAGTTCTTCTTTTAGACTCTTCATTTCCACCAATTCTATTCCCTCAAATTTCCGATTACTCTCAATCCTCATATGATCAAATTTGCGATTATTCTCATCTAATTTCTTATTACTTTCTCAGTTCTCTGAGACAAAACCGAAATCCTTTGCTTCGATGTCATTCTTAACAATGAATGTAATACAATACGTAGAATCTTTTTATACAATGGTTCTCATAGGTCGACTTCTTCAGGAATATCAAAGTTACTCAAATTCAATATGCAAATTCCTAATAATAATCGACCACTAATTTATAGAATGTAAAAAAAATCAAGCTTACTGTAACTGACGTGGATGAGATCCCCTTTAAGAATATGGAAATAAACCGCTGTTCACTTTTTGTAACGTTCGTGGTGAATGCGAAACAAAAATGTCCATACGTATTGTGCACTCCAACAAACCAGCTCCAAATTCGTGTAATAATAATACGTAATATTGTTATTAGGCACGGGAATCACCTTTTATTGAATATGCACGCCATGTTATCGCCTTTTTACTTTCAGGCGTAATTTTGTTTCTGTTCGCTATAAAGTGGTATATGCGTAAATCTTCCTATGCCACTACCAAAATAGAAAATCGAAAAATTACTTTAAAAAAACAGATAATGTAAGTTGATAAACTGTAAAATAAACTTACAAATTTATAAATATTTAGGATCGCTTTCATTAAAGGAGAAAAACATCTTTTTTTGACACGGTCGCGAAAACTGAAAATTTTCAATTGAAACTTCCTGAAAAGTTCTCTGCAAAGTTGCGAATGTTAATTTTGTAATTTTCTGTTCCAGGTTTATGCTACGCGGAATTTGCGGCGAGGGTACCGAAAGCGGGATCGGCTTACGTATACAGCTACGTTAGCGTTGGCGAATTTGTGGCGTTTGTCATCGGCTGGAATCTGATTCTGGAATACGTCATAGGTGGGTTTGCGAATTTTCGTCGGGTAGTAAAAATAAACATTTATGGGTTTTTTCGCGTATGCAAATTTTAATGACGGTCGATTACTGCATCTCTCGGCAAAACTGGTACCTATTAAATTAATTCGCCCCAAATTGCTTGAAGGTAAGACTAATGTTTGGAATGGTAATGCATCGCATAAGAAATAATTGACTACGTAACCGCGTGTTTTCCGTGTAGGTAATTGGTTGTAATGAATAAATATATCGTCACATTAAAGAAACCAAGGAGAAAATAATAAGCACCGTTTGAAATGTATAAATAACGTAGTCGGGATTCACAGTTTTTTTAAGAAGCTGATGGAAAGTCCCCAAAACGAGGGTACTGTCGTTATACGTGAAAGGTTTAGTAATAAAGGTGCATGATAATTAATTAGATTCAACAAGATGGGAACCATATTTTGCAAAATATTCTGTTCGTTTTGATTTCTGTGCCCTGGTCGGTTGAGGTTTCACTATAGGATCGCCACTCTCGGAGTACTGTCATACCAACCCCCAATTTTTGTGTGCGAAAGAAGTACCAATTTACCCACTCCGCTAATTTTATACAGTTGTATGTTCTTCGATGAAAAAATCGTAACTTTTATTTTTGGCAAAATACAGAGTGCCCCAGATTGAGTGACATTATTGCTTACTAAAGATGGAGATTTGATTAAATGAGGAAAGTGGGTTAAAATTTTGTTTTGAAAATTAACTTTCTTTTATTAAATAGAGGGCTATATTGGATTGAACGCAAATCAACAATGCATTATTTAACAAAGGATGCCAGTAAAATTAATTATTATTACTAAGCATGTAGAACTAATTAAATCATTCCTCAATAATACCTATATTTGGGTATTGGAACCTAAGTAATCATTTTTGCTGGTTTGAGTGCCAGTTTCCAAGTTTGTGCGCCTTAATTTTTGAAATTACTAAAAACTTATGTCATACCTTTGCTTCGATTTTGTATCTTTTACGATAAGAGAATGCATATTTTTGTAAGAGTCCATGGGGTTCCTATTCATTGGTCAGTAACCGTCATTTGGATTTTATTGGGACTTCATTTTTAAGTTTATTCCACCGAAATCCGACACTTTTAAATGATATAATTATATATAATTAATATAATTGTAGCATTATTTATGAGAAAAATCTTTTTTACTGGTACCTTTTCAGGGGATTTTTAAATGAAGTTTAATTTTTAAGTTCCTCTATGCACCCAATACTGCAATTTGTGCATATTTATAATTAATTTTAAGTTTTTACTCCATCCTCACCATTTTTACGGTGAAATAAAAACTTAAAATTTAGTGATGGTGATTAATTCAAATATCAGCACAAAACAGACATAAACCAATGACAGTTTTGATGAGATCTGTGGTTGAAAAAATAAAGAAGTCTTGCACGAATTGAATAGTGAACACAAATGATAAAAACAAATCTAATTTAACATGGCAAAAGTCAACATGACATTTAATCAATATCCAAACATCTTAAGATGCTAGCCGTCGGGTCGTCCTCGTCGTTCGTTCAATCGTAGCTGCCACGCGGGTGGCACGGGTTCGATTCCTCATCGATGCAAATGTTTTTAAATTTTATATATTTAGCATTGCTACATTTCGCCAGACTAATGCTGACCGTTGACGCAGCATAACACACAGGCCCGTAGGGGCTGCTGTTTCTAGTCTGTTATTGATTTACTTTCTCTCTCATAGCAACACATTAACATTCGAAACCATTAAGGGTTGGGTAAAGTTGACCAAAAATATCACACGGCCATTCAAACCCTTATTAAAGGTAATGACGCAGTTTGTCAGTAAAGATTGCAGCGGGATTTTCTTTCCTACAAGTCGAATGTGATCTTTAATACAGGGAGTGAGCACGCAGATCAAAGAATATGTCCACAGAAACTACAGTGACTCTATAGAGACCGTGTGCAGGTCATACGATGGTGTTAATTTTTATTGGTAGTTGGGAGATCCACCATGTTTTGGCCAAATACTTTACATTGGTGGAAATTAACCTGGAAACCTAGCTGTAACTTTTGATCTAGTTGCCCAATCTTGGAACTGTTTGAAATTATGGAATCTACAGGACATATTCTATAAGAAAATGTTTTTTTCCGGTCGATCTGAGACATTTTCTTTGGGGCCTCAAAAAAAGGCAGTGTATAACCTTCCATTTTTACCAAAAATCGACTACACCAAAATTTCTCGGGAAAACACTTTTTCTTATTAATTTTGGTGCGTAGAATCCAAAACGATTTGTACTTTTTCGATTAGACTTCTCAATCAAAAGTTATGGACTAAAAACCAATTTCGAAAGAAAATTCAAAGGGCTGTAACTTTTGATCTAGTAGCCCAATCTTGGAGCTGTTGAACAGAATGTTTGGTTTATTAATTTAACATGTCAATTACGTGGGTGGAAGTAACAGTCAAGAAGGCCGTATTTTCTTCTGTTATTGAGATATTTTCAAAGAGTAATTTCGTACAAACTTTTTCAAAGTGTGATAATTGTAAGTATGTAATTTCTCTTGAAATGGCGGATGGTGGCAATTATTCATTTTAGAGAACTTATCTGAACGTTTATTGAGCGAAATTTCGGGTTGTGATTTCTAAAAGTGACAGCGTGACAGTTCTCATTATTGACTACTGGTTAATAATGACCACATTATTAACCACTTTGAACAACTGGCGAGAAAGCCTGCTTTACAAGTGGAAAAAGGGTTAAAAATCATGTTATTAGACACTAGTAGTGAAAAAATAGGTTTTGATTTTAGGTATCTATATAGATAATCACAATCATAGGTGTTCACTTTTTTGGAACGAGGCGGGATTTATGCACTCAGAAATAACTGCGTTATTACTTTTCAAGTGTTTACCAGATTTTACCTCTCCGGTCACCTTCTGTCACATTACGCATCTTATGAACAAATGAGTACTTCCTCGTTACTTCCCATATACTTCCCCGTACTTCCTCGAACTTCCCCGTACTTCCCTGGACTTCCAGTAATTCCCCGAACTTCACCGTACTTCCCCGAACTTCCCTGTACTTCCTCATAACTTCCTCCGTTCTGTACAATTATTTCCCCTGGTGTTTACCCCCTGCTAATAACAAATTGATTTACAAAAATTATTCGACCTCTATTTTTTGGTCTATTAACGTAAGTTGAGGGAAGAGTCTTTGTTGTCAACTGTCTATGATTGGTTGTTATAATTTTGATTTTCGGAAGAAGGGTTTTCGCCTTAAATAGGACGTGAAGAAGGAAAGCGTCGCTTTTAGCCAGAGTTTATGCCGTACTACGTTTCGTTGAGATTTGGAACCAGTTTTTTTTGCCACAGTCAACGCAAAACTACGTTTATTTGAAAATTTAAATCAGATTTTTGCCAGGGTTTACGCAGTATTACGTTTGTTCAAGTTTTGAAAGCGGCTTTTTGCCACGTGCAGCACCGAGTTACATTTTGTTCCATTTGCGTAGCCGGAATCCGAATTCGCCGCTAATTTTTGTTCTACATTTTGAAGTTTTGGCCATCAAAAGTGCTGCAAGGAGAGGTGTTTGTTGGCACCCCCATAAGTGTGTTCTAAACGTGACTCAGAAATTGAGTTTTTTTGTTTGGAACGTCCTTGTCTACCCGACGGGACGATGCTGGGATTACTCGGTCGTTAGTATAACGTGTGTTCTTTGAAAATTGTAATTTTTGGTGAATCGTGTACGGATACCTTTATTTGGATGTAATTCCCGGACAAGTAATTTAAGTAGTCTTAATTTGAGTCTATTGGTAATTTTTGTTTATGTTTGTCTATCATTTTCCTTTTGTGTGTTTGAATTAAATCGCACTTTTGTAATTTTCACATTAATTTCCGTGTGTTTCATTCACAACGACGTTTTCTCTAATTTATTTAAATTCTAAATGAAAATCACCACATTAATTTGAAATTGGGGTTGGAGCCCTTAACATGCCACAGCATCGACTCTTGTTTCGATTCAGGGTCATAATGATAAATCTAGGTTTCATATCCAGTGGCAAGTTGATTGATAATTAGTCTGGTTCATCTCCACAGCGCGCCAAGAATTATTCACAGGTCTCCAAGCGGACACGCATTTGGAATGGCGAAAGAATTCGCGGAACCCATCTTCCACTAAACTTTGCCATTCCAAGATACACGTGTAAAATTCTGAAAACCGTAGTTTCTGAAACTCCTAGCGAAGGTCTTGGTTTTTTCCACATCAGAGTTGATCACCCTAGACGGTGACCATCACGTTTACTCTGTCATCATCTAGTGATTCTCGACCATGTCTAAAAAAATTTGACCACTCGTAAATAGTTGAAATGGGCAATCAACCCCAACATTGCTTTAAGAATAATTTTTGGAAGGATAGCTGAGCACCGGAGTCGTAAGCAAAGCTTGTTTAAGATCTTCAAAAGCCCGCTTATATCCATCATCTCATAGAAAATCTCTGTGTTCATCTGGTCAACGGCTTCATATTATCGGCAAATCCCCTTCTGGAAATCGGAAAGTGCTGTTCGCCTTACAATAACTTTCTTCAGCTTGGCGATGTTATCAAATTCGTCACTTCCACGGCAATCTCGGGTGATAACGCGGTAAGCGTGTGGTTAAACATCGTTTCTTCGCATTCGATTTTTGGGTTCGGCAGTTTTAATTTCTGTTCTGTGTAGTCAAAGGGGCGATAAAGAAATTGCGGAAGTAAATACCATTTGATGTGCAAATGGTTCATAAGGCATCTCGTTGTTGCTCATCTTGAATTGTTTCTTCTCACCACGTGGCAAGTGCGCATGCTCATCCTTCTCTTCTAGTCTACACTCTACTACATGTCCAGTTAATTTATGGAGTTTCCCAACGGATTCACAGAAATTACTGAGAACTGAGAACAAACTATTAAAAAACCCTCCGGATGATGTGGTTCTTTTAAATTAAAGGTTTCTTTTTCTTGTTTCCCTGGAATACCTTTGCAAATTGAGTTGTTTCTTTACGTTTCCTAAAATATTTAGTTTTATTAAAACAGACTGGATCGAGTACAACAGAAATTGTGGCTACCTAACGTTTTAGTCATTAACATCGTGTTTATCAATAGGTATATATGACATACTTTCGGTATCCGCCGCATATGAAAAAAATCAACTATGGGTAGGAACTACACAGAACAGAAGTGCGGGTATGAGGAGTAGGGGAACCCGTGCTCTCGCTCACTCCACTAATTCCCCTACGAGCGTTTCACTATTTTCGAAACCGAGCATTTGACTTACTCTGCCTGGCTTACTATTGGGAAATGTAGTAAAATGCAGCTGGGAACTTCATTCTGCGGCATTAACTTGAAAGTGACAAATTTCCGCTTCGCATTGTTACTGGATATGAGATGATGATGAGATTATCCAGAGGGACTACAAGCGAGAATGGAACCATCGAAGCAGATGAAAGCCGAAGTGTGTGATGGAAGAAAGGTCCCATTGATCTTTCTCTTCCAATGTCGTGGACGGCTGCTGGTTGAGTTTTTACCGTAAGGCGTTATTATTATTATTTATTATTAGCATTAATTATCTAGAGAGGTACTGGCATACTGGACACTCTGAAGCTGAAAATCAAGAGCGAACGACCGGGTCTTCTCTGGAGAATGTAATTATTTTGCATGACAGTGCCCATACGACTGGGGCCCGACTTCAGCCCAAACATGTCTCCGTGCGATTTCCACGATTTTGAGCTCATGGAGGAGCATTTGAAAGGTCGCCATTTCATGTCCTCACGCCCAAGGGAATTCTTGGAGCGAAGGCATTCTTGGTCTTGTTTAGCAGTGAGATAAATGCTCTAGACGTGGAACTGGAGGTGCCTGTGGACTTGTACCAGTAAAGGAAAATTTACCGCACATCGGGTTTCGAATATAAAAATCAATCCCCAGCGGTTTTAAAATTGCGTACATTTTAAATCACAGTCTCTGTTGCTAAACACTGATCCTCTTCAAGGGCTCCTGTAAAAGGTACAAAGGAAAACTACTTATAATTAAATTCGTTGACATATATATTTTAACATATCTATATGATGAACAATAATATGAAACGAAAACATTTCAACAAGACTTTACTCCTTCTCTTGAATAACAATTTAGCCTAATATAGGCGAAAATAGAGCAAAACTTATATAGACCCTACAAATCAATTGGAGTACTCTTTTACTGATTGGATCAACCAACAATATTTATACCTAAAGTATAATATCTAACTATGAGATGTACGAGGCCAAACCGTCCATCCTCATTATTCTGTACGGCACACATATAACATTCAAATTAAAATCGAAAAAATAGTTTCTTGTATTTATACACTAACAATAGTAAATACATTTAGTACGTTATCACAATATGAGTTCAGATTAATGTTCAATGCGCTTTAAGCCGGAAAATAGGTAAACGTGTCGTAGGTCTTGGTATTTTGGGTAAGTGTATCACTTCATTTCTCACGTAAACGATAACAACGCCTATGTAAGGTTAACATTTATAATAGAGTATTTTAGAAATTCTTTACATTTACGCTAAACCCTAAAGTATGTACATGATAGTTTACGTACATTTCGCACCCTGCGATTCGCTTATTTTTAATGTAATACTTATAAATAAATAATCTAAACAAATATCTATCAAACAATATACGTATATATAGGCTCAATTATATATCGTATATTTTTGAAGGACGCTCCCGTATTATCTTCCTTGTAGTAAACAAAAGAGGATAACGAGGGGTGAATATGTATATTACTGGAGGGAAAATGGTAATAAAGCGCCTTAATTAATTAAGGTGGTTTACTTTCGACACTTTCATGGTAAAAACGAGATGACTGCTTTATTACCTACTTGTTTTAAATTACACTCATCACCTCGTATTATCCACAATTCAATATACAGACGCGACGTGTGCTACAAGGAGATGTACAATGTTACCGACTATTTACACAAATCCCGTATGACCGAAATACATCGATACTTTGATATATGACAAAAGTCACTTTGTGGTACAAAAAAAAAGGAGAATCGAACTTAAAATTAATCTAAGAACGCGCAGTGGCGAGGCATAACCGTTTGCAAGATTAGCCTTGCAGCGAGATATGGCTATAATGTGGAAAGACATTGTAGCGTATTAGTACTTTGATATTTATATAACAACCATTAACTGTATTATGTACAATGGAGTGTTGCGGGGAAAATTGGTTTTATCTAAGTTTTCCCGATCGAAAATTTCTAACACCGCGCGCCCTTCCGTGTCCTCCGCACAAAATTCGTTTAAACGCCTGTCGGAATTCGGGACTAAAAATTGTATAAATCACGGGATTTAGAGTGGAATTAAAGTACCCTAACCAGAGGAAGAAGTTAATAATATAGTCGCTAATATTGCAGGATTCGCACAGCGGCATGAGCAGTGCGAGAATAAAAAATGGAAGCCAACAAACAACGAAAGCTCCGGTTATGATTGCCAGTGTTTTAGCAGCTTTACGTTCTCGCTTGCTTTCTAAACTCTCCTTTTTATCTCTTCGGGACGGTACGGCCGCCGACGAACCTATTTGGGCGTCTTTTATTTCTCGCGCAATCATTTCGACACGGCTGATGTCGCTTATGTGACTTTGATGGCTGGCGGAGCCGTTATTTGTGGTTCCCGTTGAGGATTTTTCGGGCGAAACGTTGTTTGAGATCGGATGATGAGTGTTGTTCTGCAAAGGGATCAGCTGCGTTTTCGGTTTGGAAATCGTAAAAGCGGTGGTCTCCTCCCCCGTCCCGTTAATCTCACGCTCATCTTGCTCCTCCAACACCTCCATCGTTGTGGTCGACTGACCCTCTACCATAACCATAGAGGCCATTAGCGCCTCGGTCGCAGACGATTTCTTATTTGCGCACTGTTTCATACGTAAAAATTTTCTTTTACTTAAAAAGTTTTTCTTAATTTTACTACCACTACTGATTTTCGTCTTTTCTTCTATCTGACTTTTTTGCTGGCGTCTTCTTCTGATACGTTTTCTCGCCGTTTGAAATATTTGCCAGTATAAAACGAGGATCACAAGTAGAGGAACATAAAACGTAGAGCAAGTCGCAAAGATCTGATATCCCACATCTTGGCTAACCAAGCACTGCTTTTTAACGTTAATGCGGTAAAGGTAGTCCGGATCCTTCCAGCCAAATTGGGGTACTTGAGGCGCTACCGAGACTATTAGAGCGACACCCCAAACCAATACAATCATGATACCTATCCTGTTACTGTTGCGGGTGTGGATGTAGTCGACGTTTGTCACCGCCCAATATCTGGAAGCACGGTATTGGGATAATTAAAAATTAAGGTCAAGTATTTCGATGCTTACCTATCGACTGCAATTGCGACAAGGTGTAAAATGGAAGCCGTGCAACAGAGTACGTCGCTCGATGTCCACATGTCGCACAATTCTGGTCCCATTATCCAGTTGTTGCTGATCTGGGGAAACAACAGTGTAAATTTAATGTAGGTTTTGTTCTGATAACACATAAAGTTCATGTCGTCTAATAAAGCTTTTCGAAAACATTCGAGTCTCTGAAAACTCGCGCCCGTACACAATATTCGCCTATGAAAATTAGCGCCTAGAATTGTTCTTTGGTTTTAATAACGCGATAACATTATCAGGTTCCAGTTTGGCGGAAGATAAGCTTAGATTCACAGGAAACGAGTTGCAATTCTACCGACGTGTAGGGGGAATAGGAGCTGGTAGTTTTTAACTAAAAAGCAAATAAGTCCATTTTACTGGAGGAAATGGGACAATAATGAAAAGAATGAGAAATGAATAATATGTAATAAGGTGAGCTAGCCGTGGATACATTTTGGGCAGAAAAATTTTACTTTACCATGAGCATTCAAAATTTAAATATAAAACGTTGAGGAATTTACCTACCATGTTAACAACGATTAATAAGGATACCTATCGGGACAAGGATCCCGTCTAGGATCCCAGTGACATACGTAATACAGTTATTTTATCTAATTCTCATTTGATTAATAATACTTATTTCCGACTGACAGTCGGAAAGTAGAAGTAAACAATGAAACTCAAGATGAGCCCCAAACAAATCCTAGGAATCTTATTGTTATCACTCACTTAGCTTTTGTATTTAGAAAGAACATGAAAGGGGCCTTCCTTCTACTTATGCAGTTTACTGGAAGATATATTTCAACGTTCAGCGTCCTACCCGATGTAATAATCACACCGTAAATTTTTCAAATCTACCAGCTTTACTGAACACCCGGTATCTACAGGCGCTTCGTTACGAAGACTGCCTCTCCGAAAATATCTATTTATGTTATAGGAGTTCGAGTAGAAAGTAGTGGTTTTAATTTGTAGAGCCGCCCATTAAGGAAAATCAGAGGCCGTATTTAATTGTTTTGTTTGCTTTTTCCCAGGGGAATAATTAAGTTAGGTTTGTAACGTTCGAAAGCTTTTGCCATGACAAGGATGAATAATTTTATGAGATTTTACGTAGCAATGGGCGTTACTGGGCTACCGTTGATCCGGCCATTTAGTTAAGTATAATTAACCGCGTTTAATTCAATCAGTTGGTAAACAGCATCCGATTAGGACATGAGTAGTCTCAAAAAAGTGCTCTTTTTACTCTTTTTCTTTAATACCAATTACAGATTTTTGTGACCGCAGAAGGCCACACAATTAATTGAAGAAGTTCTAATTCTTATACGTTGGCTGGGAAACCATCGTTCCCTCGATGAAATGGCCAAATTCTGTGCCAGCTAAAGCCGTTGTTTGGTGGTGATCCTTCCTTTGGGTCTTCAAGTTACGTTTGTAGGTACCGTGAGCATTTCCGAAAATTTACTTGAGCAATTTAAATAATCGATCTTTTGCCGTTTTGCACATTCGCCGGTCGCGTGCATTGAAAATCGTTTTTGTTTTGCTTTTCTTCCGCTCCATTACATTTTGAAGGGAAAAGTTTGAGTATTAATTAATTAATTAATTTGTACTGAAAAAAAAAGAGTTTGAGTATTGCTTTGTTTTTCACGCATTTGATTTCTCGTAGCTACCGGTAATTTATTTATGCTTTGTTGCTTACGTTTCCTTTAGGTCAATCGCTACCGTGCCCGTATGCCGTAATTATGTTTTTAGATCCTTCGCCAGAAGCCGACTGCCGCTGCCCGCAAAATCTCTGAAGAAACCTCCGACTTTGGCCAAAAAGCATGGCTTTTAAATGTTCTGGTGGCGCTTAAGTCCGTCCGTCCGTTTCGCCCCAGATCACATCCAGGTTGCCGCCCACAGCCGCTTCTTTGGCCTGTTGATCTGATCAGTCATTTGTAAATTTATTTATTTTTCTTTTAATTAAATATTAATTTTGATTCCGACAATCATATTCTTTAGTTTTTATGCTATTCGTACGCGAACTTCGTCGCAAAATTGCAACAAAACTGAAACAATTTAAGACATTAATTAATTAGACTTAAATAAGGGCCAAGTGATTACTTGCAGTGAAGAAACAATTCTTAAGGCATACTAAGAGTAGCATACCAAAAATGAGAAACTTGTCCATCTTCCAATATTGACCTCTTCACTTACAAAACTGTAGTAAGGGGTGTCCATGATTTCAACCAATAACAAATCGGATCCTGTAGTCGGTAATAAATAAATTTCAGGATCGAGCCATCGCAGATAAGTCGTCAAATAACTTTTTTGGACACTTCCGTGAGCATTCAAAATTTAAATAAAACATTCAGGGGTTCACCTACTCTGAACTGTATCCCCTGTCACATGGTAGGGAATTTTTCTGTTGTGTACATTTCTTGGCATTAATTCTCGTTGCCTGAGAATTCACACAGCTTGTATTCTTACTTTACTTTTATTTTTTGCCGTGACTTGTTCACGCCTAGCCCCCAAAACTATCTGGGCTCTGCTAAACTTTGGTGGCAGTTTCACTGGACGACCCCGTTTCCCCTGGTTAGCCGTGGCTAACTCCCTTTTTCTTCTCGAAGTTCGCTACACACTTGAGTCCAATACTACGACATCCAATCTAACCGGTGGGAATATAATAATAATAATATATCATGTTATTATTTACTTCGTAGTTAGTCATCAGGGCATGTCAAAAATGTATGCTATGTTATTATATTGGCTGCACATTTTATCGTTAACAGAGGTAACAATAAAGTTTGTTCATGCAGATAGTCTAAGCCCTTCTTTATGAACGAACGCAAACAAATCGCAAGCAAAAGAAGAACAATGCGCTGCTAATTAATGTAAAAACGAGGCTGCTGTTAGCTTCGCGACGATGAAAGAGCGTGTACATTTTTTTCTCGGACAGTTAGCCCAATGTGTTTTGTTAAAGAATGAAATGAGTAGACGTCGTGTAAGAAATTTAATGCGTGTTGTCCAATTACTAAAAAAGTTTTGTCGAATTGCAAGCAGTTGTAGTAAAGGGCGGCTTTTCCTTAAGGTTCTTTTCTTAAAAGTTAAAAGTTTCTACCGTCTGAACAGTCACCGAAAATTTGTCATCTTATTCATCAAACAAGTTTACCTGTCATCTAGTTCTGATTTTTTCTGTTTTTGCAGTTTTCGGAAGCTTCGAGGGAGTGTTTTTGTCAGTTTTAGGGAACACATATTATTTGGATTACTAAGAAAAAAAAACCGACAGTAATTATTAAATGTACGTTTCCGATGAAGCGTCTGACGCGTGCGTCTGACGCGGTATGGCTTTTAGGCATGTAACTGGAGACGGCCGCCGCATGTAGGTTGGAACATGCTTCCATTGCTTTCTATTGAGGCGGTGCATTGCTTCAGCCCCACCGCGTCAGAAGCACGCGTCAGACGCTTCGTAGGAAACGTACCTTATCGTCGACCGTCTGTGCGGGGTAATATGTCCAAACAAGCCTTTTAAAGTTGTCTTTCTGCAAAGGATCGCATTTTATTTCTTTAGTGTGTTTCGGAATGAATTTTTATCCTCAGCAATAAACAAATTGTGGGTATTCGAATTTTGAATTCGAATCCATTGACGGACCCTAACTCCGGAGGTTTTAAGAAATGGAAGATTTGGGTTTGAATAGAGATCGTATTTTGTATGGAAGCTAGTTGAGAGTATTTTGAGCACATTCGTTAGTTTAAACCTTTTTGGACTTCCATTCATTTTTAAACTTTAAAGTGCGATTTCGCGATAACTAATCGATCGACTTTCAAATTAGGGGCCATTTGACCCCACCCTACTGGTTTGACAAACTGCCCACTCGTTAAATTAAAATGAATGCGTGATTGTTTAATAAAACAATTAAAATATGCGTATTGGATCATAGCCAGCAGGGTTAAAAAAATGAATAAGACTAAACGATGCTTCGATATTTCGCTGTATTAGTTTATTCTTCTAATGTTTTATTCATTATTTTAATTATGTTAAAGAAAATTGAAAATTTTTCTACTGCTCTTCAAAGTATTTATAATTAGCACTTGCTCAGGCTGGATACAAAAGTAGGTATTCAAATATTTTTGCACAGTATTCTGCCCATCTCTGTTACCGCAAACCACCATTTTCCCTATTTATGGATCAAGTGGCCATTATTATATTAGGAAATTGACGTAAGTTCTCAATTTAGGACGACCCTTTAAATTAAGGCCTGTAAGTAGGTACTCTCCCAATAGATAATATGTAAGAACCCATTATACCGTACGAAGTAGCAATAAACCGAGCCACTTTATTAGTACATAAATGACGTAGCAGCCTTAAAGCCGCCAATTTGAGTGGTCATTACATGATTTGCGCTTACACATGATATTTATGATACACGCGAAACTATAAAACGGTTGTTTATCACGCTTTACACCCCATTCCATCCCCACAATTACATCGAAAACCTAGTTTAATAAATGCCATAAATATCAAGGTTAAATGTTATGTAAGTGTGATTATAACCCATTTCCGTACGTGTTCACCCGCAACTTTTCGAGCAGTATAGACGCCATAAATTATGGGTTGTAAAAGTTGCGCAAAACTTTGCGAAATGTTCTCTTCTAAAGCGTGATAAGAGCACTTTTTCCCATTTACGACACTTCCACTAAAATTTTGCTCAACAAGTTTTTGAATTAATTTTCTTTTCAAAGAGTATACTGCTGAAGTTTTCAGTTACAAACTATCGTTCCGTTTTGTAATGTATGCGCGATGTCGCTCAATCTTCGGTTCATTAGCGTCTGGTGAGAAGTTAAGCTTAACAATCGGGAGCAAGTTTGTCCTTTAGAGGTGTCGGTAATTTCATTTTTTATGAGCTGTAATAAGGTGATCCCATTCCTACTCAAATTTAGTAGGATACTTGCAAACCTCTTCTTGTAATTTATAAACTCCAAAAAGTCACACACTATTACAATTTACGAGAATAGTACATACCTACATTATTTCGTTGTTTGAAAAACAGGCAAGTCACAAAAAGTAACTTCTAATAATAATAATAGATGTCCTAGGCATTTTGTAAAACCCGTCATTTTGTAAAATACCTAGGCAGTTTATAAAACGCGAACAAACTGTGCCCCAGTGTACTTTCCTGGGCTAAGCTATTGCGTTCCCTTCTCCTTCAAGAGCGATAAATGGTATCCCTTATCGGCCTTATCGATCTAAAAGGGGAAGGAAAACCACCACACACGTCAAATTATCAACGTTTAATAAAATAACGGATTTTACAAAGTGCCTACGACGTAGATACCATTTTTTCCAAAACGTGTAGATTACGTTACTGTTTTGAAATAACACATTTATTTCGTATTTAATTTTGCACCTGGGCTACTTAATCTGTTTTTTTTTGTGACGGAAGTTGTTCATTCACTCCCAGTGGACTCAGTGGCGTGCGTCTACAGAAGTAAGAGACAAAAAAAACATGACCAAACTAGTAAAATTATAACTATTTTCCTTAATTCTTAATTTACGTTTTTCTGTTCAATTTCATTATGTAATGTTTTATGCTGTTACATCCAAAAAGTGTACTCTTTGATAACATGTAATGAAAACTAGCAGTAGCCATTAAAAACAAAAAGCTCCCTTGACCATGCAGATGTGCCCCACTGACCCCAAATTTAAAGTACGTACATTGGTAGTAAACTTTTTATATTTTTAGATACCATAAAAAGCTTCTCAAAAAAATGTTGTGTTAAGATACAATAATTGTACAATTTGTCATATTTTGGCCGTCGTCGATCAAGGGAGCAAACAATCGCTTAAATTTTTGGTATTTTCTGCCCCATTTTTCATTTCGGAGGGAGAAGAACGAAAAATGACACTACTCAGTACCTTCCAATGGTTCTTACACAATATTTTATACACTCGTAATTATACCCTTTTCCATATATCTTTTTGGATTTGAATGGGATGCAACCGTTGTCTTGATGTGGCTTCTTTGGAGGTTTTCCAATAATCACATCTGCAGTCATTTTGTACAAAAACCTCAGAATTAAAGTAATTATCGCACCATAATAATCGTAACATTACAAGATATCTTCATTCCATGAAACAAGATTCTATGAAATTTGTACTTCAACATTGGTATTCCTGTAACCAGTACAAAAATGTACCGACCCTGGTACCGACATACCACAGGATAAATTGCGCCCTAATCCCAGGGGTGCTTTGTAACGTTTTTTTTCTATCCATTTACCATTTACGGTTTATTTAATACCAGTTACGCCATCTGTATATTTTCTCTGCAAATTAGATCGAGTTTATATCATAGTTTATTATTCTTCCGCTAAGGGTCGCGCACAGTCCCTAGCTTTAGCTGAACGCTTGAGTAAAGTTGAACCGGTTCGTTTTTGACTTGTAAAAATACACGCCATTATTTTTACTCGACATTCTTGTCTACCTTTTGAAGGATTTAATAATAAAAAACACTCTATCGAACAAGCCTGAAATCGACGGATGCAAAATATACAAAACCTTCCTGTAATCTGAACTAAACTACACTTTGCGTCACATCGCACGAATTCTCGGAGACTTAAGTTTTCATACGCATTCACAATCATGTCAGTATTCAGGAATCACTTGCCCGCATACAAAATCGAAAAAAAAATGAACGTATTGTTACAACATATTACGATAGATTAACTGTGATTACATTGTCACGAAAATGTGTAATATTATATTTGGCGCAGTAGAATTCCGGTGATACAAATTTTTAAATTATGTGCAATGGGAAACAGTCACTAAACCACATACCCAGTCAGCTCCGACAATAAATTATTTACAGACAAAAACTAAAGTTGTTCCACAAAATCAGTCAATCACGAGTCAGAGCCATAGTACAAATACCACGCCACAAGCGATCGATTGAAACAATTAATTAAAAAAATCTTAATTAGCTTAAAGTGTTAATAATTCAAAATATCCGTTGGTAACTGTGATTTTCATTAAATGACGCACAAATAAACCAAAAACTAAATAATGTTACTTCGGGACCTAAATTTTGATTTAGACGACACTGGGTTCGTCGTAATTTCAGATGTAATATTGACTCTTTGATGGTAGAAAGTATAACTGATACGTAAAGACCTTATAGAATGGTCTCACATAAGCGATAACTGCTCGATAAACACAACACTCCGACTAATTTCTTCCTAAACGCATACAAATACGTTTGAACTCGAATTAAACATTCACTTTTATCAGGGCGACTTAATAAGCTTTCTTACATAAATTACATAAATCTTTACAATTCAACAAGATTGACTGTTTTCAAAGAACTTCGATAACCCAAACTGGCAAAAACCAAAATAATATGCGCTACTTTCACCAAAAAGCAAAGGAAAGATTAACGTAGACTACCAAAAAAGTCACGTTTCACATCTGTCTCTTCTATTTAACACCTTCTTTCTCCTCTCAGTTTTCGCCTCTCCTCTACTTGAATTTGCGTCTTCGAAATTAAACACATGTGTTTTCCTATCGGCAAAACCTGCTTACCTCCAAATTGATTAGCTTATGCAGATATAATAAGTTTCTTAACGCAACGATCGACGATTGTCCACAATCTTTCTAAATGAAGAACACAAAATCAAAATACAGCGCGACTACTAAGACAAAATTAAGCAATTCTTAAGCAAAACCACATTTGCTTCAAATTCAAATACGATATCGAAATTGTGTTCAATCTCAAACTGACGACCACATTTAACGTTTCAAATACTTGAAATTAGACACATACAGGGTGGCCTATCATTTTTAAATGTGCTGATACCAAATACGTCAGCATGACGTAGTTTACACAACAGTGCATTTTATTAATCATATACTTTTTTATTTCAGAAAAAATTCTAAATTCTATGTTAAAAGTTTCTATGTAATAATAGCGCCGCGTACACTAAAATTGTTTTGCGCCATACACAGTGTACCATATTAGGTACTTTCGTGGGCCAGTTTAATTAAATAAGCAATAAGTCCTGTCAAAATTATAAAAATCGGACAAAACCCTTTGTTTGTGGGTTCGTAGCCAAGTTATTTTTAGATGCTCGATATTACTAATGCGCTTCCTTGTTCCATTACAATTTTTTGTTATTCGGTTTTAAAAACAAGAAGGGTGCATCTTAGCTCATGAAAGAAATTGATGAAATATATTTACGACCTACACGTAGCAGGGCGTAAATGATTTATAGTAACTAAAATGATCCATTTTAGTGAAGAGAATGCGTTCAGTGAATGGTACTCGATCGTAGAGCAGAGTTTATTATTATTAATAATTATAATTTAGCCCTTGAAATTATATTAATTTATCTGAAAGAATAAATTATTCCCTTTTGCTTGTTTCTCTTGTATTATGTTTCGTGCGGACGCTTTTATAGGTATCAGCACATATAATAACGATGTGTCACGCTGCATAAAGCGAATTTCAATTAAATGTGGTCGCTGAATTGGATTGAACACAATATGGATCATATTTTTTGAATTCGAAGTCAATGTGGTTTTCTATTGGGATTATTCGATTTTTTATTTTTGTTTAAATAATCACCTTGTGTTCTGTTTCTTTTATTGTTCAGAAATTACGTGTTAAAAGATAAGGGACATCTGGAAATAATTGCATTGTGTTATTATAACACTTTAAATGCACCCATCGCAATAAGAGATTCGTTATCAGGCGTTTTTTCGCCGTAAGAAAACCCAGGTGGGAGTTTACCAAAGACGAAATATCAAGGAAACGGAAAGGAAAGAGTCGTTTATATGTAGGCAAAGCAGACGGAAAACGGGGCTTTTTGGTGGGTGTATTTTGAGTGTATGGCAGTTTTGCTGATTGTAAAGTTGCAATAGAAGAACGTTAGTTGTGTGATCTGAGAGATTTTACTAATACGTATCGCTACTGTGTTTATGCGCCTGTTTAAAAATAATCGTAGTCGATCGGATGCTAAGGATTATTAACTTTATTTAAATTTTTTTCCATCGATCGCTTGTTGCGTGGTATTGTGTGCAGTATCAGATGTGCCTTGGAGATTTTAGAACCAACATTTTCGTTTAAAGATTTGATTTTGACCGAACTGCACAGATGCTTGTGGGTGGTTTCAGTGGCCGTTCGCCATTTTTCGCCTATTCGAAAAACCATCGTAAGTAATTGCGCAGATCGATCTGAACAGGCCAAACTCGGCGTGTGTGGCAGTATCAGACATTAAAAAAATTAACCTATGATTTAACGTTTAAGACGAGGAAACTTTAATTTTAGTCCGTGTGTGGCGCATCCTCATTTAAAGCAAATCCTCAAAACTGCGATTTTGCCTTAAGGAAAAACTGTATGTCTATGGCTACCTTTAAGATTGGATCGTTTCATCTGAAACGTACACTGTACGTACAGGGTGATTCCTATAGTACCTGCCACCGTTTGGGAGCGTGTAGGTGGTGCGTAGGGGAGTATTTTGATATAGGACACTTGGGGTCGGAAATCTAAAATAAGGGTGCCAGAGCCAAATTCACCTTCTGGAATTTCGCGCCTGTAGGTAGGCAACCCAACCGGCCGGCGGTGCACACGGAGCGATCTCAGGCGGCGATGTGTGGCTGACACTTGATCAGAATTTTTTTTAAACCCACGAAATCCCGTCTGCAACGACGCGTATCAAGTGAATAAACACTATGGCAATAGTATAATAATAGTTGGCTAGATGTAGGAAGTGCATTGAGATTTGAGAACAACGGTGGCCACGTTGAACACTTGTAAACGTTATTGCTTTGACTGTCGTTTTCCCTCCTTCCCTCCCATGTCGCTTCCTCGCGCTAACTCGCTCTGCATCGCTCCGCGCGAAACGTCGGTCGGTTGGGTTGCCTACATACAGGCGTGAAATTTCAGAAGATAAATTTGGTTCTGGCGCCCTTATTTTAGATTTCCGACCCCAAGTGTCCTATATCAAAATACTCCCCTAGGCACCCCCTATACGCTCCCAAACGGTGGCAGGTACTATAGGAATCACCCTGTATGTCACACTATCTAGTTATATACGGTACGCAATATACGGATTTACTTTCCAAGAACTAGACGAAATAATGGCTAGTTTGAATCACCAACATAATGGATTAAACCAATTACCAAACTTTGCTAGGTTAACGGCAAAGAACTGCTTGTAATGGATATGCACAGCTGTTCATAGATCTGCCAAACATCGCTTGTACACAATGGAGGAGGATCACAATAAATTATTGGCAATTAGAATTACTGTCCCCGTTGCTTAATTTGGTCGTACATTTAATCCACCATTAAAATGACTGATCTGGTTTTATATGTTCGAAATCGATATAAGCCTGAAAAGACAGCTCCACCGGAAGTTCAGTATTCTTCCCTTATATGCGAAAACCTTGCACAAATTTTGATGAACCGTCATCCACGTTCGGCGCTCTTTCATCGGGAACAAGTTAAAGCCCCTTGTATTCCTTAAATTCGACGATAATCCCGTAAGTATAGGAGAACATCCCCTTAAGACATGCTCAGAATATTACCGCGGCTTAATATACAAACGAATATAACTCAATCGTATATTAGATTTTCGAAAAATTCGAACTACCGTTTGATACGCAACGTTTTATCGTTACGGGGATGTCATTACGACGTTTTCCCCTTCGATACTTTTTAACAAGTCTAGATAGGTTCCCGATTTTCGGGCGGCGAATTCTCTCTTATACTTTTGCGTAGGTATGATCAAATCTCAAAATTTATTATTAGATTTACGCCGTTCGAAGTTAAATGGGACGCTAATGAATTTGATATCGATTGCTGTCACCGAGTGGAGAACATGACTAAAGTTAATAGAGCCGTCACCATAAAATTTTATTACGCAGAACTTAGAAATGAACTCTTTTGTAATAAAATGAAGAGAAAAGGCGACAGAATTGTATTTAGGGAAACTTTTTATGCCGATCGTGTAAAAATGTCAATTAGTACGGGTTATGCCTTTGATAATTTAGCAGAGTTTATTACAGTATTTGTTTTATTATTGTTTTGGTTTTAAGAATACGTTTTGGAAGAGAAAAACAAAAATTTATCGTCCGAACGCTAAAATAACGAGGCTAGTAGCTGCAGAAGTTATTAAGGTTCTTGTTTACCGTAAGAAAGCCGATATTATCTCTATTTATGAACTTTGGTTTTTAACGATCTACACAAAAGGGTATTGGAAAAGGAACTCTTGTATTTCATCAATAATACCCTTTAAGAATGTATAATCAAGAATTGCTAATACTCGAACGTTGAAAACACGTCTGCGCACATGGCCCCTTGTAAACATAGGTACAATATAAAATGTTGTTTCTTTGAGTTTTCAGCATGAGGGAAAAGAATCATCCAAGTGAAAGATAATAACATCAAATGTGAAATATGAAATAAAAATTGCAGTTATAAATGTCAAGTGCTGTCAAATCTCATTTTCTACAATAATGCTTACATACAGAACACATCTAAGGCGCTCCTTTCATGGAAATTTATCAAAAGGGCACCTCATGCGCCAAGTTAAAGAAAAACGTATTTATACTTCACTGTTCTTTGAATGAAATACGGCACGGCATAATACTTTCGTTAGAAAATTAACTACTTTCAAATTTTAGGTTCCTTAGGATTTTGAAGCATCTTTCCCCGTTTTACCATTTGGGAATGTTTTGTGCAAGTTTAATGTTCTGTTTATTTTTTGCGGACCAATAGAAATTTGCGATTTGTAGGCCAACTTTTTACGAGTTGTGTTATCTCAATTGATTGTACATGTATTTTGATGTGTTTTTGTACTACATTGATTTATCATGTTTTCCACTGCATTTATGACGTCTTGTGTGTTTCGTTTTTATGAATTTGTTTAATTGCATTTGATTCGATTACCTGAGATTTATCATACAATTTGAGATGTTTTATTTATGTGTACTTTGTCTTGCATTTCGTTGCTGTAGGTGATTTATTTCATGAATATATGTGTGGCCTATGCCGGGGTTTTTGTCCCTTAAAAGGTTTCCCTGGTATGGTCTTGCTGTGTGCGTAATATATTTATAAGTTCTTTTATTTATTTATTTATTATCGTTTCGACTTGAAAGGTAGGTGACTCTGCTCGTAGTGAGTTGTTGACTGTGTCGGCTTGATAGATCTCTAGGATCATTACAAAGTGTTAGTTCGAGCGTGGGTAAACCAAGCAGTTGGTTGATCGTGAGGCCATCTGACAAGGTTTGTCATTTATTAAAAGTAGTAAAAGTGTTCAACTATCCCAAAAACCATTCAATTCAATAAGCCAGTTCGTGTCATTGTATCCAATTTAATAAAAAAAACAAGTGAAATTTCCTGAAGCTGTCAGCGAGTTTTTGTGTTCGTTCTAGGTGCGCCTGAATATCGCAAAATTTTACGACCAGACGTATTGGATTATTTAAAAAACTGTAAATAATTAAGATTTTTTTTATTTAATTGTTTGTCGAACGCCTGTGCGCGTGGTATTTGTAAAAACAAGCTCTGAATGCTTTTCTTTTTTCAAGCATTGTTGTTTTACGTTCTTTCATGTTTTTCGGAATCAATTAATTAACTGCGTGTTTAATCGAACCCAACGGCGAGTTTTGTGGGTGTGGCTTAGTGACCGTTTGCCATTAAATACCTCAGAACTAATCTCAATTTTAAATACCCGCGATCCACCATGGAGGCGCCAACAAAGGTCACGGGCGGTAATCCTGAATTGTACAGAATTCGTTCTGTGAAATCTGATATCCACGCTCCAAGACCTTCCTTAATCTTCTGGAAACGTTCTGGCGCGTGTGGGTTCAGTTCCAATTTCGATGCGCTTGTGTTATGTTATAAATTTTAAGTGATAAAAACTAATTACCTACCGTTATAAATTAATCTATTTGAAGACCGTTATACATTGATGGTTAGTTAATGGTAAATAAATACAACTAAATAATTACATTTGCGTTACAATATGTACCCAGAGTATCCAAAAATTATTCTGCAATAACCATAATGGCTAAGATAATGGGCGTCCAGCAACTACAAAAGATATGAAGGAGGAGATTATTATCTAAAAAACGCGAATTTTTAGAAGAATTGAAAATGGAAGATTTCGCCGACATTTAATCATTCGACATCACCAGACGATGTACTGAAGGATGGAGCACTGTTGCAAAATACAGGCCCATAATGTAATGCATTCGGCTCCAGAAGAATCGTCAAAAATCGGAATAACAAAATTTCTAAATTCGACTCCAAGGAAATCCCGACTATATTTTTCTGTACACTCTTCTAGGAGGTATTGCGATTTAAACGCCTGAAATAATGGCAAGACACCCTGTACATGAGAAGTATTTCAATTTTGTAAAGTAAATCTTGGGGGGGAGGGGGTTGTTTACGAACAAGCACAGAATTGGTGTATTTCATTTGAATTTGCATATCCGTAGTTGTTTTTCCATTTTGGAATTGTGTAATGCCCTAATGTAGATGCATCTGGTCGTTTTGCGATAAGAGGGTGCGGGGTAATTTGTCTTCTCTTTCTTTCATGAATTTTAATTTTCTTTTTCAGTCTTTTGGAATACATTTTTGTCTTTGCCAATCAATTAAATGTGCATTTATTCAAACCCATTGTGCGACCCGAATAGACTCTTTATGTCAGATTTACTTTCACGTATCCAGGATTTATTTCAGGTGTCGATAAAAATTATTATAATAAATTATTTGGAATTTTAATGGAGGCCACTGAGTCTTTTAAAACTTGAATTCAAGTCTAGATTGGATCTTTATAGTAGCATAATAATGTGCCGGAAGTGTGCGAGGAGAAATTTGTTGAAAAAATCGTAACTACTACTTCAGGTAGCGACGCAAATTACGTATGCAATAATTGTATTTTAATCGAGCGTAAGAGTATTATGGAAACATGCGAGTATGGTTTTCTTTAATCCTATACCACACTTTCACAAGCTCATCACCGGATTAAGGGAGGCTTTGCAGTTTAAAATTACAAATCAGGTAGGCATTAAACGAAATTAGCTAGCAGATGAAAAAAGGGCATACAAAAATAGGGCTTTAAGCACCTTTTTTCATCAACGAAGGCGTAAATATTTTACGGGTCATGTAGAATACCTAGTAAGATGGATAAATTGCGTAATTAGGAATGATGCTGCAGAAAATTGTGTCCTTCGGGAGCCGTTTCGAGTTGGAACTTTTATAATGTACCTAGCAGATGATGTTACATTCTAGTTGTAGTTTATCGAAAGTAGCCGTTTCGTTCTTCTTGTATCTGAATTAATGATCAGGTGAAAATTCTCTTGCGCCGTCTTTTTCGATCGCCGCATGATGCACACGAGGTGAATTATTTACGCTTGTGATTTATTTAAAATACTGGGATCCGAATATTAACACATCGAATGAAGGACACGAGACGGTAAAGTAATATAAATTATGGAGCACTCGGGTTGTAGGCACTTTTCCTTTTCCCATACGGCTATGACTACCAATCTCCATTCTCCAATGGCAAATGGAAATCTGCGGCTGCCAGCATTCTGCTCGCTTTACGTTCGTTGCTACGCGACCAAGAAGCTTAATCTCCAGTAAATGTAATACATTTTACTCGCATTTCAATTTTACTTTTGTTTGCCAAGCAATTATCGCATAAGGGATGATAAATCGATTTTATAAATTCACACTCCCTGAGGTTTAGGTTAAAATTATGGTTTCAATGGGGGGTAAAGATTTGCTCGCAATTTTCCCTTTTGTGTGGAAGACCCGAAGACATAAATCTTTATACAAAAACAACATGTTACAATTTATAAGAACATTATCGCTATTTAATCATTCTTGCGAGAATAATATTTCAGAAAGTTCGCAAAACACAGATCTTCATTTGTTTTAAGAGGTTATTTTGGTTTGAGAGGAGGTATAGGTACACGCAAATGGTGGCACTTACGATAAGAAAGAAAAAATCCAATTAAAATCCTCACTATTGGAGTATTGGAGTCCTAATTACCGCGGAATACCCAATCGCCAGAGATTAATAAATATAGATGATGGCAATTACAATTCCATGCGTTCTGACTTACGCTGTCAGCTGTTTGATTAAATGAAGTGTAACTGGATACGGTACTGGACAGAAAGAGGAAAATGAAAGTGGACAATCTACAACCAGCGCGCGGTAAAATTGCGTTGTTAAACTCCAACAATAGAGAGAGCCATCTATTCAAAAGTTACGAGAATCTTTCAACAAGTAAATATACCGCAAGCAACAATGACGCATTTTAGTGTTATAATTTGCCTACAGGAAAGGGTGCTTTAATCTAATAGAACATAAGAATACGCAGCTCTACACAATAAATTATTACGCGTGCCCAGAACCACATTCGACCAATTCTGCTAAAATTTTAGGTTAGGCTTCTTCTTATAAACTGAAATTGAAGTAGCAGGTCAAAAATGCATTGCACATATGCAACGCTATGTTTCTAATTTGTGGCCGGATTTATACGATTTTAACAGAAGTTGCATCTTACAACATGGGAAAGGATTGCAAGTGGAAATGCGCTTTATGTAAATCGTTTACGATTACTTTTTTACGTTGTTTTATTTATATCGTTCTCCCGTCATCAAATTCATAGCGTTCTTCGGATAAATTATGTCTGAAGAGAGAAGGCATCTAGAAATTTGATTTGTCATTTGTCGATTCCTAACCGGCATTCTTGAAAAACGTTACAGCAATCTATTTAAATCTGTTTTCGAACTAAACGACTTATAAACCTGTCAAGATATTTAATATTCTCCGATCTGTACCGTTGAAGGAAACAAAATTAATGACGTTTCACGGTGTCGTGTGGTTTCCACCCCATCTCATGCCTCCACGGTGCTCCATTCGTGAATTACTTTTGCCTTACCACAATTAAGAATTATTTTTTTATGAGCATTTAAATACGTAAAACTTTTCTGGGGTATTCTCACTCCATTAGAAATCTAATTTTTGCTTAAACTCCCCGAAATGGAATTGAATGCAAACAATTCGGCTGAAATGGAAGTTTCAATGAAACAAATTAAGAGTTTGAATTTAGTTTAACTTTTTTTTTTTCGTTAACCAAAGGTAAAGGGAATTCTACTTTAAATGAGTATCGTATTGGCGAAACACTAAAGACGACAAAGTTCTCAGGAGCAAATTGAATTCATTGAGCGAGAGGATTCTATCCCGAAAGTGCGTTCTCCATGAATTCTTTCACGAGTCCCCTTTTCACCGTCCCACCCGTAATCAATAAGCATCCGCATAACTTAATCTCGGATTAAATTTATATTATAAAAATTCTTTATCTCTGAAATACGTCAACAAGACCTCTGGAATTAATATCCAAAATATCTCCTGGCCATCTACTTTAATGAACGTTCTAAATGGTGCAATTTTGTAAAACGCCGTATGAATTTCGAGTGGTGTTAATTAGAAACATTTCAATTTGGTAAGTGACGAACGGAAAATAGACGAAAGCCGACATTATCCCTTTAACTTATACATTCATGTTTACTTAGGCTTTCTACGCGTACATGTGGAGCAACTTCGCAGCCAAATTTAATTGCGCCTTAAGATTAGGGCTCTTTCGTATAAGTCACGCAGAGAATGTCTTGGGTGCTCAAGTTAAAGTTTTCTTGTTTACGAACGTGTAACGAGTGGTTCTATTTCGCGCCAAATTTCATTAAAAATTTCGAAATTTCTTGTCATGATAGTGAAGGTCACCCTGTATATTTCATTATTTGTTCCGGTTAGAAATTTTGTGTTTGGGCATTTCGGTTCGCTCAAGACTATGGTCCGATAGATTTAATTTCGCTCAGATTTAATTTCGTCGTGGGAAGAGTGCAAAGCTGATTGACGTCATCATGAGTAATGCGAGTTTTTTGTCGTTCGTTTATCAACTTTGGCGCCGTCTAGACCGAGAATAGGAGCGGATATAGCACCGAGCCATCAAGAGATAAGGAGTTTTCACGTCGTCAGCAGAAAACCGTGAGATCAGTTTATTCAGCAGTTCCTGGAGGTTGACGACGAAGTTAGAGTGGGTTAAGTCTTCTTTATCTAAACCAATGGGAGAATTTCTAGCGGGAGCCATTTTTGTTTTATGGTAATTTGTTTGTGGTTTTTTCATTTCAATTCTGAAGAAGGGGATCGTTTTTGGAAAGACTCGCGGTTAGTACGCCGAGGGGTCAACACGTACTTTGAGTGATCGCGTTTTAGAAGAGACTCGCGGTTAGTACGTCAAGCGGTCAACACGTACCTTGAGCGATCGTTTTGGTACACTTGGCGGTTTGAGCCACCGGCTTATTTCGGTTGCTCGCAGTTGCGTGCTTTTTGCACCCGTTTCGAAGTGTTATTTTCTTTTCGCGTTGATTTTTTGGCGAAGAAGACCCAGGTTCCAATCAGGTGATATTTTGGCGAACCCTTGAGCTTCACCCCAGTTTACTTTGGATGCAGTGAATCGCGTTAGGATACGTTGTGATTTCTCGAGGATATATAAGTCAAAGTGCTGCCCTAGTCCTCAAGGCGCAGAATTTCGGGATCCGCCCCAGGTGGAATTTCCTACTAGTGCCGTACGGTCATTTGTCGAAGGAGCGCTGCGTTTCGGAGAGATATTTGCCCCAAGAAGAGCTGGTGAAATAATACGTCGAACCATCGCGGTTTACCGTCGGATAGTGATCATAAAAGTTTGTGTTCTGCCGTACCGCTAACTCAAAAATCCGTCTCCCGCAGGCGGTCAAAGCTAATAAACTAATAAAATAAAATTAAATACACGTGCTGGGTAGAAACTTTGGCAACTAGCCGTCTCCCACTCGCCACGCGAAGGATTTCCTGGACTAAGTTTCAGTTCAAACGCTAAACTTTGCTTTCGTTCCGAGGAAGGATAGGCACCGTGGATTTTTGTTTCCGTGTGTTAAATTCAAGCCACCCCTAGGAAGTCACAGAGACCTAAGTGTCAGGTTTCATCACATCCACCCTGTACCAGAGGAAAGAGCAGTTCACAAGATCGGCTGTACAAATGTTGTAAAGGTTAGTCTAATTAAATTTGTAACATTCTGTAAAATTCCACTTTTTGGTAATTAAGCTATAGTAAAAAAAATGTTTTTTCTACAACTGTCAAAAAAACCTGTCATTTTCTGACGGATTTCGAAACGCGAAGTACTAGATTTTTAAACGGTTAATTAATAAGTAAGGTTGCTATTGACAACGTGCGCGAAATCGTCAACAGTGAAAAAAAGTATTTCGCGCACGTGACAAAGTTGAACTTAAACAGCAAATTTAATTAACAATCGGTTCAGTTGTAGAAAAAATATTGTATATAACGCTAGCGCGAAGTTATTGCGAAATTGAACTTCGCGCTCTTGTTATATAAATAACTATTAATTTGATTGTTTATTAAAGTCCAATGAACGATTACCAAAGAGTAGGATAAATTTTTGTGTTTATTTAAATAAGTCCCAGCCCACGCTGGATTAAAAAACGATTACCTGTTGTTGCAATTTTCAAACTGTAGAGGATGGCCACCCCTTGAGTAAATTACTTTCACCTGATAGGATTTTTTATTTAGTTTAGTTGTCATTGTTAAGCTAGTGGTTTTACAAGGAGGAGAGAAGAACTGCTAGATCCCTGTAAATTGTTTGTATCTCTAATATCATTTCAATATATTATCTATTTGGTTCCAATGTGCCTATGTCTTTAACGAAGAACGAGGGGAAGGAAAGGGAGGAGTAGGAGTTGAGGCAGGAGATTGGTAGGCGGCAGGTCAAGGTTTGTTACGCAGTTTCAAAAGAGTTAAAAGCCCACCGATTTGAGTTAGCCGGAGCATTTATTTTTATCGATTGAGCAGCCTAAGAAGAAGACGGTTTGCCTTGCCGGGCGGAACCGATGGGAATTTTCAAATCCAAAAGGAACCCCCGTAGCAAACGTTAAATGAAACATTTTTGCGAGCACGCTCTCATGAGTTGTCATTGATTACTGGGCGTATTAAAAAACCTTTAACATAGAAACTGCACTTTTTTCGAAGATTTGGCTTAAAATGGTAAAATTAGAATTTGTTTAAGGTGACACATTAACGTAACATTTAAATCATTTGATAATCTGATCCTGAAAGTCATAAATCTAAATCTAATACCCTAATAATACTAGAATCAATCTCCTACCTTCTCGACTTTAAATATTTTTCTAAGTACTGTCCTTTCCGATATTTCCATTTTTTTTTCTGCCTTGGTAAGAGATCACATTTCACTGCCGTACGTTACTGTTGGCCGCACTACTGTTTAATAGAGTCTGATCTTGACATTTCGCTATACACTATTTGATTTGAAAATTCACAATAAGGATCTTTTGTTCTCTTTTACTAATCTTTCGTTTATTTCTTTTTCCTCTCCTCCAATGTTGGATGAGCTCACTCCTAAATAGGTAAAGTCCTACACTCTTTCTATTTCATTCGTGGTTTGCGTCCTCCGATCTGAATTCTAAATTTCTAGTCTCTTTACTTAATAAATTGAAACATTCTTCACTACTTTTGGTGTTTAGAGAGAAATAACGTATACATGACGTTGTTTAACAGTATTAATTACAATGCGAATCTATCGACAACCAAAAAGCTACCCACCCTTAAGCTCACGAAGTTTCAACGAAATAAAATATTTGTTGTAGCCGAGACCTTACCGGGCTCAGAAGGGCGCCTTCTGCCAATAATCTGCAATAAGATAAAGCAAAAAACAAGAGAGCGAGTGGTGGCGTGACCCGAAACAAACAAAAGGTTGACACGTCGCGTAACTTGAACACGAATAATCGTAATTAACATGCAATGGAAAGCAATAATTTGATTTACGATAGAGAGAAAAAGCAACGAGTGGTCGGTATAAACGGTAGTTTAAAAAACTGAGCGTTGATGTTAGTTCAAAACCATTGTAGAAGTAATCCAGCGAATACAAAAAAAAGTTCTTTTTTTTAACAAATATTTCTAAATTCTGCCACTCTTACACCAAATTGCTAGTTTAGATTCATAGAAAAAAAATCATGATTTCGATACAGGAGATTAACCGAATGGTGCCGAATATATATTTTTGAATTACCATGTATTTTAATTTGCAATACCAAACGTTATAGTGAATAAAATAATATATTTTTCATTTGTAATTTAAATTTAAAACGAATTTAGGCAGGCGATTCAGTTTCGGGGGAAAGATGAAACGTGTGCACACATGTATTCAATAAGAGAGATGCGTGAAGTACGCAAGATACGCTTGACGTATTTTTTATGTGGCGTCTATTTAATTAATCTTTGGTGGAAAAAGTGGTAATATTGTTCCAAGAGTGCTTTTCCATAACACATCAACAATATTGGTCAACGAATAGAAACAATTTTCAATGCCAACCGACCAGTATAGAAGAGTTTTTGAGGTTGACCTATATAACGTTTCCACTTTATGCAAAATTAGTCATTTGCATGTAAAGGTTTCGTTGTTCGCTATCAATCGATTTGCTATAAAAAGGATGCAAGATTGGAAGGTAGCCTTCGTTGTAATAACCTTGCCTTTGTCGTCGTTATAGTTTTCTGTCACAATTATTTTAGAGAAAAAGTCTAAATACGTTTTTTAGAGAAAAAAAATACTGCGTCTGTTCATACTATCAATTTTTCAAAATTGTAGAAATCGATAAAATAAAAAATTACATATTTCATAAATCAGTGATGGTTTGGAATCTTTTAAAAAACTACAGGCGCATCACATCTACTATTAAGTTATCGTTGTTTGGGGTCGAACGATTTTTAGCGGATTTCCACAAAAATAAAAAAATGCGCTATTGTGACCACTTTGTCCGTCCGTGCGTTCGTTCGCTCATACTGGTTGTTTATCTTAAGAGCTATTGTTCTACTTTTTTCGCTATTTGGTTCGTTATGGTGTCGAGGCTTGCACCAAGGAAGGAATTTTTTCTGCGTCTATTGCATTGTAAAAAAAACCAAAAACCGTTTTTTACACGTTCCATAATTTTACACTTTTGTCGTTTATTAACGATCCTAGAGATCGTTTATAATTTTGTATTGCTGTCTGTCGTCTGTCTGTTGCTCTGTCCGTCTGTTCCTTTGTCTGTCGGTCCATGTATCTGCCCGTGTGAACGATAACTTTGTTAATGCCCGATCGCTTTTACATCTCCGTTAGTTATTAACTGAATTGTATGAAATTCAATATGGGCATAGCTTCAACCATACAATGCCAAAAGTTGAGTCGAATCGATTCAAAAATCACAATGCCTTTTTCGCATCTCGACCATTTATAAACCGAATTGCAAACTTTTTTATTTATAAAAGTATTTAAATAAAATTTCATACATAGTCACTTGGAACAAAGGAAAATCTAACGTTGGTTTCAAAATTTAGGTTTGCGCATGCGCAGTGTCAACTTTCTTATTTAAGAAAGCATCGAAATGAAATTCTTCTTATAAACTGAAATTGAAGTAGCACGTTAAAAATGGATTGCCCCTATGCAATGCTATCTTTCATATTTGTGGCCGGATTTTTACGATTTTAACAGAAGTTGCATCTTACAAATGGGAAATGAATGCAAGTGGAAATGCGGTTTTTGTAAATAGTTTAGGATTACTTTTTTAACTTGTTTTATTTATATCTGTTTCAACTATCCGACGCCGATGCAAGAAAAGCGTCTATGGGGTAATATTTTTTTAGAGAATGTAATGTTGCATCTGCATCAGATACTGTTTGCGGATGATTTTCCGGAACCAGAGTACATAATCGAAGAAAAAGAAAGTCATTTGAGGAAGAATTGATATTAATAACGTCATAACATAACGAAGCAAACATAACATAAATTCAGAAAAATTAACGGCTAATTGAAAATGTGATATTTTGTCACATTCGGCTCGAATGGAAGCTTTTAGGTTTTCTACGAGTATATTTTCAAATGTTCGTCCCGAGTAAATCACAGACTTTAAATGTCTCCAAAGAATAAAATCATTGCGAGAAAGATCGGGAGCAGACTGGTCAATTGTATAATTAGGACCAAAGACTATTGAAAAAAATGTAAATTCTTCTTTAAAACTTGTGCACGATTCTGTCTACTGCTTAGAATCGGCCAGGGAATCGGCCTTTTGGGGTACTTCACACTAAATAAAGACGTTACTTGGCGGGCACTATTTCCAGCTTATTCTGAACATTTCCACTTTCTGTTCAGTAAATACACGATAAACAATTTTATGATGAACTAATTTGTAAGCAAGTATACATTTAATAAACCACAAAGGCAAATAATGAAACGTGATCGCTGTTTTTAGGTAATTCCAAGGAATATCTGATTTATTGTAAAATGAACATTTTTATTTTGTCGGTTTCTACGGTTTTGAAAAACGGAAAATTAGTATGTACAGATGCAGTATTTTTTTTTCTAAAATAATTTAGGGAGCTAGTAATTGACTATAAAAAAAATTACAATTGAAATCTCTATGCTCCGTCGCGCTAGGCACCACCCTGTATATTGATTTAAAGGTATAATTCAGGTAACGTATCGATTTGGATCATGATTAGGGATGGGCGATAACTGTTTTCACCTATCGATAAGTATCGGGTACTTACCTATCGATATATTTTACTTATCGATATGCCGATAATTATCGAAATATCGATTATCGATATATCGATGGTTATCGATATAGATAACTATCGATATGTCGATAGTTATCGATATATCGATAGTTATCGATATATCGATAGTTATCGATATATCGATAGTTATCGATATTTCGATAGTTATCGATATATCGATAGTTATCGATATTTCGATAGTTATCGATAGTTATCGATATATCGATAGTTATCGATATATCGATAGTTATCGATATATGATTACTATCGATAGGTATCGATATATCGATATGTCGATAGTTATGAATATATCGATATGTCGATAGTTATCGCTAGGGATGGGCGATAACTGTTTTCACCTATCGATATAAGTATCGGGTACTTACTTATCGATATATTTTACTTATCGATATGCCGATAATTATCGAAATATCGATGGTTATCGATACACCGATAACTATCGAAAGATCGATAACTGCCGCTATATCGATAAGTTTCGGTATATCGATAGTTCTCGTTATGGCGATAGTTTTTAATATATAGGTATCGATATAATATTACCGATAATTTTTTTGAAAGCGTGTCTAAAAACTGCATGAGTTTACTTTTACATTTTGGCGAAAGAGCCCGACAAGACAAGAGGGCTCTTTTAACAAAATATGAAAATAACCGAATGCAGTTCTTGCAACTTTAATGGAGTTACCATATTAACTGTGCAATTATCGCAGGGCTCTTTAGCTTTCTGCAATGCAATTACCCCTGTAATTAAGCGGTAATTGCACGTCTCATTTGAGAGAAATATTCGACGTATCGATAGTTATCGACAGGGATAGTTATCTTATCGAGTTTTATTAATAAAATCCATTTTCCGGTTTATTCTCGTGTAAAGTGACTATTAATAGTTACTCGACGTTTCTTTGCTACCTTTATCAAGAGTTTTTTTGTTAGATTTCGTAAATGTCAATCAATTGAAACTGTATATCTAAATTTGAAGTGTTCTTAGCTTTTTCTGTTTTTTTTGTGACTGGTCCTCTGTAACCATCAATCAGATCAGATACCGATACATAGGCCATGATTACACCCTTTGATTGTCTTCTTTATTTTATCTAAAGAGTAGCCATTTTGATGCAACATTTTGTTCAAGTTTTTGAAGTGCTTCTTTTTTTGAGCAATCGTCAGTAAGACGAAAAGATCTATTTTCTAAAGATTTTATTACTGCGTTTATTTGGCATGGATGATGATGTGACGTAGCGCTTCTCTTGAGAAAGGGAGCAAAGTTAAGTTTCCGAAACGTCGAGCAACTAAAAATAGTAAATTTACACGAGAGTAAACCCGAAAATGGATTTTATTAATAAAAATAGTAGCGCTCGTTGAAATCTCAACAATAACATAATTTTATCGTACCAATAGTTATCGACATATCGATATATCAATAGTTATCAATATATCGATACATCGATAATTATCGACATATCGATATATCGATAGTTATCGACATATCGATATAGTCGATAATTATCGACATATCGGTATATCAATAGTTATCGACATATCGATATATCGATAGTTATCGACATATCGATATATCAATAGTTATCGACATATCGATATATCAATAGTTATCGACATATCGATAGGTATCGATATATCGATACTTATCGATATATCGATACTTATCGATAAGTATCGATATATCGATAGTTATCGATCTATCGATATATCGATTTTTTTAGCTCTACCTATTGTTATTCGATATATCGATAACTATCGATACCTATCGATATATCGAAAAAAATTCCCATGCCTAATCATGATGGAATATTTAAATTTGACGCTTTATCTGAGCACAGTTTTTCTTATAGTTCTAACAGTTCTTTTTGCAAGTGGTTAGACAGTTTCGAGCATTCTGACGGCTACTCCGAATTAGGTGTTCCTGTAGTTTTCCCAATTCGTGAGATAAATACCGGAGTAGTATAGAACAACTTAAGAGCTTCTGCAGATGTACCTCTAAAAAGGCGTTGTGAGGGCCACTCTGTAATTGGGCGCAAGCCTGTTGAGGCCCAAGAACAAGAGAGGGAGAAATAAATAAGTAAATAAAAAATATACATCAAAAATAAAATAAGTGGTTGCACAAATAACTATTGTTTGTTCAAAGGATTTTAATCTTAAGGCAGAAAGGCAATTGACGAATAGTAGTCTTTATGGCTTTATTTTGTGCTCTCTGTAGATACTTGAGCTGAAATCGATCTAATTGTGTTGCCCCAGCAGGGTATAAGGTATCTTAGGTGGGGTTAGATCACACTGTTATATTATAGCAGTAGCCTTTGCAGCTCCATTGATTGGGGTAATTTTTTATACATACCTATGGAATTAATGTGTGTACTCCAAGTCAGGTTATTTGATAAATTGAGACCAAGACTCTATGGTTTCATACAGAGATTATTTACTGATTTACGAGGTTTTTTCCCTTTCTGTTTTAATGTCATATACACTGTTTTTTGTATGTTAATACTAAGTTTATGTGTGTGCACAACCTCTCATAGTATCTCCCTAGATCAGCATTTAATGTGTTCTCTATTTCCTCTTCATTTTCATCTGGAAAAATGTCATTTTCTATTGTATTGTTTACCATTTCAACAATTTTAGGTTCACTAAGTTCAAATAGAAAGGTGAGATCTTTCTTACTTATGCCATCTGGTCCAGTTGTTTCTTAAACCTCGAACTACATCTTTTATTTCGTTTATATATGTTGGATCTAGAAAAATTGAATCTCTATCCTCTTCCTCAATCTTGTTTTGTGCTACTTATTTGCGATGCGAGTGTCTTTCCTATACTTGCAAAATGCTCATTGAATAATTCTGCAATTTCCTTCGGTTTGTCACTATTTTCCCCATTTTGTTTATTTATGTAAGCTATGAAAAACGTTTTAAACTAAATGAATATATAACAGACATGAATGATTCAGGCTGAACGTCTACGTTGACTGGTCCTGGCGAAGATAGACGTTATTAGTAATTATTCGATGGATTTTTTAAATTAATGTATTAGAGTTCGGTACAGAGACGGAAGTCTCTCCAAATATTTGATGATTACGTTTATACACGGTAGGTTGGAAGGGACAGTAGTTAAAACTAAATTGTGTATAGTAAACATCCGTTCGAAATTATTTTCACGCGAGTAATTTTGTCTTTGTGCCACGATATGTTAATTAAACATAAATGGACCAACGGATTGTATTTTCGCATAATTTGATTTGCAGAAACATTGTCATACATAGGATGGCATTGTTAATTTAAACTTTGATAATGGTGCAATACAACGTGATTAGATTATCCAAACAAATATCGCAAATTCAATTTGCTTTCGCTGATCGACAACGAGAATGAGTGTACTTTACGTGCCAAAGGGGTCATCTCTTGTCAAAAGGAAACGCTGGCTGATTTATAAAAATTTGCAATTTGCAACACTGTTAAAGCCACAACGACCGTAATAGCAAAAATATTATATCTAAGTGGATAAAATTTATTTTATCTGCGCTGTACGTTGAAAGCACCACATAAATTTATCAATTTAAAGTCCTTTTATACCGAATAAAAATTTACGTCAATTTAATAACACCGAGATCAAATTTTAATTACAGCGTGCGTGTATCTGCAAGTGTGTATCGAACATAAACGAAATGCCGTTTTAATTCAATTTTACAGGGAAACGGGAAACACTCGAAAGACGGCAATTTCGATCATAATCTGAAGAACTTCGAGCCGCCATGAGTTTTTATATAGGAATTATCAAGGGTTCATAACAATACTGACCTACAATAGGTAATCGATGCCTATATCCTCCAGGAAAGAAAGGGAAGGGGAGGGGAAAGCTGAAAAGCGTTTTTGTTTTAAGAGAACAAAACCGAAATGTATTTTAATTTTATTGGTGGCAATCAATTCGGCCGAAATAAGGCAATCCGGGATATTTATTACGCGTTACCAGGGGGCATTTATACGGATCGATAATATAACCGCATTTGTTCCAGCTGCAGGCTTGTACCAATTATTTAATGGTGTAGTGTACATTTATTTTTATTAAGTAATTACTTAAGTGATATTGCACGACTTTTTGAGACCGTACCGTCCCCATATTAGTAAATGGCAGACGCGTTATCGGAAAACTACACAGCATCTTTGTACAAGTTTGGTTTTCAAATAAAATAGAGAAGGTAATATTAAGCCAACTCCGCTGAATGGGGAGCGCATTTTTGTGAAAAAAAACTGTTCATGCAAAGAATCGAACCCGAGCCTCCAGGTTGCAAGCCGAGTACCCTTGCAATCGTGATTAAAGTGTGTTCGCATTCCGAAATAGCTGTGGGTAGGATGAATTGCATGCGAATGTGTCGACCGCTTACAAACATGCGTAACGTATCACTTATTTTTCTCATCTAAGGTGAACAGAAACGTATTACGTAGCATATAATATTGGAAAGACCAAGAAAAGAAAATGGAAGTTTATTACTCAAAACAATAACGTGTTTATTGCCATATAAATTAATATTTCAATTGCATTTCTATTCTGTTACAGTTTTAAGTTTGCCCACGAATTCTGTTTTTGTTAGTTGCCTTTCTGTTAATTTATCATTTGTATGTGTTAAGGTATTGATTTTTGGAAACCTCGATTTTAAATGAATCTTAGTTTTATATCTATTATATGATTACCCCTAAATGCTGGTTTGTTTTTTGTTTGGTTACGTCCTCACGGGTTTACCGTGGTGGTTTGTGCGTATATCTTAACGCTACCGTTTTTAACCATTGTAGCTGTTTTACATTACTCTTAAGTTAAGCACAAAAATTGACATATAAATTAAGTATGTTAATGCTTGTTAAGGCAATAGACATATTATTGTAACGTAAAATTAATTACGTGATTTATTTATTTACAATTAATTATTAAGGAGAGAAATTTCAAGACTAATAACTTCGGTATCGATTTTGGAACTGTCATTAGACACGCTTCAATTTGCTATACAGGGTGTTAATTAATTGAGTGCCGATAATACAGGGTGCGAATCCTCGGGTGTAAGGAGAATAGTTTATATCAACTTATGTCCTGAACTTAATAAATAAAATTAAAAATGCAGCGCGAACTATGAGTATGTCAAGTTCGTGGTTAAAAATTAAAGTTTTTCGGGCATTCCGGGGACTGTACGCGAAGACAAAAAGGCGAAAAGTGCAAAGCCCGACCCAAAAAATAGGTTGCGCGAGAAACTATAGTCCATGTAAGCGAGAACCACGATCAATTGCGCGTAAAACAGAAAGTGTTTAGTTAATGACCCAACATTCTGTGCGGAATGGTTCACACTTGTAAGGAAGCACCCACTATCCGCTATGAGATAAACCAGCTTTGATGACCACCCGGTACATGAGTGCACGGTATAGAAACACGTGATATAAATTTGGGGCACTTCACTGTAGCTTCTGAACCTATGTAGTTCTTTGTGAGGCGAAGGTAAAGGTATTTGCTTTGATTTCTAGCGTCGTGTTTAAGCCACCGTTAAGGAAATACAGATGCTGTAACTAATTTAACGTTTGTAACCGTTCCCGTGGAGATATTTAGATTTGCAGTATCCAAAAGGTTCGAGTGTCAGAGGTTGAGAGAATTATTATTTTATGATTTCAGATCCATTCATTTATTATTAACTAATTTTAGTTTAAGTGAGTATAATTAACCGTGGTTAATTAAATGTGTTGTAGTATGCACCATCCGTTTGACATACGTTTGATGTCAAATGAAGTGCGCTTAATTAATATGAATTTTAAGGCTAGTCTTAGATTTTTATGAACGGAACCCGAGAAATTAATTCAAAAAGTTTTAATTTTTGGGCGCTTTCTTAGGATTTCGTCGATTTCTGTTACCGAGCCGATTACTTCTAAAGGCAAGCGTTTGATATTTTCCTTTGGTTAATTATAAAGCGTGTTTATTTCGTTTGACCAGTAGATCTTCGTTTCCATTTCGCTTGATGACTTGTAGTAGGGGAGCCCAAGATGCTAAGTAGGGATTTATTCGAGCCTCGCAGGGACCTATTAAACTTTGTAGATTAGATGGTAGAAAGGAAAAAAGTTATATGATGTACATCCTTTCATCGGAAGGGGGTGCGTCTACACTTTTTACCACCCGCACGTCAGTAAGTAATTGGGGTAAAAAATTGCCCCCTCCACATTTTCTATTTTTTTTTGTAAATGCGTTAGTTTATTCTGAATTCAACGAAATTAAAATTTAACTACCTTTACCCTACCTATCTGTCATAGTTTTTGACATATGTCAAATTTTCTCAAAAAATTTGAAGATGCAAGGGTCCATTCGGAAATTCATCTCTTAAACCGTTTAACATAAGTGATCGTCCTATTTAATACTCAAATCCTTAAAATCTAAGGAATTTTTTGAGTAACCGCCGAAAGTCTTGAAAAAGTTTTCAGAGCTGCTACGATTTTTTAAATTTACCAAAAATGTCAATAACTTCAATTTTTCAAATTGCAAGTTGCAACTACTATTTCCAACGCCAGCAACGAGTGTAGAGGTAAATTTTATGGCCACTTTTATGAACATTCTGTGTGCCTACATCGGGTGGATATTGCGCTATTAGTTTAAGAGATATGAATTTTTGAATGAACCCTTGCATTTTAAAATTGTTAGAGAAAAGTTGACATACCTATATGCTATTATATTTATCGATGTTTCTTGGTAAATGATTAATGGAGAGGCCAGAGGGGGCTCTATACACATAAGCAGCTAAAGGCCGCCTGACATACTTTCAAAATATAACACAAGAAGAATCAATCCAGTAACTTTGTTCCTAAAAATGGGGGGTACCAAGCGTCAAATCCGGTAGTTCTGATTTTTTCTTTTCTTTTCAGATTTTGACGATTTTAACCCCGAAGGAGTATTGAATTTTCCCTAGTCGCAATTCCAAAGTGCACTAAATTACTAACGTGCATTGAATGGAAAGCAGTTTTGCATAATTGAAACTACAAATTTACTTAAAAATTAATTTGAATCTTTACTAATTGAGTGAGTTCGTGACGTAAGCACGCTTAGGTACATTGTTCGAAATTTTTCAAATAGAGCATTGTCTATTTGGAACGGATTTCCTAATAACGCCACGATCCACGTGCCTTACTTCGTATCTACATTAATGTTTGCAAAGTTTCCTTTCGACAGGAGATTAAAGAGTTTCACAGAACTGTCCAAAGAGTATTATGATCGTTTAATTATTCAAAGCCCCCGTCGGCAGTTTTATTACTTTTTTCCTCGATATTACATTAGAAATACATATAAAAAACCATTTATTACACTACATAACATCATTTGTTGGAGAGGAGCCCCACTGCACAAACTGAACGTAATAAATTTCACACACACTGCGTTTTCTAATCAAAGGATTATATGAAAAGTTGGCACGCTAATGATGTGCTGTTAAAAATGGAAGGAATTGCAGGGCCATGTAGATAAATGTATGACAAAAAATTTATTGAAAATAAAACCCTGGAGATCAGTTTTGAGTTATGGGACCTGTCACTGAATTATTCTTTCGACAATGCTCGCCTAGTGTGAAACTTTTCACACGCATTCCTCAATCAGCTACCGGTGAGCATCTTATTCAATTAGTTTGCACGTTCCGGAGGCGCAGTCCGTAGCTTTTATTTCAGACCTATATAGTAAAAAAGATAAATGTCATTCCTTCGAAAATGGGTAGATGTAACGCGGAACAAAGCAAGACCTCGTATGTCCAATTAAACCTAATTAGACGAAAGTGGAGTGTGGTAGCTTTCAAAGATACCTTTTCCAACCTAACAAATCTGACAGCGCCGCACAAAGAGACGAGCTAAATGAAACGGCGGTTTTGAAATTTTAAAGCGAGCCTAGGAGTCGATAGCCCCCTCTAATTGATAACGTTTCTCCCCTGTTTGGTTATTACCAATTCATGGCCAGAATTTATTGCGCCTCTTTAATCAGCCTCGTGCGTTGCGCGATTTATGCACGATAACGGGCGAAAAAATACTCCAAAAATGTATGTTAAAGTTTGTGATAAATTGGGGTTAACTATGGCTATAAAAAGAGAGATAGATAAATGAGATGCCAGATAAAATATACGAAATGAAATGGGAAAAATATCGAGAAGAGTGAGTGTTACATAGTTCCGCTTTATAAGAAAGTTAAACACTGATAAATTGACTTGGTCTATCAGTCTAAATATCTAATCACGTTTGGTTTGTTGTCCGACACTTTTACGCTAAAACGATTTATCTCATTTTTTTCAAATGAAGGTTTGTATTTTTTTACCTTACTCAATTGATGATTTGCGATTATTTCTGTGTTAAAAACACACATTGGAGAATAACTCTAGAGCAATTGGTTTCACTTGTACAACAAAAACGATATGCTTCCGTTATATTGGTAGAATGCTGATTATCTATAGCATAATTCAGAGTGACAACCTCACCGATTGGCGATAAAAAACTCTTCGTGAACATCTGCCGCCATGCAAATTTTAGGCAAAAAAAATGATGTCAACAAATTTATTATCTGCGGGGGTGCTGTGTCTGTGAAGTTGAAATATTTAGGTGATTTGTGTATATAAATTTGTTCATAGTCATATATAGAAACCCTTTGACAATACTCTGAACTGAAGTTCTCTAAGAATCTAGAGTTTGCATGACATTTTTCTCTTTAGCTTTTCTTTTAAAGTTCTTTTCAAGGTCTGTCAAAAGAATTCCGAGATTATTTATTTATTCCAAATAAACGTTTAAATAACGCACGTAAATGGAAATAGTATATTAAGAAGCAAGTGTTAAGTAAGTCTTTAAAGCACGCGCAACGAGTTTAAGGGCACGACGCGCAGCGGAATATTTTTTATTATACCTGCAATATGATTTAAAAATAAGGAAAATAAAATGAAATCATATTGGCGTTATACTCGAATACATTTCTAATTAAGTGGGCTGATTCTGTCATTCCATGATTTCCATAGAAATGTCACTTGACGATTGCGTATAATAAAAATCACCTTCTTTGTAAATGAAATGACTTCGGTTGAAGAAGACAATACATCGTCTATTCAGTGGCAGAAGAACCTGTCAGATCCAAATGCAAAAGCCTATTATAAAGAATATATGAAAAACTGTTGGCGTGGATTAATAGGAAGAATCTTTCAAACAAGGTCTTAAATGCATCGTCATATATGAAGGAGATGTCAAAGGTAGGTATTTAAATCTTCTACCCTTCGCTGCATTCATTCAAAACTTCAATCAATATTGCGATTAGAAAGTGGAACAGATTTGGCAGCATAGGTACCTACTCTAAACCACGTGCGTTTGTGAAAGCTTCCCGCAAAGGATACGATCCAAAGACACCTTTTTCATTTGCACAAAGTGATCCGAGCGGATATTTTTTTCAATCCCAACTGTGGATTTCGCGGAATTGTATTTGTATGACTCGACCAAAAATTACCATTTAACCAAAAATTTATATAACGTATAGTCCTTCATTCCAGTGAATAAGAAAAAATTAACTTAAAAATACATTTTTATGGTTCTTCGAGCCGGATGTGAATCTTAATTTTTGTCAAGGTGTAAATTAATTTTTACCGTAGTACCATTTTGCATTGTTTGATAGTTCGTCCTTCTTGCGCGCAACACCGCGATAAATTTATCGCAAAATTTCGATTTTCGCGCTGTTATCGCCGTTGCCAGTAAATTGGCTGGTATTGTTCAAAACCAAAACTTAAAATCATAGTAATTACTTTCTTGTAAAGTTTTCACCTTTGATTGAGAAATTGCACAACAAACTCTATTTTTGTTACTGATGAGGTACATATGTCATTTTTAAAGGCGCATCAAATATTTCTGTATTTTTAAGTAATTACGCTAAAAGGGTTAACAACAACCCTATATAAGTGGTTATAAAAATGCAGCCCCTAGTCGTTTGTAAATTACGAATTTTTTAAGTTAAAAATGCAATCTTTCTTGGCAGTTGTCCAGTGTTAGGGTTGTCATTTTTTAAGGCGCATCAAATATTTCTGGTTATTTAAGTAATTACGCTAAGACCGTTAAGATACAAAGGACCGTTAAATTTTCACTATGTGCCCTTTAAATAATGACCTTGGAGAACTACTCGGCCATAATACAGCCCTTGCATTTATGCGCACCAAAACGTCATGGATAGCTTATGCTGATCACTTATGACCAAAGAAACAGATATAGGGATATTATAAATCATCTCCATGTATGATTCCTGACCAGGAAGTTCAAAGCTTGCTCGTCGTTCAAAGTTCAAAGGTTGGTCGCCATTCAAAGTTCAAAGGTTGGTCGACATTCAAAGTCCAAAGTTTGCTCACTGCTTCAAGTCCAAAAGTTGGTCGGCGTTGAAGACGCCATTTTGTTGTCATATATCATTTTTAAGGCAACCAGAAGCCAATGGCCCCGGTTTTGTAGTTACAATGCATCAAAGTTCCATGACCTCAATTTCTTGTGGTGGCATATTCCATTTCTAGAATTATTAAGGGTCGATGTCCCTTGTGTCATATTTCATGTTGGAAGTAAGTGACTCCTTTCGTGTTATATCGTATTATATTTTATTTTCAACAGTAATACTCACTGTTTGTAGGCCACATAGGGCCGGTCTTAACTCAACTCCACGTAAAATCCCATAAGGCGATTTTCTAGTGTCAATGTCATTTGAAGTTAACTTTAAAAAACTAAATAGTCTAAAGATTAACGACCGTAGAACATTGAAAACCAAATAAAAATCATAACGATTTGTCGGGTCGAGAAGATGGATGGAAATACGGAATTAGAAAATGAAATATTATCAATTGGGGGACAAATTTACGGTCAACGACTGATCATTCATTTTCCGAAACCACCATGTGGTATCTTAGAGGGGGAAATGATCAGGGGATCACGGACCAGTGTTTCAATTTGCCCTACTTTAAACTTGGCGTATGTGGCACCACAAAGAAACCTTGAACTGGTCCAGATACGACATTGTATATCTAGTAACGGTGGGATTAAGCACAATCTCGATCATATCAGTTGAATTCGAGCACTTGATGTTCGTTTTTGTTTGAATACTTTATTTGTTTATTTTGTTTTGGTAATTGCAAATTTAAATTCCGTGTTAAAGGACTAGATTTATCAAGTTAGGAACTATTTGGGTTGCAATTGGTCATGTTTATCTCCATTAGTAGATAACAAGTTTTGTTATCGCCCCGTAAGCTAATTAGTTTCAAGCACGTGTTATCGCCGAAGTGAGCAGATTAATCTCATAAGAAGGAAGAGATAGTGAAGAAAGTAGAAAAGAAAGAAAAATTATTTTAAATAAGTGAACCGGGCGTTAATCGTGGCCTTTCGCTCAAGCTTTTTTTGGTGGTGGACGTCACAGTCTGCTTTGTTTAATTGTTTGTAGAAGTTGGGTAGAAGAAAGGTAGTGAGTGTTTAAAGACTTTCCTTTACGTGGTGAACGTATATGCGAGGCTCACAACTGACTGTCTGCTTTGCGTCGCCTACAGTTCTAACAAACTGAATGTTTAATGACATCAACTGTCACTTCTAACTTGCGGGTATTAAAGAGAGATAACCTAGATATATAAGGAGAAATTAAGGATAAAGATAGTTGGGTTAAGCAAGCCGTTCCAGCTACCGACATCCCCTGCAAATCAGATCTCTCGTGAAAAGAAAATGGTTTTCAAATACCGTTCGCAGTCTGTTGAAGAGGTTTAAATTTGTATTAACATGGACAGCAGCATAATTACGGGAATTCGTATTTACTTTTTCCATGAAAATGTCTAGCGCAATTCATTGAATTTTTTTGTGATTTTAAGCTTCTCCTCGTTATAGAGTTCCTGCTTCGATGACCTTTTTACTTAATTGTTATTTATTATTAGCAGGATTTCACAAGTGAACGGTTGAAAACCTTAGAAATAAAAAGCGGATGTCAAGTGGTCAATCACAATCTTCTGGAAGTAGAAACTATAGTTTGAAAGACTTAGTGAGAACATGCTCGCGGATATGTGAATATTGATTCAGATTTCAACATGCGCTGACGAAGCTCTTCAGATAGTTTGAATGTAACACGGAGATTAGTGTATCCCCACCCCAAACACAGTGTCTTCCGAAGATGAGCCAAAATTCAGTTCTTCCACCGATGATGAATAAGGAATAAGTATATCCACTGCAATTTTAGCGAAAATGTCTCGGTCAATGATGCCCATTACACCGTGTGTAAATTTGGAGATTATAATTGCAAAGTACTAAAAGCCGGCGCATGTGAGCTCGTCAAGATTGTACTAACTTGCACGGGAATACGATGCTTTGAAAAAGAAATCAATTAGCTAAATTTCTGAGCACATGCACGTTGTGCCGAAATGCATTAGCATTATCCGTCAATAGTTACAAGCTCCAGTATTAAAGCTTCGCCTCGTAATGCTTCTAATTAATGCTGGCAACGAGACAAAGCTTGTGTTCGAATCAGTCTGTGATAGGAAAACACAATGCGTTTAATTAAACCCTTACAAAAAAAGTAAAACGAAGGCATTAATTCTTTATCCCCCTATCTCATTTCTTGTAGCGTCGCTACAAAGGAACCTTTGTATAGAAACAAATTGCACACGATTAGCGTTTTACGAAACATTCCGAAATAATTACGCTTGAAACATGAGTTCGAAAATAAATGGTGGGGAATAAAAACTATTCCCGAGTTAATTATTTAAAATAACTCACGAGGGCGGTGAGATCGGGCGTCAACGCGCAACTGAAATTACATATATCCCTAATGTATAAATTGCTAATTAATGTTTACGGGGCGTAATCTATAATTAAGGTTATAAACTTATTACATAATTAATTTGAAAGATGAACCGACTAACAAGAGTTCATCTAAGGCAGTATACGGTGGTTATTAAATTTGTTAAGCCCACAAATTAGTTTTCTCGAGCGTACATGCACATTTTCATTGGTGATTCTAAAATCTCACGTAATTATGCCGCTCTAAAACTGAAACTTTTAAGGAAGATGGGATTTCGAAGATAGTTTTACTTTCTTTATGTAACTTCGCTAATTGGAATGGAGGGAAATGAAGCAGAATCGTTTTTGTGCCAATTATTTGTACTAATTGAGTTCTAATTAAATAAAGCTTTAAAAGTCTTTTAAAAGCATTTTGAGTTATGAGTTGTACATTTTATTCTACTGTATATTATATAAATGTATTTATATTTGCTAGCGCGACTCAATACTCAACAGGCGTGGCATGCTCCTCTTACGGGGTTACATTCTGTATACATGGAGTATATCAATGGATAAGTACGTGAGTAATAAACAGTACAAGCACTGATTTTTATTTTTGTGGCAGAATGCGCATTTGTTTTAGTTTTTCACCATGTTTTTCTCGTTTTTCCGACGAAATGGATAAATGAAGATTTTGCTCTACCAACGTAATCTAGATCTAATCCAAAGAGAGATGGCATAAAATGTGCAGTATCAAAGATGCAGAATTTGTTTAATTTATTCCGTGATCTAACCTGTTGTAATGATTCGTATTTTCTTATTTTATGGTGTAAGGAAGCACCCGTTTTCCGCCCCGAAGTTCATACCCGAAGTTATGACCGCACCGTACATTTGTGAAGTCGTCCAGCTTTGTTGAACGCCCGGTATCGAGAAGCATTGTAAGTTTGGCGCTTCGTTACTAAGGGGTTTCTGAAGTTAATTATTTGTTCGAGGAGCAAGTTTGTGTTTATTGTACTGCCGCTAAGCACGTCAATTAATATTTTAAAATTTCAGCGCCGTTAATTAATTATTAAGCAGTTTAGATTCCCATAATACCTAAGCGAAAACTAGGTTAGAAACGAGTTCCAAATTGAGTTGTTTACACGTTATCAGTCTTGCAGACATGCCGGGGTGTAGACAACGACAGTTGTTGCGCTGGAAAATTACAATTAGGCTAGGTGCTAATTGGCCGCACCGTAGCCTAATCTTTTGCATTTTTACAATCTCATGTGAGTTCTCTTTTCCTTTGAAAATAATTTCTCCGTAACGCTTTTGCATATTGTGCATTGTGAACAGATTAGTAATTTCCAGATTCGAACCCACAACCTCCTGAACAGCATCAGTTAGCGCAACCACTGCGCCACGTGGCTCGGTAACTACCTAAATAAGAGTAACCTAAATTTGTAACCAGTTGACCAAACTAGTTAAGCACGTAAATAATAACAATTTGTTTTATTTTCAGTTGTGATTAATACGATGCCCGTTACAATGAGAAATATCCCAATAATGTCCGAAAACGCATACTAATGAGCAAAATACGCGATGCAACAAAATCCATAAATTAGCCACCATAGCGTGTGAGAGATACCTGATCCAGTCAAATATAAATTATGGTACGCGTAAACAGACTGCGATTTATTTTCCAATATGGCTGTCATAAATTAGTCGGAAATTCGGTCGCGGGATATATTGCAAACGCGATAAAAAATGAATCGACGAGGCAACGTAGAAATGCATTTTAATTTAAATCTGAAAACTCGACGCTCCTTAGAAATTTTCAGGCGGTTATTATTTCCATTCAATCAACGTTTTCGTTGCGAATATCAAAAATTTAAACAAAAGACGAGTCGAAATGTTGGCTTTTATTGCCAATTGAATTGTGGTAAATTTTTTAATCTACGGAAATCGCGGGATTTTTAATTTAATTTTCGGTTTCTGATACTTAGAACTGTTTGGTGTTTTCGATTAGTTAAAGTCCCGTTGAGGACTCGATAAGACATATTATGTTGCACACAAAAATGTCGCTAAAAGTAAAATACGCGATTTTCGCTGTAAATTCCATAATCATAGTTCGAAAGCGACGAAACTTACTGCTCAGGGACGCGCCAACTTGCCAAAAGGGACACTGTAAGTCAAAATTGAAATTAAAATACGCCTCCTAAACTGGGTTCTATAAGCTGACTTCAGGGAGTTGGATTCGATACTTCTCGATTAATTATGCCCCAAAAACAATGATAGTTCACATACACTGTAGCGCCGCGGCAGAATCTAATGTAGCCAATCAATTTGCTGTTCACTCTTGTAGTAAGTTGCTTTATCAAGTTGATAACAAATAACTTTATAATAAGCTGAGGTTCAAATTGTTGCTCAACATCAGCAGATATATTGACAATTAGTCGATCGATTCGCCAAAGGAATATTGTTAATATGCTTAACATAGCTTTCACCAAGTAATATTGCTCCGATACCTTTATTAGATGATCCTAATTGCGTTTTCGAAAAACACACAAGATGGATTCACATATTCCTAGTGTGTTTTTAAATTTCTAATCAATTCTGTGCTAGCACACCAATGGGCATTGAAAGCATCGCGTTGCCGTATAAATTGACACAGTCACAGTAAAGTCATCATTATTTACTTTACTGCGGCTAGAGTACCTTAAAAATAATTCGGAAAGGTCTTCACTTTCCCTACAATTGATACTTACTACTCAAATTGCAAGTAAAACCGCAAATTTGACGTGGAGAAATTTACATCGGAAGTCTAACATAGCGTAAAGGTTTTATGATCTAAAAAACCCTATTAATTAACGCCAGCGAAAGTCGTGTTGGATATTAAAAAACCCAAGTACCGTTGTAACTGTTTGTTACAGTACAGAAGATGAAAACCCTTCTTCGTACTATTTACAATAAACTTTTGACTGTAATCATGACTAAAGAGTACTATTTTACCGACTAGCTCAAATAAAAAATCCTAACGCAATTACTTTACGGAAGTTTGGCCCCTTTCTTTTAGTCCTGAAAATGTAAAACTTGGCAACTCGTTTGGGGTGATTGACTGCAGAGTATAGATGCAAATGTACACTATACCGTGACCACGTTTCTTTTCGAACTTACCCCTATTTAACTCTCAATAAAAATGATAGATAAATACGGTGATAAACGTGGCAATTTTATAGAAAGAAAAAGAACATCACATTATAGCTCACAAATATACACTTATTTATATGAATGATTTTAACTGAAAAGACAATTTCCAAAGAAAAAAAGAAAATTCATTCCAAATTTCCAAAGTTCAAACACAATTATTGATTGATTCCTTTATAATAGTCCAGTCAAATTACGGTTTGGGCTGGATGTTGTCACTTCACTCAACGTAACCAAGCGTACCCTATGTAAAAAGATCCGCTGAATCCGAAAATCATAGTCCCCCTGGCCGGAAACGGCCGGAACATACTGTTATTAACAAAAAACGAGAAAATGTCGTGTTTTTTTGCATTTGACATCATTAACTATTGCTCTGAGGGAAAGGATGAACAGAAATGAACTTGTTTAGAATAAAATTTTCTATAAGACACAGTTGGTCCGGAACGTTGAGTTTCAATTGTTATTGTTTTTTATGGAAAAATGTGAAAAATTAATCTCTAAAATTAACAATTTGTTATTACCAAGTAAAATTCATCCGATCTTTTTGAAAATCAGTATTTAGTAACTTCTTTTGATAACAAAACAATATGACAAACCCGATAGTTGAACCGTAAAATAATCTTTTCCAATACTTGTCTAGATCATTTTTTCAAATCAACGAACTGTGGTATTTTTTTAATTAACTAACAAATTGAATAGCTTCCGAGATTTAACAAGAAAAGTAACTCTATAATCGGCCCTTGGCACTCGAATTAATAAAAATCGTTCATTTTGGTGCTCATGAACTATTAATCGTATTTGGACGTATTTTTTTAATGTACGTCTTTCGAGAGCTTTCCTATTATAGAGTTATATTTTTTGTTATATTGAGTGAGTTATTCCATTTCGAGTTCCATTTGTTAACTAAGAAAATTCTTCGAATTCCGAAAAAAAATTCTACAGTCCGTCGATTTGCATGAATCATCGGGACAATAATTATTGGAAAAGATTGTTTTAGGGTTAAACTATTTACAAAAAAATTGGGAACGCTCTTGTAGTCACCCAGTTTGAAAGACAAAGCATCCCTTTTTTTACTTGTTTATTTAATTAATCAATAACTATTAAACCTACGGGGATCGGGTTTGTCAAATTGTTTTCTTATCAAAAGAAAAATACGGATTTTCAAAAAGATCGGATGAATTTTACTTGGTAATAACAAACTGTTAATTTTTCGCATTTTTATCTTACAGAGAACCGACAGCTATTTTGAGAACAAATCAAAAAATTACGTTACCTTTGTTATTGTTGAGATGGCAAATCGCAAAATCACACAAAGGGAAGTGATTATTGTTATCCTGCGATTAACATACATTGCCTTTGTACGATCAAGATATCGACTATGTACCCTTCAATTAGTGTCACATATCTCCCGGCTCCTATACGAAAGATAGAGGGGTCTGACTCCGATGCAATCGCGCCGATCTGCTGTAGGGTTTGGTGCAGCTTCTAGCGATCCAGAGCCACTTCTACAGCAAACACACCTTATCGCCTGGCCTCTTTTCAGGCGGAGCTTCCAAACTCGACCCCGATGATGTCTCGTAGCGCTTCGCGAAACCCCTTCGGGGGCCTCCTACTTTCCCTCTGTCCAAGGATTCGTCAGACATGAATTTGTTTCGCAGAACCACGTGGCTGCCAACAACCTTGCCTCGTTGATGGCGATCGACAAGTGTCCGCAATGGCCAGCTGGCCTTGGTCGACTTTCGGTTCCCGCAAGACATGCATCATCGAGATTTCCAAGTCTGTTGCTCCTGTCCAGCGTCCTCTGCGACTTGCTAAATATTCTTAGGGCACTCGCGCCGGTCCAGACGATTTTGTGTCGAGCCGAAGTTCTGAAGACGATTTCGTTGATCCTGTCGTTGTCGGCACAAAGGTCCGGTGAGCACGCGTCGCTGGTTCTTTACGGCCAGGTATAATTACAATCGCTGATCGCAAGATTATGTCTGATGCGTTGGCGCCGTTTGGTCCAGGTTTAGGTTTCACGGAGTCTCCCCTGGTGTAAATCCCACAGATCGCTCTTGATTCTTGAATTTACGGTTTCCCTATGGTACAAATCGATAGTGCCTTTCTCAAAGAGATGGTCTTTCAAAGCATATACTTATAGAACGAAACCTAAATCTTCGGAAGGAATACTGATCAAGTTTTTCTATTTTTTTGCACGATTACCTCTAATTGTGCAATTGATCGGCAATTGAACCGTCGGTTTTCATCGTCTACTTTCAACCAACTTCCTGCTCTCGTAGTGCAATTCATTAGAAACCATGCCGAAGCTGATGTAATTTGTTTCTTTAAACTTTCGGTTTCGAAGTGGAATTTTTCAATTGTTGAAACTGTTAGTCTAAACTCCTGGTTTATTCGCCGAAAAAGTCCACTCGTACTATTATAATTTTTTTGATAGTATTAATCACCCAAACTATTGCACGCTGGTATACTTATATAACAGCCTTAAATAAGCAAAATTGACATTCCGTACACTTTATCACTAAAGCGGGTTTTTCCCCGATTTATTTCAAAATGCGTTACGTACACTTCCGTTATGTGATTTGCGCGGTTTTTCGAACTCGGTTATTTACAGCCTTTGGATTTTTGGTGCAGTGCCAAAAAAACTCAGTTTTTGGATTATACATACAACAATTTTACACTCGTTACATTATTTTCGATCATTTGTACGAGGTTGTTCAAAACAGTTATTAATTAACCGGCATACTACCATAAAAGCTGTACAGGGGACTTCAAAATAACCGATATAAAGCTAACTTTGATTGTTTAAAAATTGTTTAAAACCTTTTTATTGAATAAATAAGGCAATGGGTTCCATGAATTCGATGAGAGTTCTATGAGAATTCTATGAAATCCAAGAGATTGTATACCAGAATTCCACAGTTGTTTTCCCTTTGGTACATACTAGCTCTACCTTTCAAGTGTCCTGGGGGGCGAGAGGTGGACGAAACAATGAAGACATTAAATGTATCTGATTCTGTCAAATTGGACATATTCAACTTGACTCCCTTAATCAAAATTACGAAAAATACAAGGTGTCTTGTTTAGATATAAAAGCCCTGTATTTTTTGTTAACTAAAAATGTGACTTAGAAATACAGTTGACTAACTCATTTTTAATTTCATTGACACAATTTAGTACCTCGAAGCTGACGTGCAAGGGAATCGAAATGCCGTAAACTCGTAGTAAAGTTGTTATTTCAGGTGCCTCCCAAGAGACGGAAAATTGCAGCGGTTTTTACTTTCCGGTCAGAATTTAAGTGCAAATTGGATTGGATTCGGATAGAAAATATTATCACGTGTCAACTCCTTTATTTTAATATTAAGGATGGACGTGCCTTCCGGCTGTCGTGTTTTTTACCGCCCTTTAATCCTTCGTGCTTTCTACACACGTAACTTATTATCGGACGCGCTTCTTATAATACACGTTCAGCAAGAAACTTCCCTTTGGGCTGACGAGCTATAGGGAGTTTTAAACACACAATTCCAACCCGCCCATTTCCTAAAACAGCGTTTTGCCAGGTTCCATAAGAGTATGCGTTAGCCTTATCTAAAATTTACAAGAACCTTATTGACCTAAATACACACAATCCGGGTTAAACAAAGAATCAGTAAACTGATGTATAATGCAGGAACCGGCAGAAAATTATAGGTATCGACTCGGTGCCTTGCCAGTATATTCCATTAACTAAATGGACTTTTAAAACAGAAGAAGTGTTACATTATCAGCATTGATCTGGACGGTTAGGAAACTTCTCTAAAAGATAAATACGAAACGATTGTGGTTTAGTTTACTTTGTTAATTTTTACTTTTTCAGTTTGATTTTTTTTCTTCTATATTGTGCGTATGTAATTTAATTAGCCACCCGTTGTGCGTTTTTTTAACTCTTCCGAACTTGTTGCTCTCAATTTGGTTGTTTGGAAAAAATACTTTGTTTCAAGATTAATATGTGTAAAAAACGTACAATTTCATTCACCAATGGATTTGGAGGAAGAGATGAGTAAAGTTGCACGTGTACCGCTTCGTAGGGGTAATAAGTGGCGCGGGTTAAGTATTAACGATAAAAGTACGCATCTAGAACGCGTGAATACCAAGGTAGCAGCGAAGCTCACCGATGCGGTGGTTCCATTTTAGTCGAAACAAAACTGCAGTCTAAACAAAAGATGCTGGTCTACTATTGGTTTAAGAGGGACGCCCCGAAGCAATTTCGTTGGTTCCGTTATGGCGTAATATAAATGAAGAAGCGCACAGCAAGCAGAGAGATGCGTAGTGTCTGTGAAAGTGTAGGGCGAATTTCTAGGCGAATTTAGCTGAATACGAATGTGGAGTAAATTTGCTTAAATGAGAATCAAACGCTCACACTAAATTCCTTGACATTAACGCCTTGTATGGTTTGAGTAAGGCGGAGCAAATGTAAAGTGTACCAGGTGGTCGTTCAGTCGTTTTCAAAAAGTATCTTTTCGAATTTGTATTTCATTCAACACAGGAAAATTTCCACATGTGTATCGCTTCATAGCGAACGTGAACGAAAGTGTGTCTGGCGCTACCAAGCGATAACAAGAAACGAATTGCGATTAAGTGAGCGTAGTTGCCATGATCTCTTGGTAAATACGAGTAACAGTTTCGTTCCGTTTAAAGCCAAGGACGTTTTTCTCTTGAGAGAGCGAGGTATTTGTAGATTAATGCGCGATCACGTATATACCGTTTATGAATTTTTCTATAGTTAGAAATTTATTCTAAGTTGATTTTCGCAAACCATCGCGTACCATTTTAAGTGCGTTGAAATTGAATGCTCAGCGAAGTTCTAAAAGCACGCGCGAACCATTTTGTGTACGAAAGAGAATTTATTTGACATATCTGTGAAGATTTGCGGTCGAAATTAAGGGACCAAAACGTGCATTGATTGAGTGAACATTGTCATTAACAGTTTAACTTCGGGTAAAAATATATTAAGTACTAAACACTCCGAAAGGTCGAATAAGTTGTGAAGAAAAGTTTAAAAAAATTCTGGCTTGATACAAATTCCGAACCCGCAATTTTTATGACGAATTACAGTAAATTCCGGGACGAAGAAAAACTGTTTAGCAGTCTGATTCCTAATAAGTCCATTTATTTAAGAGTGGTAAAATTTACGCTAAGGAACATTTTCGAGTCTGAAAACTGTTTTTAAAACCAAACCGCAAAGAAAATAATTGATATTAAAACCGTGGTTAAATAATTATTTCCTGAAGGGTCAATGTATATTATTACTTGTGACCGTAAATCCAAGAATAAAAAATATGCACTAAGGTTGCAATCAGAAGGATAGCTACCCGCAGATCAATGGAACTACCGCGTTAAAATCATAAAATATTCCACTGGAGATTTGCGCACGCTAACACGAAAGAAAGTCGGGAGGTGACGTTAGTTAAACTTCAATAAAGCCACAGAACCTCAATAAAAGCTAAAGTTAAGTATCAATCGTTTAGTAACCAAGATCAAAAAGCACATAATATACGTCTATTTTAGTGATCTGTGCCTAGGACATTTTGGTCCTAGACTTTATCTAAGTATACTTAATTTCTGTTGAATGAGATGATTAGGGCACATAGAAATTAACTTTTACTTATTAAAAAGGTGTCATTGGCATGTTACTGGCAAAATAATTCGACTGTCGAGTGGGTATTAAAGCAGGACGGAAAGTTTTGAAAAAATTGGAAAAGAAAAAACTTCGAAATCGAAATAGAAGACAAATTTGTGAATTTTACCGTTGATTTCTGAAAAGTTGCATAACCCCCCCCCCCCCGGCCCCTACATGGTCATTTTTTAATTACTGCAGTTGAAGTACAAAGAATGCAGTCCAGCAGAAGGCAGTGTCATTCTCAGTTATATCAGAGATTAAATATTCACCAGGGTATTTACAATGGGATATGCACTATTTATACATAACATTTATATGGGATGAAGACAAACAACAAGGTATTCTCAAAAGACTCATGGTGGCCCTTGGAACACACTTGAAAACCTATGAATCCCAAAGATTTTTAAACACTCATAAAAGCCCTTAAAAACTAGGAACCTTTAGTGAATTCCTAAAGTTTTGTAAAATCCTCTATCCTCTTAGAGACCTTTTAAGGACATTGACACAGTCTAGAAAGCTATTGATATTCACATTATTGACGGGTTTTTTTTCTGAAAAGGAAATGAAACCTCTTAAAGGATCAGATCCTTGTGAGATTATAAGGTTCTCAAACACTAGACCCAGTTTAAATTATAAGTTTGGTGTAATTTATTACCTAGGAGTCAAAATCAGTCCAATGGAAACAATACGAAATAAGTAGTTCGTGTCTCATGTCAAACACAATACACAATAGAGATAGTTTCTTTCCAGCTCCACACAAATTACACGATAATGTATATGGACATTGACACATTAGGGATCTTCAGGGCGTAGGCGCGCTCTATCCGTTCTTGTAAGAAAATGGAATAGTTTCTTTACGTTAATGTCACAGATATGGCACTTGTCAAGCAACCGAGTATTATTTTCAGCAATTTTATTTATTCTATAATATATCTGTACCGGGTGACCCAATAAGACTGTTCCTCGGCCATATCTCAGGAACCGTTCGTCATATAACTTAGGGGTAAACAAAAATTATTGGGTAAATCGGTCATGAAGAATCGCTGGAAAATATTTTCTAGTCAAGAAATTACCCTTTAAACATGTGCATTAGTCAATTTAAAAAAACATCGACGATTTTAATACATTTCCGTTCAAATGCGCTTTAAAAAAACGCCGTTCCACATAGTGTCTCGTGTGGGATGAAATGAATTTAGTCCCGTGCAAAACATACAGATGAATTCCAAAATAATTCCATGAATTACATACGGGTTCCATGAATTCGATGAGAATTCCATGAAATCCAAGAGGTTGTACACCAGAATTCTGCAGTTGTTTTCCTCTTGGTACATACTAGCGATACCTTTTAAGTGTCCTGGGGGCGAGAGGTGGACGCGACAATGAAGGCATTCAATGTATCCGATGCTGCCAAATTGCCGACCTGCGTAGATCAGATGAGCTTACGCTAGTAGCTCTAACTTTGGCTACAAGGGTCCTGGGTTCGAATCTCAGGTAAGGCATGGCTATTTGTGATTGTATAGTGTGTATTGAGTGGGAAGAGTAACAAATTGCTAACACTCCGCTCACTATAATTATTGGGTAAATCGGTCATGAAGAATCGCTGGAAAATATTTTCAAGTTCTAAAAATGATCACCAGAGAGCGTAACTGCCATCTTAATTTTTAAAATTGCATTTTCTTTAAATTTCGCATAATAAATGAGATAATAAGCTAAAAAATTTTTTTCACATTTTTAAAGAGAACCAGTTCATTTTCTTAAAAAAATCAGTTACCTATTTCAAAAACAGTGATGGGGTGGGGTGTTCAATTGTTTTTGCAATAACCTGCTTTAGCTTCTTAACGGTTTGACCGATTTTTAACAAATTTGGTATCTTTGAAAAGAAAATTCCTTGGGCAATGAGAATCAACCAAATTATAGTTACTTTAGTTGAATCCTTCTCCGCCAGAGAGCTAGTCTTGACACCATGTCCCAAAATCCTAAAAAAATCAAAAAATGAAATGGAATGATATGACTTTTTCTTTATGAAAAAGTAGCCAAATAACATCCAAAGAGACCGGTAAAAACCGTTTTTCAAAATCTCGTTCCTAACCTCAAATATTGGGAAAATGAGATTAATGGATCTTTGAAGGCCAAGGATCACGCGGTAAATTTCCTAAAACTACTAAAAATTTAGCTACAAAATGAACAAGATGTTAAAGAGGAAATTGTGAATTTAAAAATTATAAATCATTATTATATATCATCAGAACATTCATGTTGCTCCCAAGGGGCATCCTGAACTTATTCAGTCACTTTAATATTATAGGTATAATCGAGGGTATATTATAGTTAGTTTACTGAATTCTTTTTATAATAAAGCCCATGAAAGGAAAAAGAAAGTGATCGAATGACGAACCAGGTGTTCAAAATGGCCTCCGTTATTTTGGATGCACATCTGAAGACGCTGCTGAGTTGAAAGAACAGCCGTCTTTATTTCTGGTCTTGGGATGTTCAAGATGGCATTCGTAATTCTTGCAATCATATCCTCGCCGGGAGTTGGCCTTGTTGCAAAGACAACATCCTTAATCCTTGCCCAGAGATAAAAATCAAGGCAGGTTAAATCGGGAGACCTGTAAATATTCATTAAGTTTTCATATGTGCGGAATTATGAACAGAATCATTCCAAAAGACAACATCTAAAGATTCTTGTGTTAAATACTTGGCTTGGAGGCCAAGGGCTTCCTCTTGCGATCCAACGGTTAAGGAAGATGGCATCTAAATACTGGCGAACAGCAAGGGCATAATGGGCGGGACAAATCATGCTGGAAAAACATTTTGGCGGACGCCCAGTGGAATATCTTCCATTGAAATTGGAAAAATATTTTCTAAGAAATGTAGGTATGTGCGCCGTTCAAAATAAATAGACTAACAAGCCACCCTCCAATTATCCCACACCAAACATTTACACTATATCTCCCTTCATGGATGCTGGACTTCTCCAAGTCAGCGAGGATTATTTCGGGCCCAAAAGTGCATATTAAGTTTAATTGCCCATCGCTACTGAAGGTGGCTTCGTCAGTCCACAACAGATTTGAAAGAAATTGAGGATTTTCTGCTACCATGTGGCAAAATCTATCCTTCGGTCGAAATCCGGGGGAGTAAGGGCTTGATGTGAGTTGATATGGTAGGGGTGTAGCCCAAAATAGCAACAAATGTAAAAAAAACATGTGGTGTTTATAATTTGACTGTAAAATAAAGTATACTAAACTTTATAAAAATAGGTATCATGGAGTTAAAATTAGCTCCCTGGCGGATAAGGATTCAAATAAATTACTAGCCCCCTGGCGGAGAAGGATTCAATTAAGTTAACTATAATTGATTCTTATTGCCCAAGGAATGCTCTTTTCAACGATACCAAATTTGTTAAAATCGGTCAAACCGTTAAGAAGTTAAAGCAGGTTATTGCAAAAACAATTGATACGCCACACACCATCTTTGTTTTTGACATAACTGAGTTATGTTTTATGAAAATGATAGATAAACTGGTTCTCTTTAAAAATGTGAAAAAAAATGTTTAGTTTATTATGCGAAATTCAAAGAAAATGCAATTTTAAAATTTAAGATGGCAGTTACGCCCTCTGGTGGCCATTTTTAGAACTTGAAAATATTTTCCACCGATTCTTCATGACCGATTTACCCAATAATTTTTTTTTACTCATACGACGAACGGTTCCCGAGATATGGCCGAGGAACAGTCTTTTTGGGTCACTCCCTGGGTCACCCGGTATACTTAAACCGAGGAGGTCACTGACTAAAACTGGATTATTGGATAAAATTAGCTTACTGCCAACTATGTCAAATTGGGTCACTGGATTACTGGGTAAAATTGGGTCACTGTATGTCAAACTGGGTCACAGGGTGAAAATGGGTCAATCTGAGCAACTGAAGAGAGTATGAAGTGACCCAGTGACCAAGTTGACCCAGTGACACTGTGACCCAGTCCAACTCTTATCGCCAGTGCTAACTGTTAATGTTAATTGAAAAAATGCCATTTCCTTTCAAGATTACACACATTAAAATTGAGAACTTTAACAAGCGTGGCAAGCGGCCGGAAATGTATAGTCTGCTCTGCCTCTTTCATGGAAACTAAAAGTTCCTGGTAGAAAGTAGGCAAGAAAATGAAGGTGATTTTCAGGACGATTTTAGGTAAAGAAAATTAAAGGCAAATCTTATTCTTGAAATTATTTATGATAATAGCCCTTTCAGAGCAATAACGATATTGAGTCCTAGTTGACAAGTGATTACATTTGAAAGGATATCAAATATGAAGGCTTTCTACAATGGAATCGACTAAAAGCGATTTACATCCTTACACTTTCAGGAAGCACGCATTATTCGGTAATTGCTAGTCAAAGGAAGAGTTTTCTTCGTCGTCTCTCGCGTTACACACTCCTAAACGCGAATTCAATTTAATCTCAGAAAGTAGAAATAAATGGAATAGGGAAACGTACTTCCAACTTTCCACTTGACTGAAAAATACAATCTATGCCGGTCGATTGTGGTTATTTCTTCTGTGCCCTGGGAGAGTGATTATTTTCCAAAATAGATTAATCATAATTTTGCCGTGGCGAACCTTTCAGGAATTACCATAATTGCACTTTATAGGAATAACTGCTTTGCATTTAAATGAACGCATATAGATTGGTTTATAAAATTTACACTAACATTCATTTCATTTTAAAAATGCATGGTGCGAGTGCTCTTGTAGGATTTATTTAGTACCGGCGAATTTGTTAGAGAAACGTGCCCTTAAAAATCAAAATTTAAACGTTTAGGGTTACATTCCATTTAATCGTAAGTCGACCCTGAACTTAATCAAGTGGTCTTGCGAATTTAAGCCTGAAAATTATTGCGCCCACAACACCGCAGAACCGTCGATAAAGTGCGCAAACTGAACAAAAAGTCAACGTTTTACAACGACACCTACCTAAATTTCCCTTTATTAAAAAAGTGGCAGCATTTTTATTACTTTAGCCGTACCACAATTGCAAAGGGTGGCGGTAACAGATGGCAAAACAATGATGGAGTGGTGAGATTTGCTAAATCTCTTAACTTTGGTTCATCCTAATGACAGTTAATCCTAAAAGCTTTGTCAAGCACACACTTGTACAACTTAACTTGTATAATATACATTACTGCACATTCTCTACATGTCATGCAAAATAACTAAAATCCCCCTTATTTGGGGGCGGACAATTCGTTGCGGATTATGAAACCGAATCGATTCATACGGCATTCATGAATTTTAAGTATAAAACTTACCACGTAAACTGCTCCCAGAGGCATTACCAAACAAGCAACCATAAGATCAGCGACAGCCAACGACACGATCAAATAATTGGCGACATTTTGCAGATTTCTTTCTAGTAAAATGGCGGCTATAACGAAAACGTTTCCTGAAAACAACAGAAAAAAATTCGCGTTACTTCAAAATGCGATGATACGAATAGCACATTTCAGCAATAATTGACTAGGAACGAGAACAGAATTTTAATATTGATTCGAACGTATTTTTCGAACCGTAAATGAAAATCGTACTCAATTGTGTAGATTACGTTAGCGTCCAACAAGTCTGCAAATATTTATACGGAAAACATTTTAACTACCCCTGCGCTATTTTCGGTTGTTTGCAAGTTACTCAAAATGAAATTGTAGCACATACCGAATCAACTTTTCCGCGCTTGTTGCTAAATATAATTTTTATAATGCCACTTAAAAGTTTTATTAATACGATACGAGCGCTAATTGTATACCCACCACAATACGCTAGTATTAATTAACATCGCTAACAGACTAAAATTACGGATAAGGTAAATGAGAAAATTTTCTATCTATGCTATAATGTTAACGGCCATTTTCGTAAGTGTAAGTACATATTGAGTGGTACTTTGAGCTTTGTCCGTTTTAAGCAAAGACTGCAGGTTGGGATAATATCATTTTGATGAAACGTCTCTTCTGTGTACCGACGTCAAACCTAGAGACCATAATTTTTGTTGTATAATCGAATCTGTCTTGATAGTTTTGGCAGATTGTGAAGTAATGAGGATGACCTATTGCAAGTGTTATTTTAGTATTGGAACACTCTGTCTTAAAATAACTAATAATCCATCTTAAAATGTAACCATGAACACGATATTCATGGAACTAGCTTTTAGTCGTTATAAGTGCAATTTTCACTTAATTTGCACATTAGTCGTTAGTACTGCTGTGTGCAAACGGTGACTAAGCCAACTACAAAATACCTCTCAAGCTAACTCATTCAAATAAACTTTCTCAAGGCACGTTCGGCAGTTCTCAGCCATCAACAACTCCAAGGAATTACTTAAACAAATTTACTGGCCACGAATATCAAATTTAACAAGAGAACTCTAATCCAGGGTCGCAAAATTTAGGGTTCGATTAAACACAAAATTGTCCCTTGATAAATAAGGTAACATTTATTAGGGATATATGCAAATTGTCAAAGCTGAAAGATGTAGAGGCCCTTAGGTATGTATACCACGCATGCAAGTGATCGATAGACAAACCTTAATTACTTACAGTTTTAAATAAACCAGCAATCTGATTTTTAACTGAGATTTTCTGGCGCGCAAAGAACTAAACAAACATTTGCTGGCAGCTTCAACAACTGATCTTGATAAGACGAACTGCCTTTGTTGAATTTGGTTGAAAAACACCATTATTTTTCCGTATATGACTGAAACACTTTAATTCGAAACTATTAATTCGCGTAATGACGTAGCAAATTAAATCAACGAACTTTCTTCAAGACACCAATTCACTATAAAATTAAAGGACACGGTCTTCTCGTATTTAAAGGATCTCCTGTGTTCAATTTTTAAAATTTGTCTGTAAGATCTCGTAACCAAACAGCCTATCAAAACCAAATCTTATTAACGCCAGCTGCGAAATAAAGTGCGCAACTGCTGTTTTCAGGATCTGCTTAAAAAAGAGACCTTACTACAGTGTGTCTACGTAATAAATAGGTAATAAACTCTATTTGGGTCTCACAATGGGTTCGAGTAAACAGAATTAATTGATTGACAATGACAAAAATTTATTCCAAAACACATAATCTGGTTGTGAAAGGTTTGCGATATTCAGGCGCATTTGTCAAAGACCCAAAAACACTCGCTGAAAGCTTCAGGAAACTTCACTTCTTTGTTAAACTGAACTTAATATCTCGAACTGACTTGATAATAAAACTTCGGTAGCTGCTCGAGCGGTAGAAACTTTTAGAAAACTTTCACTAAGCAGACAACTGCTTTGTTTATTCACACTCTAACTAACCTTTTCAACGGACAAAAAGTATCCACAAACTTTGACTACTTCACTTGACGATAACTTAAACCTTTTATTAAGATTGCTTAACTTCTTTTGCGCCCTTTCATTCGAAACCGGCGAACTGCGTCTTTAACAAAACAAATAGGGCTGACCTTAATTGAGCGCAAAAAAACGTACACCCTTTTTTACCGTTGCGAAACCAACAGCGACATTTACGCGTCGATAAGGAAACGCCACATCCGCTATAAGATTAAGCTCCTCCTTCCGGATTTTCAAAAAAAGCACGAACCACAATTAGAATTGATAATGTCGGCTTCGTAAGAACGTCACCATTTACACCGAAATCATGCACACATCATCTGCATCTCTTAAGAGCGATAACACCTGCCTTAATTAAAATTTGATTGATAGAAATTCCTGATAGCAAAACAACCACATAAAACCTTTTATATAATAACTCTCCTGCCGGGAAAGAAGAGAGATAATCATTCTCATTAAGTTTTTGGTCCGTTAATTACCGACCAATAGATTTGGTTTCTGATGGTATACGAAAATCCAGAAAACCGGCAACTTCGTGCGGTTTGAAGAAAGTATCAACGTGATAACCGATTGCGTTTGACATATGTCCCATTTGGCGATGTCGCGCATTGGTGACGGAAAGGACGGACACGCCGACTCCAGTAATCTACAAAAAATCGGGTGCTGGATTTAACGTGTTTGAGGAGTACACGGAAAATGTTTTTGAAGTCGTCGCACATTGCCGTGAATGGCAACGAAGAACAAGTCCCGCCAGGGTGCGAGCCTCCGCTAACAATTTGACGCAGGAGGCATCTATTGCAGCTAATACCGTTCGGTTCCCAGTATGTCTGCACTAAAAGAAGTCTGTAATGAGAGAGCTCGTCTTCCAGGTTTTTTTCATTAAAAGCGAACAAATGAATTTTAAAGTCAAATTTGTGTCATAAAAAGGTAAGAAGTAAATTTACTTCAACTAAGTACTATGCAAAAGCACAATGAAGTAATTTGTAACGATTTACTTTCTCCATTACGAGCAGTCAATATTTTTATAGGCACTTCTTGAAATATTGTCGCAACTTTTGAATCTATTGGTGGAATTTCAACCACGCAATTTTAGTGAGCTGCGCTGCGATTTGTGGTTATTGGCGGTCCACACAGCTTAGGTGTTAGTTGAGAACGCATGGAATTTTAATTGGCATCATCCCTACTTTATTAATCTCTGACAAATCGATTAATTAAATTGGGGATTCTAGAATAATTAGTGAACGGATTAGACTAAAAACTCTAATAGGGAGGATATAATTGCGTTTTTCATCTTTATCGTTCGCCATCTGCATTTTCCGTAATTGAAGTGTACCTTTTCTTTAGGTGTCGGCTGATACAATTTCCATCGACTATTGTTGCATTCTAGATGATGCGATCAAAAATGAGTTGCCGTCGAGTCGCTTGGGAAATTTTTGTTTACATGGAAAGTCGTATTTAACTTGAGCTTCCAAAGGCGACTCGATAGCAACTCATTTTTGATCGCCCGTTATAATTAGCTATCTTATTAAAGAGATATGTACATTTTAGTTTATTAAGAAAGACTGATTTTCTTTTAGGGTCTTAATCGTAGGGTTCAAGTGTTAGTTCAAAATCTAGTTTTAATTGACCAGCTTAAGTGCGGACGAGTTTGGAGTTTATAACCTTGGATTAAGCTCACCTTGCCTGCGATTGCCAGCACCTTAGACATATTTTCCACCTGTGACAACGAGCGGCCAATTTCTGGAATTGAGTCACCGGGTCATGAACGGGATCTTACATGTTTACTTATACTTGGCCCTATACGTGCGAATTTTTGCCCGGAGTATCAATTTATTTGTAGAAAGTTGTGTTAAAATTCGGTAATTCGCTATCCTACTGTGGAGTTTATTTTTGATTTGATATTTGGTGTGAACACACCAGTATTTCCTTTCGTACCTAAATTGTGTTTTACTGTTTTTACTACCCTCGTATCAATTTCATATGGCGAGAATTAAGTTCGAAATTGAGCGGCGCTCTACAATTGGTAGGTGCAACAAAGATCATTTTATCCAGAACGATCTATCGCTGTGGAGGATTCTCAAGCACTTATTTTGTTTATGCAGATGGCGAACAACAAAGAAGAAAAACGCAATTATATCCTCCCTATTAGAGTTTTTAGGCGAATCCGTTCACTAATTATTCTAGAATCTCCACTTTAATTAATCCAATTGCTAGAGATTAATAAAATATGGATGATGGCAATTAAAATTCCGTTCTCAACTAACGCCTAAGCTGTGCCGACCACCGATATCCACAAATCGTAGCGCCGCAAAATGCTCGTTTTGGTAGTAGGCCGTTTATGCGGCGAGTTTGAGGAAACGCAGGGTAGCTAGGGTTCTATCCGTTATAATTTTTTTAGCCCGGGCAGTACCCGAGGCCCATATAATCAGTCACTATTCAATCTTTTGTGTCAAGTGTCTACAAACAAAGAAAATTCGTGGGGTTTCTAGAACAAAGTAGGAAGAAGATTTCAGTCTATACTTGATACTGAAGAGTGCAAAATAAATTGATCTTCCCTTTATAACCATCCCTTCCGAAACTTAAAGGTTTTGAAACCTGCAATACCCCAAATCCTTTATATTATTTATTGTATATAGAAAGAAGGTGACACTATCAATAGAGATGCCGTAAACGAATTTCCTCACTGAATTTGAAAATGACATCCAGAATCCACAATCTTTTTCAATAAAAGAGCAAATACGAATCTTCCTTCCTTTGAAAGGTTTTAATAGTTCAGCCGACAATCTTTGGTTAAGGGATGAGATAACGCCCCTCCTTACCCTAAATTTGTGTTGCAAGATCGTAAGTGTAGGTAATTAAATACCTCTTCTTCCTTGTATATAATGTAAGCGAAACCAAATGAGCAGATTGGTGTGGGATAATAATTTAGCAGAAACGGAGTATGAATTACAGGGTTATTGGTTGTTAGTGTTTCTATTAACACACATACGCACACAACTCCGCTCGTTAATACAAAAAATCACCGATTTTCCACGTCGTGACGAGGGGAAACTATAAAAGGGCAATCAACGTACCGCCTTGAAACGATTAAATTAATCAAAGGGGAAATTTATAATCGAACCACGTTTTACCTGCGAACAATTTGCAACTTTTCTTTGAGAATTTCCCTCATAAACAAATGGAAACAGAGTTAATAGACAATTGGCTTCTGTTATTCCAGCTGAATACACAAAAAGGGCAAACGTCGGCATCGCAAAGGGTTCTTGCAAGTTTCATTAGAGTTTGCTACTAATTGTAATTGTTACCGAATACGGCTAGGTATATAATATGCAGATTTGATAAACTAGCGAGGTGCATTCGCGATGTATATCAAATTTGCATTTAAACTAAACACGCTTGCAGCTTCAAAATTTTAACTTTCGCCGAAATATTTGACCTAATTTACCATCGGGTGGAGAATACGTACACTGTATACAAAGTAAATGTTTGTGCTGAAAACATGCTTAAAAGAATTAAATATGAAGTGGGGATATCTGGCCCTTTCTCAGTTCTTAAATTTGCATGATCTTCTTTATTATGGCATTTTCTATTGAGAAAGGGTATTGATAAAATGATATATAGATTGTAATCATGTTATTCGAAATTGAATTCTGTTTGCCGGTTGTGTTTTATGCGATTGAAAATAGATTGTAATGCTTATTGAATCGTTTATGTTATTTATTTTAGATTTTGCCGTATCTTTATCATTTTATTAACATATCCTACTGCCATAAATCAATAAACGGTTTAAATTGCACGAGAACGTTAACGGTCTGAACGTAAAATTGTATTCTGCACCGTCATAATTTTATTATTTAATATCATTGGCAGGTGGAACTTGTATTGATCCGTTTGCATAGTTAACAATGTTGACATATGCATTTTACGTATCGTTCACACTATTTGCAATAGAAACACAAACCCAGTGAGTCTTCTCGCCCGTAGTATTTTACTCACGAATTGATCTGGTTTAACAAATCTTACTATTATTATTGCAACGGAAAGACTGCATAGGTCAGCTTAGGTACATACGTGTATGAGGCCATAACTAAATTTTTCGTTTTCAGTCGAACCCTGTGTAGAGAGAGAATATTTCCACCGCTTGCGGTATAAAAGTCCGCTAATCAAAGGCATTCCTGTATATTTTGAGGTCTGTCCTTTTCGAACGAGTGATCCCCTTTATATCGGCGGGTTGTTTGTTGTTGTTTTATACATGAATTTCAAGGTACAAAAACATTACACATTAACATTGATTTTGACTATTCACTTTATACCGCTTAGATTCCTCTGGTACTGCCGCTTCTCGCCAATTCTTTGTAACATTGGAAGGGCTGCAACCTTCGTTTTTAGTTCAGCACTTCCTGTTAGGTATTAAGGAAGTGGCGTCCCTATATGCATTTTTTGTTCTTTTCAGTGTCGGTTGGCTTATTTCCATGACACTATAAGCGATTTTCAATCTTAAAGGGTGTTTACATCACTGGGCGAGGGCTGGTTTCGCAGGTAACTTTTCTCAAATTGGTGTCCGAGATTGGGGTGGAGACATTCGCCCGGTGTAACGAGAGCATTTGGGTAGAATTTTTGCGATTTTTCCCTTTGAATTATGAGAAAGTTTAAAAAGTAGTCGAGGTTTCAAGAACATTCTCCCAAACAAATATTACTCAAGTTAAGTTTCTATTTTGTCGATTGTAATAGCAGAGATACGTGTGTCAGTGGATTAATTGCTTTAACTGTCGGCCCATTGTCTGGTTTTGGTTTTGAACTACACGCTTGAAATAGGTCATGTTGTTACTTCTGCAACTTTGCAAAATAAGCACAGCTTGGTAAAAAGCGAATGTCACTATACAGTTCTGAAAGGTGGTTGAACCAATGAAAATTAATAAAATATCGCCGCAACTACTATTCCGCCATCGAATAGGCGTTAAAAAAATGACTTCAGAGAGATTAGAAAATCGTTTAAGCAAATTCAGAGCGACTTCGTGGTCCAGTTAGCAAGCTTTTTGAAATCATCATTATTAGCCCAAGTGGAAAAATAGTACCGTCTCATGTGAATATGAAAAATCCCAACGTGTCGAATTAGTATCGGATTTCATGATTTTTATTAGGGTTGTCACTAGGGAATGCAATCTCGCAGCAAAATCCCAATCCCGGTATTTGCGGGATCGTTAGATGTTAATCCCACGGGATCCCGGTATTTGCGGGATCCCCCAAAATTTTAAATAAACTGGCAAATAATCAATTTTGTGCGGTTAACTTCTGTATTAAAATAAATCGCTAATTATCACAATATTCAACAAAAAAGTACCTTCAGCCTAATTTAGAACTCAAAAAAATCACCTGTAAAGCACAAAAGGGTGAACTTCTAAAGTGCCTCAAAAATCATAGTACATTTTTAACGAAAAAAGTTTAACAATTATTTAAAAAATAATTTCTCCCTTATGCTTCTCATTAACAAAGCAAACCGAGTCGCCCCCTTGATCGACAAACTCCTCAGTCCCGCAAATCCCGCGGGATCCCGCTCCATTTATGTGCAGGATTAATCCCGCAAAAATGCTGCGGGATCCCGGTATTTCGGGATCCCGCAATCCCGGTATTGCATTCCCTAGTTGTCACTGTTCAGGTTATGAAAGCAACGCTAAATGATGCCGCTTCGTCTCGCAAAAAACCGTTTGGGATTGGTCGTATTCAAAAGCATTAACCAATTAATGTTTAAGCGTGCCCATATGGAGTCTGCCGACTGTCAAAGTAAGCACTGCTGTAATTGTTATTTCTGTTTGTTTAAGAACAGTACAAAAGCAGAAGCAATTAAAGGCTTGTGAGAAAATAATGTGGTTTGTTCATTTACGGAAGAAATTACATTGTTCTTGAAAAAGCAGTTTGTAGTGTATAACGAAATACTATTATAAGGTTCTTTTGTATAATAAAAGTCAGAGCGTTTTCCCGTTTGAACAGCCATAGCATTGAAAATTAGAAACTGTGCCAGTGTTATCATTGTTTCAATGTAGCAAAAAAAGTGGTGACGTTTCATGAAACTTTCAGTTAGTGTTTTTGTGTCAGTGCGCCGAAATTTCGCACGACAGATTATGGGATTGTTATTTGAAAAACGTACATCTAAGATTTGTTTATGTGTGTTGAGTTGACCACCTGGGTGCGGAGTAAATATAACGGGCTCGTGCCACTCTTCATTTCAGGTTTTTCTTGATTGAGTATTTATTGCGTAGTTTCGGAATAAATTTGTCTTTGTCAAATAATTAATTGTGTCTTTCTTTGACCTCACGCTATTGATCCAGATAGAGATCTCGTGTTCAGATTTTTTCTCTTTGTGTCTAAGATCTCAGGTGTGTAATTGATTTCTTGAGAACTTTCGAAGGCTACTAAGTCTTCTAAATTATTAATTTTGAGTCATTATTAGGATTTTGCTTTATAACAAATGCCGGAGATGTACGAGGAGAGATAATAAAAAATTCGAAGTTTCAATTTTTGATTTATTTGAGGTATCTGGACAGGTGTTTTGTGGGTGGTGTAGTTGACCTCACGCTATTGCACACAGCAATACTTTGTCGTTTGATTGTATTTTATAAGTAAACGAAATAGTAAATTGCCATTTATATACAAAATTTGACTTTATTTTCTGAGCTGGCCAAGTGGCATTAACATTGATCATTTGCTGACGATGAAATTTAATACCCGTAAAGTCCAGCCCCGATTTTTCATTAAACCTGAGCTAGTAGATTGCCAACAGAAGGTACTGAAATGCCGAATGGATAATCCGAACCCTCCATTTAGACTATGCATACTACTAGGGAATGCAATCCCGCATCAAAATCTCAATCCCGGTATTTGCGGGATTGTTAGATGTCAATCCCGCGGGATCGCGGCATTTGCGGGATCCCGCAAAACTTTAAATAAATTGGCAAGTAAGCAATTCTGTGCGGTTAACTTCTGTATTAAAATAAATCGCTAACTGAGCCCTTAATTTTCGGTCTACTTACGAACGAGCAACAAATGACAGTCTTCGAGATCGACAGTCCACGTGAACAAGGAACTGGTATTAGGGGATGCGACATCCTGCACTTTACAGAACCCACATTTGAAGGCTAATTTTTGGTCTCACTAACACTTTGAGTAAAATAAACCAAAGGCAAGGCTCTTTTCTGGTTACACTGTCAATTGTAGTTAATCTTTACAACTGTCCTAATGCAGTTGAAAATTAATTAAAAAAACTCTATGAATCAATAAATAATAAAATTAATTAATTATGCCTGTCCCTAAATCACGCTCCATCGCTAACATTTTTATTATCATTATAAAGGCTACTTGCAAATATTATACCTCAATTATAATTCAATTGATTAATGTTAATTGCAAAGAATGTAGTGAAGTATTCAGATTCTTTATACGACGAAATTGCACATTTCTTTTACTAAGTATGTTGCCCGTTTCGACATCTTTCATCTGTTAACGGATATCTTTGACTACCCCACGAACGATTTCTTAACAAGTTAAATATACATTCCTTACATAAATCAATTAGGCATGCTAGAAATGTAAATTTTTCGCCTTGCTTTAGTTTCATAACCGAATTCTGTTTATGCTCCACGTCATACATTATTAGTCTAGTAGTAAGATCATAAGCGCTAAATCTGATTTGTTAAAAAAACTTGTTTATACGGAAAAGGCACGTTACGCATATTAGTAATAACAAGGGCCAACATAAATTGACGTCTTAAATAACTTTCGTCTACAAAGTACAAAGTGAGTACACATTCGACATTTCGATTTTAAAATTCCAGTTAAAGTTAAAGATTCTTATTGCTTAATTATTGTGTGCGAATGAGTTGTGCCTTTTTTTGTAATCGCTAGATTACTAGCAGGACAATCATTTATTGCTTAAAATTGAAAATAAGAGTTTAACAGTATTAGACTATTGCACATACTCGCAATTACTAAAGTAGTTTAAATCTCAGGAGCATTTTCCTGCTGGAAAACTAATTGGTAACTGATTACCTTGCTTAAGAGCTCGACTGAGCTCGGGCTTGAATGTAGTGGATCAGAAGAAATTCAAAAGCCATCTGGCTTGACGTCAACCAAAGAAAAAGAAAAATTTTAAAACATTTCACATAAATAATCTAGGTTTTTTTGGTATTTCTGTACTTCTTGTAGTAAGTGCCTTAAGCCGGATCGCCTACTTTCGCTCCCATTTGAGTCACCTTAAAGAGCTTTTGACACAGATTACACTTGAAGTGGTTTACGAAGCTGTTTCGGCATGAATATAGATGGGGGATTTTTTTTCAAGCCTAACCATGGTGTTGCACCAACAAAGTTTTTTTAAATAAAAATACTGCCTCCAAATTTGATTAATAAAAGGCTATAGAAAGTGTCAATTTTGTGCATAAGAACCTTAGGAATAAGTATCAGATATTCCTATGGCATCAGACACATTGCATACATACCTCGTTTAATTCAAAAATTTGGAATCACTTTATTAACTTGATACAGCATAAATCGTTCTGTATCTACATAAAGGGCCGGTGGTGATGAAATCATAAAATGTAAATAAACTTTGCATAATATCAATATATAGCCTTTTCTTTCCCATATTTTACCCTAAATGAAATGGATACTATGCATGCAAATGTCAGACGCTGCTTGTTTTTAAAGCGAGCCACTTCAAAATATGGCATGAAGAGGGAATACCTTATCTCGCATAAAAATTGATGTGTCTAAATTAAGACAGCCGAGCTCGTCGATGCAAATCACACTCGAAAGGAAATCGACCGAGTATAATTTATAATTTATTTTCGAAAGTAAGCGCGAAGTAGAGCCATTTATGTTGTACGATGGTAGTGTAGCAAACATTTCCATTCAGTATAGAGGGAGGTTTTGCATTCACAAACAAGTCGGCTGCGGCATTTTTCAAAATTTATTGTTCGAGGTTTATTTCAACCCCCTTACAGCGAAAAAGTACTGCTCGAGCGAAAAATCGTAAACATCAACCGTTTATTTCCCCATTTTAAATCATATCAAGAGGAAAATGTGTAAACAGATGAACGTGGAAAATTGGACAAATGTAGTTTACAAACCAAACATCGCGAAGAAATTACCTGGAGATTTATGCAGAAGCTGCTTGCGTTATCTAATCGGAAATTTATTTAAAAGAGAGAAGATCTATGAAATTGAGTTCATTTCGTTTTTCTTATTCAGTAAGGTGTTATTAGCTTTGAAGACACGCCATTCTAGTTGTCAATTAAGGTGTTATTATTTGATGTGCCCTAACCGAAGACTTCGAACAACTTATTAAATTTTCGAGTTATTGGCTCGCCACAAAGTTTGACAAGGTGTCCATGTTGCGTCGTTTAACATGTTAATCGTAATGACGTTTGGGACATAAATCTCACATATCAAGAAGAAAGTTTTTACTTTCTTTCGTGTTGTCCTTCTCTTAAAATGGATATGTAATTATTTCCCCAGGGCACTCAACTCTTACAAAAACAATATTTTGGGTATTCCCCCATGTTCAAGTAAGTTTATCGTATCCCTTTTAGACTTGCTGTATTTGGATTTGCAATGGGCTTTGCGTATAGGAGGTTCTTTCCATTAAAATAGAGATTTTTACATGGAGATTTATTATAAATGTATATAAATCACGGTTAGTCCTTAATGCAAATTGCACAATTACTCACTTACCGAAAAACTTCTCCCTTTTCTTATTTTATCTGAAGTTTACTTCAAATATGGTTATTTTGTTCTTAAATAGCTTGCTTGCCAAATTAAACATAACATTTCCGTAAGGTTTCAAATATATTGATAAAAATAATGGTTACAAATGTCCAAAATCTCAGAATATCGGAGCTTCAATAATGAGCGAGAAACTATAAGTGTGCGTATTTAGAGGAAAAGAAGAAATTTATTTTCTAAACGGCACATTATTCCCTTCTAACTTTTATTAATGTTTTCTTTTCTAATTGCGGGCATTGATATCACTATAGGGTTACGTATTCCAAACACGGAGTTCAAATCCCCTTATTTCACTCACGGTGCAGTAACTTAATACGAAAGTTTATACATTCATTGGCGATAACGGAAAAAAATATCTCGGGGCTTTTAACCGGCACGTGCTTGGTGGTGGGCTACTAGTTCAAAAGTTACAACCCTTTGAATTTTTTTTCGAAATTGGTTTTTTGCCCATAACTTTTGATTGAGACGTCTAATCGAAAAAGTACGAATCGTTTTGGATTCTATGCACCCAAATTAATAAGAAAAAGTGTTTTCCCGAGAAATTTTGGTGTAGTCGATTTTTGGTAAAAAAAAGGAAGGTTATACACTGCCTTTTTTTGAGCCCCGAAAAAAAAATTGTCTCAGATCGACCCGGAAAAAAAAATTTTCTTATAGAATGTGGCCTGTAGAATCCATAATTTCAAACAGTTCCAAGATTGGGCTACTAGTTCAAAAGTTAAAGCCCTTTGAATTTTCTTTCGAAATTGGTTTCTAGTCTATAACTTTTGATTGAGAAGTCTGATCGAAAAAGTACGAATTGGTTTGGATTCTACGCACCCAAATTAATAAGAAAAAGTGTTTTCCCGAGAAATTTTGGTGTAGTCGATTTTTGGTAAAAAAGGAAGGTTATATTTCATTTCATTTCATTTCATTTTTTATTTTTGTAAAAAACAATGCACAATTGTATTACAACGTCAGACTAACAAACATTTAATGGACAATAACATTTTCACATACAGAGAGGTACTCGCCCTCATTGTAAATAACATTGACCGCTAGGAAACGTCGTATTTTAGTTTTGAACCTCTTCAGTGATCGGCTACTTTTTATTGTTTGGGGTAATAAGTTATAGTATAATATACTGCGGTATGTCGGTGATTTTTTAAAAAAAGAGTGTTTCGGTTTGAGCAAATAAATTTTATTTTTGTTCCGCGTATCATGATTGTGAATATCACTGTGCAGGTCATAGTGTGATTTGTTTTGCTGCGTGTAGATAAGGCAGTTGTGTAAATATATTGAAAACACGGTCAGTATGTTGTGGTCACGGAATACATTGCGGCACGTGTGATTGTATGATAAGTTAAATATCAGCCGAAGTAACCTCTTCTGTAGTACGAATACTCGGTCTAAGTAAACAGAGTTTCTCCATAATGATGTTATAATTTAAGATCGAATATGCTAGTGCATAATATGCGTTTAACATTGCATCTTGTCTTAAGGTGCTTTTTAGATTTAGTAGTACGTAGTAGCACTTATTTAGCTTTTTACATACTTCTGAAATCTGGTCCACCCATGTCAGTTTTTCATCGACTATTATGCCTAGATATTTTGCCTTATGCACTTTAGGGATCGAATTGTTTTTTAATTTAAATTGGAGATAGTTTGCGCTTAAACCAGGGGGAAGTATTTCGATAATTTATTGTCGTTTTGTTGTAGTTGATTAACAGTCCGTTCCGCGAGCACCATTGGTCGAATTGAACTAGAGTGTCATTAACTTTCATTCTCACTTCTTCTACCGTTTTTACACTGCCTTTATTTGAGCCCCGAAGAAAAAATTGTCTCAGATCGACCCAAAAAAAAAATTTTCTCTGATCGACCCGGAAAAAAAAATTTCTTATAGAATGTGACCTGTAGAATCCATAATTTGCAACAGTTCCAAGATTGGGCTACTAGTTCAAAAGTTACAGCCCTTTGAATTTTTTTTCGAAATTGGTTTCTAGTCTATAACTTTTGATTGAGAAGTCTGATCGAAAAAGTACGAATTGATTTGGATTCTACGCACCCAAATTAATAAGAAAAAGTGTTTTCCCGAGAAATTTTGGTGTAGTCGATTTTTGGTAAAAAAGGAAGGTTATACACTGCCTTTTTTTGAGCCCCGAAAAAAAAATTGTCTCAGATCGACCCGGAAAAAAATTTTCTTATAGAATGTGGCCTGTAGAATCCATAATTTCAAACAGTTCCAAGATTGGGCTACTAGTTCAAAAGTTACAGCCCTTTGAATTTTTTTTCGAAATTGGTTTCTAGTCTATAACTTTTGATTGAGAAGTCTGATCGAAAAAGTACGAATTGTTTTGGATTCTACGCACCAAATTAATAAGAAAAAGTGTTTTCCCGAGAAATTTTGGTGCAGTCGATTTTTGGTAAAAAAGGAAGGTTATACACTGCCTTTTTTGAGCCCCGAAAAAAAAATTGTCTCAGACCGACCCGAAAAAAAATTTTCTTATAGAATGTGGCCTGTAGAATCCATAATTTCAAACAGTTCCAAGATTGGGCTACTAGTTCAAAAGTGACAACCCTTTGAATTTTTTGTCGAAATTGGTTTTTTGCCCATAACTTTTGATTGAGACGTCTAATCGAAAAAGTACGAATCGTTTTGGATTCTACGCACCAAAATTAATAAGAAAAGGTGTTTTCCCGAGAAATTTTGGTGCAGTCGATTTTTGGTAAAAAAGGAAGGTTATACACTGCCTTCTTTTGAGCCCCGAAAAAAAAGTGTCTCTGATCGATCCGGAAAAAAATTTTCTTATAGAATGTGGCCTGTAGAATCCATAATTTCAAACAGTTCCAAGATTGGGCTACTAGTTCAAAAGTTACAGCCCTTTGAATTTTTTTTTTCGAAATTGGTTTCTAGTCTATAACTTTTGATTGAGAAGTCTGATCGAAAAAGTACGAATTGATTTGGATTCTACGCACCCAAATTAATAAAAAAAGTGTTTTCCTGAGAAATTTTGGTGTAGTCGATTTTTGGTAAAAAAGGAAGGTTACACTGCCTTTTTTTGAGCCCCGAAGAAAAAATTGTCTCAGATCGACCCGGAAGAAAATTTTCTTATAGAATGTGGCCTGTAGAATCCATAATTTCAAACAGTTCCAAGATTGGGCTACTAGTTCAAAAGTTACAGGCCTTTGAATTTTCTTTCGAAATTGGTTTCTAGTCTATAACTTTTGATTGAGAAGTCTGATCGAAAAAGTACGAATTGTTTTGGATTCTACGCACCAAAATTAATAAGGAAAAGTGTTTTCCCGAGAAATTTTGGTGTAGTCGATTTTTGGTAAAAAAGGAAGGTTATACACTGCCTTTTTTTGAGCCCCTAAAAAAAAATGTCTCAGATCGACCCGGAAAAAAATTTTCTTATAGAATGTGGCCTGTAGAATCCATAATTTCAAACAGTTCCAAGATTGGGCTACTAGTTCAAAAGTTACGGCCCTTTGAATTTTATTTCGAAATTGGTTTCTAGTCTATAACTTTTGATTGAGAAGTCTGATCGAAAAAGTACGAATTGTTTTGGATTCTACGCACCAAAATTAATAAGAAAAAGGGTTTTCCCGAGAAATTTTGGTGTAGTCGATTTTTGGTAAAAAAGGAAGGTTATACACTGCCTTTTTTTGAGCCCCGAAAAAAAAATTGTCTCAAATCGACCCGGAAAAAAAATTTTCTTATAGAATGTGGCCTGTAGAATCCATAATTTCAAACAGTTCCAAGATTGGGCTACTAGTTCAAAAGTTACAGCCCTTTGAATTTTTTTTCGAAATTGGTTTCTAGTCTATAACTTTTGATTGAGAAGTCTGATCGAAAAAGTACGAATTGATTTGGATTCTACGCACCCAAATTAATAAGAAAAAGTGTTTTCCCGAGAAATTTTGGTGCAGTCGATTTTTGGTAAAAAAGGAAGGTTATACACTGCCTTTTTTTGAGCCCGAAAAAAAAATTGTCTCAGATCGACCCGGAAAAAAATTTTCTTATAGAATGTGGCCTGTAGAATCCATAATTTCAAACAGTTCCAAGATTGGGCTACTAGTTCAAAAGTTACAGCCCTTTGAATGTTTTTTCGAAATTGGTTTCTAGTCTATAACTTTTGATTGAGAAGTCTGATCGAAAAAGTACGAATTGATTTGGATTTTACGCACCCAAATTAATAAGAAAAAGTGTTTTCCCGAGAAATTTTGGTGTAGTCGATTTTTGGTAAAAAACGAAGGTTATACACTGCCTTTTTTTGAGCCCCGAAAAAAAATTGCCTCAGATCGAACCGGAAAAAAAATTTCTTATAGAGTGTGGCCTGTAGAATCCATAATTTCAAACAGTTCCAAGATTGGGCTACTAGTTCAAAAGTTACAACCCTTTGAATTTTTTTTCGAAATTGGTTTCTAGTCTATAACTTTTGATTGAGAAGTCTGATCGAAAAAGTACGAATTGATTTGGATTCTACGCACCCAAATTAACCCTAGTTTACTGGTCACTAAAACTTTCAAGTTTACGGGCGTGGGGTGGAACGAATCCCACTATAACTGTCGCCACCTGCGCGCTGTGTTTCCATGCATAATCTCAGAAAAAAAACTTATGGACATTGAAAGTGGCTGTGGGGTGCGATCCACCCCAGACCTGTAAACTTGAAAGTTTTTCTAAAAGTAGTGATAAAATAAAAACTCAAATCCTAAGAACGCCAAAAACGATAGAAAAGACTAAACTTGGAAGGTACTCGAGCTCCCAGGCCAAAATATTGAAAGAAAAAAAACTTATGGACATTGAAAGTGGCTGTGGGGTGCAATCCACCCCAGACCTGTAAATTAGGGTTAGGCAGTAAGAATCTTTAACTTTAACTTTAACTTTAAAATAGAAATATCGAATGCCTACGCGCTTTGTAACTTGTAGAAGATATTTAAGACGTCAATTTACGTTAGACCCTCATTACTTCTAATGCGTAATATACGTATAAGCAACTTTTTTTAACAAATCAGATTTAGCGCTTACGATCTTACACACATAGACTAATAATTTATGACGTGGGGCATAAACAGAATTCGGATATAAAACTAAAGCAATAAAGGCGAAAAATTTTAATTTCTACCATGCCTAGTATTGTTTTACGTTGTTCTTAAGGAATGAATATTTAACTTGTTAAGAAAGCGTTCAGGAGGCAGTGAAAGATATCCGTTGGTTGAGAGAGGAAAGATGTCGAAACGGGCAACTTATTTACTAAAAGAAAGGTGCAATTTCGTCGTATAATGAGTCGGAATACTTCACTAGAATGTAATTCTTTTCAATTAATATTAATCAATTGAATTAGAGATATTTTGGAAGTACCCTTTATAATCATAATACAAATGTTAGCGATGAGGCGTGATTTAGGGTCAGGAATAATTAATTTAGACATTGTGATGTTATGTTGCAATCTATTGGGAGTAATTAAAATTAATCCGTTTGGTTTTCCTTGCTGCTCTTGTAAAACTTGATTTATTGATTCATAGAGTTAGTTTAATTAATTTTCAACTGCATTAGGGCAGTTGTAAAGATTAACTACAGTTGACAGTCACACCAAAAAAGAGCCTCGACTTTGATTCTGTGAACCACAGAAAATGTTACTGGAACTGTTGCTGTGGCCAAAAATGAGCTTTCAAATTTTGGTTCGGTAAAATGCAGGACATTGCATCCCCTAACTCCAGTTCCGCGTTCCGGTGGACTTTGGATCTCGAGTACTGTCATTTATCGCTCGTTGGTAAGTACTCTGAAAATTAAGGGCTCAGTCGGCGAAAAGAAATGACAAAACCCTCACATCCCAACTTTAGGTGGTGCAAGTGCAAGTAGTGTAGAAAATGGTGTAGTAAATTTCAGGTTTTTACTGGCCCAAATGGCCCCTGGCACAAGTGCACATACAACAGACCCTAGTTTACGGAAAAGAATATTAGCTCTCTGTTCCCAGATAAGGTCGGTAAGGATTTACCTGGCGACGGCGACGGCTCTTAAAGGAAACTCCTCCCGCTCAAGCGACTCGTCCTCAAAATGTTGATACTTGAATTCAAGTCCGATCTACTGACCGCAAGATACCCGTGCTGTGTCAGGTAGCCTAATTCCCTTAGGGTTTTTAGCCCTACAGCGAATAATGACCTGGTAAGACAGAAAAACAAACCTGGCTATCAAGTTCACAGGTCTGGGGAATAATAGTAAAATGAAAAGAAAAGCTCTCGGTGAATGAAAACAAAACGGAAGTAAATTAATAATGAATTCTGGGTTTTTTAATCGCGGATGTAATTCGAGTGCGCGCCGTCGTAACGAGTGGTCGATCGCGATTATAAGTGTCAATTAAGAATAGAACTAATTTGTTAATATAAACCAAATCGTGAGGGTGAGTACCACCCATACTTGCCGCCGCAATGCCAACTGCAATCTGTGGTGTTTGTCGGGTGGATCTTAATCGTACAGATAAAGTTATTCTTTGTGCTAGTTGGTGCCAAACTTACTTTCACACGAAGTGCGTTAAAGTCAGTGACGATGAAGTTAAATTTATTAACTCAAAAAAGAACTTTAATTGGTTCTGTGACCCCTGCGCTATCCACGAATCACACAGCCTCAGGAATATCTTGACTAACATCAACAAAGTGACGATGAACTGGGATAGAGTTATGGAAAGTCAGCACGAGAAACTGATGAACCACGAGAAGCTATTAAAGGATACTTTAGACCAGGTAAATACCCAAAATGTCAGCATCAGCAAGGATCTAGCGCAAGTTCTCCAAACTCAATCTGAAGTGAAGCTTACTTATGCGGACAAGTTGAAACAGAAAACCTATGACCCAGTTATCATTGTTAAGCCCAAGGACGCGAACCAACCCTCCAAGCAAACCTTCACCACCCTCAAAGAAAATATCGGATCCAATTACCCGAGAAGTTACCGGAATGAAAACTCTACGTAGAGGAACCATTGTTGTTGAATGTAAAAATAAAGAAGCTGCAGCCAAACTTAAGGAGGAAGCCGAAACGAAACTGGGATCCGACTACATTCTTTCCTTACCAAAACAGAAGATGCCGAAGATTAAAATCGTAGGCCTCAATGACAAGATCGGGAGTACCCAAATGAAGGAAATGATTCTCGCGCAGAATCAATTCCTCGACGAAGCCGCGTACATAAACGTCGTACACATAACGGAAGATAAAAGAAATCCTAACAGGTATTTGGCTTACGCTGAGGTTGACGGTAATAGTTACCGGAAAATTCTAAGTGAACAAAAGCTTAACATAGGATGGGACCGTTGCAGAATTTATGATGCTGTGACAACTAGAAGATGCTACAAATGCAATGGGTTCGGACATAAGGCAACTGACTGTAGCAAAACTACTACCTGCCCCAAATGTGCGGGAGCCCATGACCTAGCGAGCTGTAAAGCTTCGGACGCGGAAATCAAATGCAGTAACTGTGCCAACGCCGTTGAGAAACTAAAAATGAAACTGGATGTACAGCACCCGGCCTGGAGTGTTGATTGCCCAGTCTACAAAAAACGACTCGATCAAGAAAGAAGCAGAATTGATTTTTTAGGCCATCCCCAACACTAATCAAGCAAGGAAATAGGTACGGATCAACGCTCTCAATCTATTACCAGAACGTAAGTGGAATGCGAACGAAAGCGCAATCTTTCAAAAATAAATTGGCAATTACAAATTACGACATTATTCTACTGACTGAGACCTGGTTAACGGAAAATTTTCATGACGCTGAGTATTTAAACAATCAATATGCGGTCTTTCGCAATGACCGTAATTACGAAGAAATGAAGTGCACCATGGGAGGCGGAGTTTTAATCGCAGTCAAGACCGATTTGAATGCTGAAAAATTGGAATTTCAAAGTGATCTAAATGAAATATGGGTCAAACTTAAAATTAATAATACTTCATACATTATTGGTGTTGTCTACTTTCAACCGAAATCTGGTATTGATAAGTACGTGAGTTTTACCAAAAGTTTAGAAACAATTGAAAACATGTTGCATTCATCGGAAGTGTTAATAGCAGGCGATTTTAACCTACCACAAATTGTTGACGCCACGTATAATTTCGAAAACGCGAGTGCTAAATGCAAAGTAATTAAAAATATAGCTTCGATGTACAACTTAAAACTCATTAATACGGTTAAACTTAAAAACTGCAATAATAGAACCCTTGACCTAATTTTAACTAACTTAAACGCGGAAATTAAATCTGCTGTCGACTCACTGGATAAAATTAATCCACTTCATCCTGCACTAGAAATAGTCTACAAAGTCCATAGACCAGCTAAGCGAATTACCAAATTAACCAACTTCAATTTCAAAAAAGCAGATTTTCTTAAAATGTACGTCCTTTTTCGCGATATTAATTGGAAGGAGTCTCTTATCCTGAAGAATTTCAAATCGGTAGATGATGCAGTAACTAGCTTTAATCAAACGGTAATGAACATTTTCGATGAATGTGTCCCCAAAGTTACAATTAGGAGTGCCAATAAGTATCCTAGCTGGTTTAATATAGACATTATTAAGAAAATCAAACAGAAAAATAAGTTTCGGTTACAGGGCCCATCGGAAGACTTCATTGAAGCCAGAAAAGAACTCAAAAGAATGATCCACATTGCTCATAAGAGGTACATTAATCAAATTGAAATGGATCTGCGGAAGAATTCCAATAAATTCTGGAACTACATCAAGTCGTTGAGGAAGAATAGTCAACTACCTGGAGTTTTTGAGTACAAAGACACCTCGTTAACGGACGCCAGAAGCATTGCGGACGCCTTTGCATCCTTCTTCGAGTCAGTCTACACTATGGAGAGGAACGATGACCCGGAAGATGACGTGGAATCGGACCTGGTGCTATCCAAATTGCACTTGACTCAGTTACATGAATCCGAGATACTGGAAGCAATTAAAAAATTGAAACCGAGGTCGGCTATTATAGGCGAAGATGGAATCCCACCCTACATCGTGAAAGGATGTGCATCTTTATTGGTAACCCCCTTACAACATCTATTTAATTTAGCTTTGCAAACATGTACATTCCCTGAAGCTTGGAAATGCACCAGAATAACACCAATTCACAAAAGTGGAAGCCGAAAATTAGTTGAGAATTATCGCCCAATTGCAATTATACCAGCAATAGCGAAAATTTTCGAAAGAGTGATCTATACTAGACTTTATTCCCATCTCAGCAGTATAATTGCAGATCAGCAGCACGGTTTCACGCGGAACAGATCAACGATTACAAATTTAATGCAGTTTACGCATTTCTCAGCAGGAGCCTTGGATGAGAGAGCCCAGGTTGACTGTGTTTATACAGATTTTGCGAAGGCATTTGATACAGTATCCCATCAAGTCTTGCTCCGTAAACTTGTTTTAAATTGCGTAAGTAATCCGACCGTCAAATTCTTAAAATCATATTTATCTCTCCGTAAAACAAGAGTGAAATTCAATGGTGTGAATTCAGCCGAATTTTATCCCTCATCAGGCGTTCCCCAGGGAACACTTCTTGGTCCTTTTCTGTTTCTCTTATACATAAATGATTTACCGCGAGTGATAAAAAACTCGAAAGCACTACTATTTGCGGACGACCTAAAACTTTTTAATAAAGTCCAATCCCCAAGTGACTGTTTAAATATTCAAGAGGACATTAACTCAGTAATTAAGTGGTGTATCAAAAATAAACTAAAACTAAATATCAATAAGTGTAAAGTCCTTACTTTTACTAGATCGAAAAATCCCTTACTTTTTGACTATAAGATGAATGGAAAGGTCTTACTACGAGTCACCTCCGTTAAGGACCTGGGCGTGTTTTTCAATACCAACCTTAACTTTAACTTACACATTGAATACCTAACAAATGAGTGTTACAAACTTCTTGGTTTCGTTATCAGGCATACACTCAATTTCACGAATATACAGACAATGCTAACCTTATATAATGCGTTTATTAGATCCAAGCTTGAGTATGCTGCATGTATCTGGTCTCCTCAAACTCTCAAATACTCAGACATGATCGAAAAAGTGCAGAAAAAGTTCATCCGAGTAATGTTTTTTAGGTCAACCCAAAATTATCCACATTTGATCTCTTACGGTACCCAGCTTAATTACTTAAATAGTACTTTCGGCTTAGATATAACGAGGTTAGAAACCCGACGGTACATTGCCTCCACAATTTTTGTCTTCAAAATTTTACACAACTTGTTATACTCTTCCGAATTACTTCAAGAAATTAAGCTTAAGGTACCATTTGTTAAGCTAAGGCAAAATAATACTATTTTTGTAGTTAACAACACAACTTCCCCACTTATTAAGATCTTGATCGCTTTAAATAAGTTATCCTCAGTTAATGATATCGACTTTTTTCACGATCCCCTAAATTCAATAATAAATAAAATTAGATCCTAGTCCTAATATTTGTTCAGAGCCCCAGTACCATGTAATTGGAATTTTTATTCTGTATGGTTTCTGGTTAAATAAATAAATAAATAAATAATAAAAGTAATAATGCTCGGGTATGGTATCTGGTTTTAGTTTCTGGTCGGTAAGAGATGCAGGAAATAAGTTCCTCGAGGTCTTAACAATCACACTTTTATAGGGACAAGGAGAAGCACAAAACAGGTGGGAGATTGAGACAGGATTTAATTTCAAAGATAGAGACGACAACAGGTGACATCTAACGGACGAATTTTACAACACATACTATAGGATGTTTACAAATAAAATTATGATGTTACCACTTATATATTTTCTGACAAACGTCACAAGGTGAGTTATTAACGTTCGTGAGAAAATTAAATCGTTTCGTCTGTATTCTGAAAAATTAATAGTTCGAGTGTATCTGCCGACCAAGGGTTGATTGCACAGCGAAGGCTTGTTGGAAAGGTTCTCTTTTTGTTAAAATAAAAATGTTTGACTGTTTGATGGTCAGCGAGTGTTAGTCCTTCGTGCGCCAGAAAATTGCAGTTAACGAAGAGATTATTGAAAACTGTAAGTAATTAAGATTATTTTTATTTAATTATTGTCTGTCGAACGTCTGCGTGCGTGGTATCTGTAAACAGGCCTCTCTCTCTCTCTCTCTTTAGCTTTGTTAATTTTATTGTGTCAATGAACAATTTTGTGTTAAATCGAACTCTAAATTTTATGGTGATTATGGTTTTTATGTTAAATTTGACTTGATAAGCTTATATGTAATGTTGATATAAATTATAAAAAATTCGTACAGGACGACTCTGAACATAAGCTTGACTTAATTGTTCTTTTCTGTCGATTAATAATTAAATGCGCTAAATTTAAATTAAGCATAGTTATAGGTTTTCAAGGCAGAAGAGCATCTCGCCATCGCCTTACGAATGAAGCAAGTATAAAGTGGCAAATTAACTTTATCATTTTATATTCCTTCTTGTTACCTCCTTTAAAAGGAACTAAATCCGGTCAAGCTTGAGTGAAAATTTTTCAACTACACTCCTTTATATGTTCATTGAAGCAGCACTTGCTAAAATAAAAGTAAGGTAGGTTTAATGAAAGAATTAAAATGAGATAAAACGCCTGCTCCTTCATTTTACTTTAAAAAGTAATCAAACTGGTACTTCTAAGTAAACATGATAGATATAATAAGAAATGTTGTGTTGAAGCACTCATTTCACCAGCAAGAAGAATGTTGAAAGCACTCCAATCCATAGGAACAAATAAAAAACTAACAACGAATTAAATCTTAGAAATAATTCACCGACAAACAACGCTAAAACACGTAATGCATTTTAGTATACTGCATTCTCCTACTTACTATTCATGGCAGCGTCTGTACTCAAAAAAAGCTCAACAAGGGAATCGCAGAAATAAAGTAAAAGCGGAACATTCACAAACATGCGAGCTCTCGTAAATTAAACGGTGTCTTTTATCAAATAATTCATAACCAAATTAATCTAAAAAAAACTAAGCGCACGATATTAAACTTTCAACATAAATAACTGCATTCCTAAACTATTCCGTCTTCCTGCTGCTCCTCAATCTTATGATATCTATAATATAAAATATATGTCTCGAAATAAATCTATTTCCCTCATATTTACATAATATTTTGTGGCTGAGTTGTCGTGTAGCTTCCTAAACCGTATTTTTGGCAATTTTAACTTCCTTTTAAGCTCTCAGCTACTTGCCACTTTCTAAAGAGTTTCACCACCAAAAAGTCACTCACTTATCTGTAATTACAACGAAGCGAATTCGTGTAAATCGAGAATTAACTGAAATTAAAAGAAGTGAAGATTTCAAATATCTCCAGTTGGTGTTTGTGTTTTTTCCTGTGCGTGACTAAAAATAATTGTAGCTACAGCCGGACTCTTAACTTATTGAGATAAAAAGGATTTTCTTTTAAATATTTAATTGTTTCAATCGATTGGATGTGCGTGGTGCATTGTCTGTAGGCTCTTATTGCATTTTTTCTTGCCGGTTTATTGATTGATTTTTATGGAATAAACTTGTTTTGTGTAAATGATTTGGTTAAAATTTAAAGAATAAAATTTTTGTTAGCCTCTGTTTCACCTTCAAATCTGCCCTCTATTTCATTTTCAATATTTCCCTCTATTTCGTCTTCAATTCTGCTCTTTATTTCACCTTCGGGTTTGCTCTTCAGTGACGTCGAGCACATTTACGATCAAGTAATGTCTTCGACCTTAAAGGGAGCACCCAGAACTCGGGTTTGATCTTCAGTGACATTAGTTCAGGAAAAACACTACCGTTTTTAGTTTTGACAACAGCCACGAGAACCTTCGGTGAAATTAGATCAGGCAAGAAAAAACCATCACCATAAAAGTCACGATTAATGTCTTCCTCCAAACCTTCTTACCTTTTCGTTCCACTCCCAACTGCGTCTTCGAATAAACTAAACACCTTATCCCGCTTACCCACAAACTTAATTAGTTCACACAATGATAACATTCTTATCGCAAAGACCGGAGATAACATGAAATAAAATTGTCACGCGAATTCATCGGAACAACAAAATGAATAAATTAAAGGGCGATTATTTAAACAAAATTACACAACAAAACATAAATAATTCTAAATAAAATAAAATAAAAAGACAGGATGGTCCAATATTACTATAGGTACCTACTGAAAGCAAATAAAATGCTCGAATAATGCATGTTTACACATGTTCAGTACTTAAATTTGGTTCTAATCGGTTCAGCCGTTTAGCCGAAAATGAGAGTAGAGACGGACCGACAGACAGAGCGACATTACCAATAATTATATGATAGATATAGGTATATCCTACGTTATCCCGCATGTTATATTATAATCACCTAATAAAATAATGTACCAAATACATATTATTTTATATACGTAATGTATAATAAACCTCTAAAGCGGATTATAAAAAAGGAGCAGAGCACCTCGATGTCCTCCTCCTACTCGATGTACGGGGTCAGTGGATTTGACCCATTTTCCATAGGCTTGTTACATGTGGAATGTAAGTCAACTGTGGAAAGTTTAAACCGAATCGAGCCAAGTGTTTGCCAGATATCGTGTTCACGGACAGACAGACAGCATTGACTCCCCTATACAGCTGGCATCGCTTTGCTCTACCGCTTAATAACACCAAATTATTTTTAGCGCATTTTTTTTATGAATGAAAAAATGTGCTATTATGTTAGAAATTAATTTTATCTTTCATGGTACTCTAATTAAAGGTCTCAACGAAAGGAACCGTTTTCTACTAAGCCCTTCTTTCTGTTCTCTTATCAAAAGACGGGGTGGAGAGGGGGGGTGGAACTGGTTCTTATCCTTCATGGTAATCTAATGAAAGGTCTCAACGAAAGGAATTAATTTCTACCAACCATAGCCCTCCTCCTCGACCCCTTACCATGATCGGATATATTCCCTTATATCTCCAGAACGGATTATCGGAAGAGGGTACCAAAAATCGACTGCACCAAAATTTCTCGGGAAAACACTTTTTCTTATTAATTTTGGGGCGTAGAATCCAAAACGATTCGTACTTTTTCGATTAGACTTCTCAATCAAAAGTTATGGACTAGAAACCAATTTCGAAAGAAAATTCAAAGGGCTATAACTTTTGAACTAGTAGCCCTATCTTGGAACTGTTTGAAATTATGGATTCTACAGGCCACATTCTATAAGAAAATCTTTTTTCCGGTCGATCTGAGACAATTTTTTTTTCGGGTCTCAAAAAAAGGCAGTTATAACCTTCCTTTTTTACCAAAAATCGACTGCACCAGAATTTCTCGGGAAAACACTTTTTCTTATTAATTTTGGGGCGTAGAATCCAAAACGATTCGTACTTTTTGGATTAGACTTCTCAATCAAAAGTTATGGACTAGAAACCAATTTCGAAAGAAAAATTCAAAGGGCTGTAACTTTTGAACTACTAGCCCAATCTTGGAACTGTTTGAAATTATGGATTCTACAGGCCACATTCTATAAGAAAATCTTTTTTCCCGGTCGATCTCAGACAAATTTTTTTTCGGGTCTCAAAAAAAGGCAGTGTATATATAACCTTCCTTTTTTACCAACAATCGACCGCACCAAAATTTCTCGGGAAAACACTTTTTCTTATTAATTTTGGGGCGTGGAATCCAAAACGATTCGTACTTTTTCGATTAGACTTCTCAATCAAAAGTTATGGACTAGAAACCAATTTCGAATGAAAATTCAAAGGGCTGTAACTTTTGAACCAGTAGCCCAATCTTGGAACTGTTTGAAATTATGGATTCTACAGGCCACATTCTATAAGAAAATCTTTTTTTCCGATCGATTTCAGGCAATTTTTTATAATAAATGTTTTTGAAAATTTTTTTTAAATAAGGGTACTACATCGAAAAGAAAAAAAATCACTATCAAATGAGCTCAATGAAAAGGTGCAGTGCCATTAGTGCCATTTAAATAAATTCAATTGTTTTTCGTTACTCATTTGTTTTCTGAAATAAAAACAACTGAATGCAGCCTTATTATGGGAAATAAAATGTTAAACAACTTTCATATAGAAAAATGTTGTATATATTCGATTTTTACCGATATATATACGATATTCCATACATAATGGGCACCCTGTATATTTTCTAAAGTTGAAAAAACAATTTTCAATTTCATACATCCGCACGCAGAAATAGTTGGCTATTAATATATATCCGTGGACTAAATTTTGATCCGATGGTAGAGCAGTCGCCATTTTTTTTTAATAACTTGCTGAGACTTATTGTTGGTTATTGCAAAAGGGATGGAATCACATTTTCCAATAACGCCAAAAAATCCTTTAGCAGTGCCTAGCGTGCCGCGCATTACCCTCAAATACTTTTCAAGCGCATAAACTGGAACTGATTTGAATTTATTTCAATTTTAGCAAACACCGCGACGCGAGACTTTGAAAGGCAGCTGTCAAAATTCGATTATACCAATACATGTTGTATCATCTCTCCCAATTCGAGAAGCTTCAAACCTAATATCGCATATTAGACTGATATAATTTATAAATTTCGTTGAGCTGCCATCCCCCCGAATTAAATTTCAAATGCGGTACATCCCGGCCTTTAGTAAGTCGTAAATCAATTTTTAAGTTAAAAGTATGCGCAATTAAGGCCGCATTAGATACAAATGTGCCCAAGGAATATTGCCAAGAGTTAAGGAGAGCAAATTTATGGGGTAATATTACTGAAAATATTTCTAAATAAAAGGCAATTAGTTAGATATACAGCACTAGCCCCACAAGACATTTAAACTATGCTAAATTATGCGTAACTAAAGTATATGAGATAAATCTACATCTTCAAGCAGTAGCACGTCTGTGCCGTATTGGTCTCCAGTTTCATTTTAAAATTTGAACCATCTTACGTTATGTTTACAGCGCACGATACAACTTTATTGCGAGTGTCTTCTTAGTGTAACCGTGTTTTATTACGCTAATAACATGGCGGACTTGTAGAAATTTCTATTTATCGGAAGTTCGGAACAGATAAGAAATTGTTTTCTTCCTTATTACACAAATGGACTAATTTAAAATTTTATGGTGGAGTTTCCTAGTCTTAAAACTCCCCAGTGGAAACTGAAGTAAGTACATAAATGCGACATAAATTGATAGCTTCCAGTTTAAAATCGAGGCGGAGGAGTATACTTCCCAAACTTAATATAAAACACTACGTAATCATAAAATGTAACGTAATTTGTCTTCTCTATATGACCTAGCTCTCTAATATTTAGACCATTTATTTTAAAAGATGATATATGAGCCATGTGCAGATTTACCGACTTTTTTTTTATCATAAATTACACTTCTTACTACCGGCGAGGAAATCTAAAACTGCTACTCCTTATAGCGTATAGCTTTTTATTCCTTTCAACATAACTTATTAATTGAATGTTGCATTTTATGATTTGTGGTAATGTTCCCACTGCTTAAGACAGTATGCTTGAATTGTTGCAATTTAATGGAGCGATTTTTGCACATTATAGCGCCAAGATAAACTAAATACACAGTATGGTGTGTGTAAATGACAGTGTGGGTAAATTAGTTGCAATCATGATACAATCCATAACCAAATGCTTTTTTGTTTTGGAGATGTAGGGTGCTGTTTTAACTGTTATACAAGTAAAATGGGTCACTTTTCAGTTATGTCAGTTTACAGTTTTCATTTAAGTAAACTAGTTTTTGTTACACAGCATTTAAGGAAAGTGGTTCTGTGACAAAATGAAACTTTCTCCTAAAAATGTTCGCGCAAAAGCTTTTATGATTATTTTCAAACGTGGTTCTTCGGCGAGTACTCAATCGATTTAATTTGCCTTTTCATAATAAAGCACCATACAACGCAGTGGCGACAGATACTGTAATGGCTTTCAGTATTTTCAATTTAAATTGCCTTTTTGCACCTAATTGCGAGGAAATTAGGTGTACATATAACAAGATACAAAGAATCGTATGCGATTCACATCACTTAAGTAATCCCGATGACATAAACTTCTATTTCATTAACTCTGTTCCTTCGAATAACATACATACCTCGTCTAATGGTTATAACTCCATTCATCCTAATGTCACCACCATATTTACATTCACTCCTATTGATGATACAACAGTGTTAACTATACTCAATGGGATTAAGTCTAAAGCTTTTGGTTCTGATGGCATCAATATTCAAATGATTCAGATGTGTTGTCCGTCCATGGTTCCTTATATAACCCACATTGTCAATGTCTGCCTATCCTCTAATATTTTCCCTACAGCTTGGAAAACTGCACTTGTGAGACCCATTCCTAAAAATCGATGCCCTAAAGACTACAAGGACCTTCGACCAATAAGTATTTTGCCGACTTTATCCAAGGTCCTGGAAAAGGTAATGAAGGCTCAAATTAGTGATTACTTCAAAAACAACCGTTTATTGTCTAAGTTCCAATCTGGATTTCGAGAAGGTCACAGCTGTACTTCTGCACTACTAAATATCACGGATGATATCATACGGGCAACTGACTCAGGGAAGCTCACAATAGCAGTTTTACTCGATTTCTCAAAGGCATTTGACACTATCGACCATAAACTACTCCTTAGAATACTACATCACTACGGTTTTCATTCTACGGCTATACAATTAATCTCTTCTTATGTTCAAGGTAGGCGGCAGAGCGTTCTTGTGAATAATACTCGTTCCTCTTCACTTGACATACGACGGGGTGTTCCGCAGGGTTCCGTATTGGGACCATTTTTATATATTATTTATTCTAATTCCATTTGTAGTAATCTGTACCATCAATATGCGGATGATACGCAGATTTATCATAGTTTTAATCCTGCTAAATTGAACGAAGCCGTTGAAATAGTGAACAAGGAGATAAATACTTTGGCTGATATTGCTCTAGACCACAATTTGCACATTAACTCGACAAAATCTGCGGTTGTTATTTTCGGTCGTAAATTAGCTAGGGAACCTTTTATTAAAATTCATCTCCGAAATGTGCTGCTGCCTGTAATGAACATGTCACGTAATTTGGGTCTAAACATGGATGCAGATCTTAAATTTACACAGCATGTCAGTGCCTGTGTGAGCAAAGCGTTTGGGACTCTAAGAAAACTGTACCCCAATAGAAATATTCTTACTCCTAAAATTAAATTGCATTTGTCTAATTCTGTGATTTTGTCCCATTTTAATTTTTGTGATGTAGTCTATGGGGCATGTATTGAACAAGTCACGGCGACGAGGATCCAAAGAGAGCAAAATGCATGCTTAAGATTTGTTTACGGTATCGGACGTAGGGATCACATCTCTCACAAAATTGTGGAAGCAGGGTGGCTTAATATGCATCAAAGGAGAATATTGCATTCATCTGTGTTCTATCATAAATTATTTTATTTCCAAACTCCTGGATACTTGCTTGACCGTTTAAGTTACCGCACGGATGTGCATAATTTGTTTTTACGACATAGGGGTCTGTTAGATATTCCCACCCACAGTACCCGTTATTTTGAAAAATCGTTTTCGTATAACGTGGTAAAAATTTATAATGCTATTCCGCGGTCTCTCAAAATGCTCAGTCCATCATCATTCAAATCTAAAATGTGCCAGTTGCTAATATCAAATACATTGCCGTTATAGGTTTTGTAGCATTTCTTCTTATTTTTATATATTAGGTTCCGTATGATTGGATCAAATTGTTAAGTCGAAAGTGAGGTAAGTACCTCACTTTCGACTTAACAATTTGACTATAAATATATTCAAAGTACATTAATCATAGCATCTATGACCATAAATACAGTAGGTACCATTTTAAACTGATAACAATAGCGCGGGAATAAGAGGACCGACGACGACATCATAAAAAAATAGTGCGTGGAAATGAATTTACATGATATTTAGATACCGAGAGCCGTGTGACAAATCGACCACTGTCAATTTAAAAATGGCCATTCAATTAAGCAGCGCCTTGTTTTAGAATTGCTGCGTGTGGTATTTTTCTGACAAACAACAAATATACAAAAGTTCAGAGAGTTAATAAAAACAAAGGCGATCCATTTCCATTTTTCTTAACACGTGCCTGGATATCATTGGTTTAATGCATAAAAGGAAATACAAACAAATTTGCTGTAAGAAGCAAAGATACCACCACCTGCGCATGCGCGATTTTGCCCTTTTATGTCTAAGAATATGTGCACCAAATTTGGTTTCAATCGGTTGAGCCGTTTAGCCGGAAATGAGAGTACAGACGGACCGACAGACGTACCGACATAATCACATGTTTGATTTGGATTCCTGGAGCTTCAAAACGTGTATTTCCGTCAAAAAGTGGGGGGTCATTTTGTACTCCAATGCACTCTAACGTGCAGCTAGTAAAAATGCAATGGCTCAAGATCACGTGGCAATAATAGAAACAATCTTTGTTTCAACTGTCAATTTTTTATACATAATAAATGCCTCGTACCGTCAAAAATATACACCCAACTCTGAATGCTAAAAAATTGCAAATTTCCAATCAATGAAACAAAACACCCCAAATCCTTTGTTTGGATTCGATTCTTTTCAATAAATAAAACACAAAATCTGTTTCATGGAAATGATACTCATGGGTCGATTCTTTAGGAATATTAAAATTGCTTCAAACAAAATTATTAAGTATGTAAATTCCTAAAAATAATCGACCACTACTAGTACGCTTCGCCTCGCGAACTTAAGCAAGAATCCTTCTTTCGCTGAATCTCGTTCGGTAAAAATACCTACGCGGGCCTTCCTTTCTGAACGCAACTTTTAGACTAATAGTAAATCTGAATTTTTAGGGGAATTTTTCGAAATAAAGAGTTCCCCGTATGTGATGATTGTATCCATCTGTCCCTCGCCTAACTCGAGAACGAAAAAAGACCGCGATGTGAAACCTTCGCCAATCGATTTCTATGAGTTCAAGGGTCAGTGCTATTGAATATGAGCAGGATTAAAAGCCTGATTACCAAATGCGATCGGGGTGGTAAAAACTTCCCCTACTGAAAATCGTAAGCGATTCTTCATATCGTGTTCTTACGTGCTCGGCTTTAAACAGAACGGAAAGAAACTTTTAGATCCCAAGCGTGGTACTTTCAGCAATTCACGATCGCTAAATGTGAAAATTTCCCTGTGCGGACCAAAAGACAAATTCAAAACCAAATTTTTGAAAACGGCCAAGAGACCCTCATGTTACAATACGCAAATGAAATTTGAGATGAGCAAGTTACTTCGTGGTAACGAACTTCAATGAATATAAGGCGCTGGCATAATCTTTATTATTTCCGTTTTGTGCGAAGTATCGATCGATGAATTAAACGAAGCATGTTACGTTCTGTTTTTGCGTTGAATATATCCACAGTTTGAGTGTCTGATTGCTGGGTGCGTTAGGGGAGTGCAGGTACGAATGCGAATGGGGGAACATAATTTTTGCTTTTGCGGTTGAAATGACAGGTGACGACTTATTTTTTTTTTATTTATTTATATAGCGTCGGCTACTGTGGCCATTAGCTATTTGTTAAGTTTTACATACTATTTCTATATTTCTTTTAATAAATCAGTCTTTTTCAAGAAATTAAGCAGTTTTCCGATGAAGATCGGGTCATCTAGAAATAGTGTTTGCAACTCACGAGCCATACCCAGTTCCTGCCTTACTTCTACATATAACGGACATTCTAGCAAAACATGGTTGACTGAAAGTTGTATGTCACAGTTCGTGCATCTGCGCTCTCTGCTTTTCCCCAGTAGATGTAAATGTGTCATATTAGTATGCCCTATAGTCCGAGTCAAATAGAAAAAAATAAAAACATTAATCGGTAAAGATCTGAATTTTGGTACACATGTTCATTAGTGTTCCCTATTGGACATACTAAAAGTCCCCGTCAAAATATGTTGCGCTCGAGGCGCCATCCTGGAAAAGAGGAGCACTTCTTCAGTTTATTGCCTATATATCGGCAACAATTATTGATACGGAAAAATAGTTCAGATAAAAAATATAGTTTATTAAATTGCCCATAAAAAAGCATATTAACATTTTTTTGTATGTCCAATACTTTAGCTATAATCCGATATCGAATAGGGAATCAAGTAGCCTGAGCTCTCGAAACAGTCGCGCAGATATTTTTTTACAACTTTTTACAAATCATTAAATTCATTGAAAATTCTACCAGTATTTCTTATATATGCGAAGTCGTCGCACCCAAGCTTGGTATGAGACACGTTTAATAAGGTTTCTCATAAAACTCTCTCTCAATAGAACTTCATCTTCAATGTGAGCACTGAGTGTGGACTGGGAGCCTTCAGTGTCCGAACAGAGTTAAGGTAATTCTGAAGGTCTGATAACGATGTCGGTTTTAATATCTCTTACTAGCAGGCACGTTATACTTATGCAGATAAGGGCGTTCTTCAGCTTCAGAAATCATTTCGTTGCTCCAACACTTTTACACATTTTCGCTTATCTTTTTGAAAAAAAATGTTATGTCATTGCTAGAATGCTGTATCGCACGACGATTCTGTTCATTATTTGGCTCTGTTACAGCTATCGGTGTAGTCATAAAAAAGACGGCCTCCTTCTAAAACTACGATACGGGGCCTAAACGCGTTCTGACATATTCAACGTGAGATTACAGCTAATGTACTGGAGATACAAAAAAATGTAAATACTCTTTTTTATAGGGAATTTAGTAAACTATATTTTTCATGTAAACTATTTCTTCGTATCAGTAATAATTGCCGAGACATGGGCAAAAAACTGGAAAAGTGTACTGTTTTTCCAAGATGGCGTCTCGAGCGCAACAGATTTTGACAGGGACTTTTAGTATGTTCAATAGAAAGTCCCAATAAATGTGTATACCAAAAATCAGATCTTTACCAATTAATGTTTTTATTTGTCCAAAATTGCAC
>NW_022170738.1:29115754-29156265 GCF_008802855.1 Photinus pyralis | reverse complement strand
GTTAATTGTCAAAGAACGGCTTGCTTCATCAAGTCGTTCGTCTGGTACTAAACTCAGACACGCAAAATATTAAGCTAGCAGAACTAGCAGTGCCATGCGTTGCGCCGTTTTTACAAAAATTTGAAAAATACTTTTCGTCGGTCTGAGAGACCGTGCGTCACCACTGAAGGGTTAATGAAGTTCTCCACCGTTTTAGTTTCGAATATATTGATGTTATAAGGAAGTTGAATGACATTAAAATATAGAGATATAGAAACATAAACGACAATTTACTCATTCAACTTCCTTGTCACTATTAGAGTATTAGGTCATCCAAGTAAAGACAGTGCTCCTTCTAAAGTGAAACGAAGCGTAGCATTTTCAACATTTACTTTAAGCATATAAAATAAAATTGATTTAAAACTTAAGGGTTATAATCCACATAAAAATACCTTCAAAATAAAGTCTCACTTGACCCCCCCCACCTTCGATTTAAAATTTTGGGGGCGCTTGTCACCCCCTCAGGGAGGCGAAACTAGCAAAAAGATGGATCCCCCTTAAATCAAAAATTAACGAGTTCGAGAATTTTTCGTAAATGTTTTGAGGTCCCCAAAATAGGCTCTGGTTCGTTTTCAAATGGTCACCCTGTATATTGTGCGATAGTAAAATCAAATAATTTGTCGTCGCTGAAGTCTGGGATAGTAAACAATGCACATGCCGTTCGCACGAAAAATGAAACGTCACAAGTACACATCTATACTGCATTCATTATAAGAAGGTAGATTGTGTTTGAAGATAAACACACACAGGAAAAATATAAAACGGCACCAAATTATCGTAAAGTAGAAATATTCAGCACTGCGAACAGAAATAAATCTTTGACAATAAGAACTAATGACACTTCGGCAGTTTAGTTGGCAACATAAACTACCACCTTACAAAATTTACCAGTCGTTTTGTGTTTCATTGTAATACTGACTCGTGTTTTATCCAATCACAGTGAAGGTCAAAGTTCCCTATGCTTTCTACCGCTACCTTCTTAAAATGAATACAGTATAGTGTAGGTATTATATGCAAGGTATTGACATTAAGTAAATTTCCTTGCGGGGCAAATCATTAGCCTGTTTGATGTATATGAACTTTATAGTACAGTACAAATGTAGCACTTACTGGGACGGGAACACAAACATAGCGCGGCACCAGTTCATTTGTAAATTGTAATACTCACACAAGTAAAACGTACACAGATTAAATTCGGTCCACCCTATATACAACGGATTAGACAAGAATGTATAGGTACAAGAAGTTATGCACACTTCAAGGTTAAGCAAAATTTTCAACCTAAAGATTAAGGTCTAAGTTAAGATTGCTACGCAGGATAACACTTTTGAGAGCTTTCCTTTAAAGACTTCAAAAATACTCAAAACCCTCGTCAAAACCGTTCCAGTAGTGGGGTGGGGGTCATTCTGAACGAACAAAAATATTGTTGCACGTTTTGATTATACAGTGTGTAAAGCGATGGGGTATACAAGAGGGAATTTTTTTTAAATATTGATTTATGAAAAAAATTTATTCTTCATATTTTTACTTGCTTTGAAAGTACCAATAACGTTTCGATTGTTTGTGGTTTGATAGCAATACGCTATCTTGATTATAATGTGATATGATGTAATAACTTTCAATAAAAAAATTATAATTTTATTATTTTTCCAGATTTCTATAAATAAATTTTAGATTATCGAAACGTTATTGGTACTTTCAAAGCAAGCAAAAAATATCATGAAGGATACATTTTTTTCATAAATCAATATTTTAAAAAAAATCCCTCTTTTATACCCCATCGCTTTACACCCTGTATTATGATATATAAATTTTTGTAATTATATATAGTTTTGTAAGTGTTAAACGAATTTGATACATAAAATATCAAAATTAATTGTAAACGTATGGTAGCAAATATTCCAAAAATCCCGATAGACATTTAGACGCCATTACAGATTAGTCATCGGTGTTAAGAAACTAAGGCGAATGTGACGTATTTTTCCGAGAAATATGACGTGTGTGTGGTCTAGAACATTCGGAAGCGTTCGGGAGCACTCGTGTTGTTTGCAAATCGAATTGTGTTTCGAGCGACTTTTAGCATCGATGCGAAGTGAATTATTAAGTCCCTGCCTAGTGTATTATGTTATACATTTTGGGTGATAAATAATAATTACTGATATAAATTAATCCATTTTAAGACTTATAAATTTATTGTAGTTACTTGTAAATACATAAATCGCGTAATTAAATTTATGTTACAGTATTAACCAAATGTGTTTCTTGTGTGTCAACGAAAATCATTTTCATGTCACAAGTAATAGGTTTCAGTTTCAAATTTTGGGATGTAGGTAAGCATTTTTACGTAAAAATATACATTCAAATCACTCACCCCTCCATTCTACCAAACAGTTTTGTTTAGGAATTTATATACGATCAATTGGCTTAAATAATTTTTTTCACTTTTTACATGTTAATTTATATGCATGTATGAATAATGAATTTGTTGCTAACTATTAATAAACAGCCAAAAAAGGTTGCAATATAAACTCATGCGCTCACCAATGGCCGTTTTCTATATGCATTAACGATTATTACGTGAAGTTGTTCTTTAGAAATAATTGACCACTGGTCCGAAATTGTTGCTAACTTTAACTGAAGAACAAAAATACTTCATGTTACTGAACGTCTGTGAGTTGAAGCAAATACCCCTAAAAACCTACATGAAAATAATGTTACATCGGAGCTTTTCGTTGCGCCGTACTGTATAGTCTAATAAATAGACAGTTATTAAGCGTAGGACTTCTACAAAACGCCACTAGTGTAATTTGTCATATCAGAAATCTAATTACCCAACTTTCTTTATCTCATTTTTCAACAAACCGCGAAAATAAAACGCGAAGTCAATTGAAATGAATTATTTGTCTAACTTAATGGAGTTTTTTTCCTTCTTGACATCGCCCCACTATAGTAAAAAACTTGTCTTTACTCTAATAAAAGTTACTCAATATTAAATATTTGTATAATCCCAAAATTAAAAGGAAATGAGAAAAACGTTCCCGATTACGCTTTAGTGTTTACAGGAAGGAAAACAATGCCTCCTTCCTATGACGCTTTTAATTCGTCCTTTCATAAAGACGGAAAGAAAAATAGAAGTCAATATCGGAACAAAACGTCGTTGGTCTAGTGCAAGCATGGAATTATCCCTTAGGGTTGATTTATGAATACAAAACCCCGAGATGCTCGGCGACTTTGATAAATGTTTGACGATGAAACATTATCCGTATCTAATTAATCATCCTTTGGAATGCATTTGCATTGAAATGTCGCCATACTTATTAAGTTGAAAACATTTAATTGATTGTTATTTATACTTTGCCTAAATGGATTTAATTCCTTCTCCGTTTTAAATGCGCGAAACGTAGGCTTGATGAATGAGGTTGCTCAAGTATGAGTTATTAGATAAGGGCTTTAAAGAACTTTTGCTTTTATAATTAAAATGATCGTACAAAACCGTCATCCGCCGAGAAACTCGGTGTTCCTTAATTAACTTTTAGTGACTCCTGTATTTTTTCCCTGAAAATTATAAAAACAGTGTTTGTACACAGTTGAGGTGGCTAGAAATTAGCGTACCGTGGACGGAAGCTTTATTTATTTCGGAATAATCGATTTGGAAAGTAGCCAAATTAGCGAAACCCTTTCCGTCTACCAGTAAATGAACTAAAAAATTCAGGTCGACAAGGTCAGTTCTAATTTACATTAATATGAAAAGTGGATTTTCTGGTTGGGATCATACCCTATATGTATATGAAGTACATTTCTTAATGATTTTACGGTTTTTTTGCAGTCATGTTGCAAAATCTGATATTTTCTCACACGAATTTGAATATTATGTTGTATTAAAACTTATAACAAATAACGCAAACGAGTTCCTGGGTCACTGAAAATTTAATCAATTCTTCCTTGGATGATCATATACATAATATAACACTGAAAACTGAAATGAAAAATTCGAAACCGTTCGCGAGTTATCATGTACACAGACGGGCGGACGGACAGAAAGTTCACAATCATGAACTCGCTTTAGGGGCTCGTTAATAAATGTATATTTCCATTCATTACAAATATTATAGTCAATATTGGTTGCGTTTTTGTTTTTTTAGTTCTTTCTAGTTCGTTATTAACGTAAGAGCAAACTTTAGGCTAAGAAAGGAATAGCACGGCTGATTTATACAGTATCATAATGTGTCTCTTAATTAGTGAATCCCATTTCCTGTCTTTGCAGTGTAAGGAGGACCACCGACTTATATGCCTGTTTTCACGTTAGTATATCCCCCATACAATTTTGCTGAATGTAACGGCACAAAAAAGTGCTCGTTTGTTGCTAATTTATTGCTGAAAGTGTGAAATTTATTGATCCGTCTATTTTAACTTTTTTTAAACTGTGAGTGCGAACTCTGGAACCCCCAATAGGCAAAATTTATATAGTTGCGAGGGTTTTAGTTGTAATTTAGTTATTATTCACAAAGTTTACGTTTGGGACACGAGCGACCTTGCAAGCGAGTGGAGCCATTGAACCAATTGAATAAGAGTTATTTGTGTTTTACATATGGCGTTATATGATTGTCATTTCCAATGCCTCCGATGCGATGGTTGCGTGGATTGCAAGATCTGTGAATTTACTAGAATTTGTTATTGACAAAAATCCTGCAAGTTTTTCGAACTTACTCTTAAATATTTGTGCATGAATTTCCTCTTAAAACCTTTCCTCACCTTTCACAAAAAAATTTCATTCTGAAAGCACCAAAAATAACGTACTCTATGGTTAAAGATGTGATAACTAAACAAAAATGCTACTTTTGTTAAGTTTTTGTTACTCATTGTGGGTATCTTTCACAAGGAATAAAGCTCATTCATTTCCCCAAAGATTCCATGCTGATGAGTAATATCCTAATGTGCGTTTTGTCCTCCAGAAGGTGGCACTTTAATTAAAATAACACAAAAACATGTGGTGAAATTGTCTTATTGAATTCGTTTTTAATGCAATATTGTAAAATTTGCGGGTCTTTTGTATCTGAGATTAAAACCAACGCCAAAGAATTTAAAATCAGTGCAGTAAATCCCCCAGAGCGATTTCTGGTTGAAGCTCTAGAATTGGTTTCCCTTTGATCTCTGTGAGTGAGTGTGCCTCATCAGTCAATAACATCCACAGTGACGTTGTCTCCGTGTATGATATAATCTAAAGAATTTCATACAGAAAAAAAAACAAGGGAAGTGGGATGTAGCCATTTAGCAACAGCTGCATTTTTTGGGATATTTACTCGAACTTCGAGATATTTGATATTGTATCTAATTGTAAGGTAAAATGTATGTTTTTAACTTGCCAACTACACACAAAGTAAGTATGTATAGAGGAAAGTATTGTAATCATGATAAATCGATATGCCAAAATTCCGTCTGAAACCTCGTTCGTTTTTTGTAAGCACGATAACTAAAAAACGCCTAAACTAATTTGAGGTGCATATAGGGTGGTGTAGGGAATCGAAAACGTCTTATTTTGTTTTTGAGCCGTAACCATCTTCATGGTTGTTGAGGATGTCAAAAGTTTAATAGAGCCATAACGGCTTGAAAAATTTTTTTTAATTTTTTTCGCATAAACTGGTCAAAGTTGGTTAAGAAACTCTACACAAAAAAATGTACTTAGTTTTTGAGAGTTTTGAACTGAAAAGATAAACTTACTATTTATTTTATTTTTTCCAAATGTAAGCATCAGAGTGAAAAATGTTAATCACAAAAAAAGGTGTGTGATAAGATCTACAAAAATGCCTTATACACTTTTTGCGTCGAGTTCAAAAGAAAGGCACCAGAAGGCATGTTCAACAAACTTTATAAGATGAACCAATGCAAAAGAAAATAGTAAGAGGTTATTAACGAAATATAGTAGAAGTATAGTCTACAGTAGTTGGCGGGGGAGTTAAACAAATGACGTTTTCTTAAACAAATAGCAATGGCGGGATGATGATGAACAAACCCCCTACAAGAATGATTGTTGGTAATACAAATACATAACTCCCGAAAAGTAGTTCCTAGGAATATGTAAAACGGGTTTCATGAATATGTACACAAGTACACTAAAATTTTACTCCCATAACATTACTCCCAAAAAGTGTGTACGTTACAGAAAATCAAAAGTGATTAGTGCAAATGTAAAATTATTTGAAAATGCTTTTGACGTTTCCCACGACGGCCTTTCGGTACTTAAAGTAGCCAGTATTAATTCGGAGAATAAAACTGAAACTGAAACTTCAAAAAAAAGTTAGATTTTTGCATGACGCTTTTTTGTGGTTCTAAACAAAATACCAAATATCCCTGCCAATGCATGCGTCGCTAAATTTTTTTTCGCAAAAATCTCGGCTAACGGTAACTTTTATCGAAAAAACAGTGGTAATCAAATTTGTAGAAATTTCCTAAAAAAATACATTAATACTTTTTTTCCTAAGACTAACAGTTTTTGAAAACATCCAATTCAAGTAGTTGGGCTCGAGCACAAGATACGTTTTTTAGGTGGTGTCCTCAATAGGCATAATACACGTTTATTTGTGATTGAAAAACATTTATTTATTAAAAGAAATAAAGAAATTAGAAATTTTTTTTTATTGGTAAAATGATTATTCATCAATACACTATTCTATTTCAAAATACCTACTTATGTACTATTTTATTTTTCATTTTTATTACCAGCATTTTTTTTTATTAAATATGTTTAAACAACAAAAATTAAAAGATTAATCTTTTATTGATCAAACAAACTATTCTGGTACTTTTTCTGACCCCATTTCAATTACCATGTCCAATTCATCATCATCTTCTTCTTTCGTATCCTGTATTTCCATAGTTTCAGGCTTCAAACACGATTGGATCTACATCTTCGGTAGGTTCTTCATTATTACTTTTATTTATTTTATTTATTATCCCTCTCTTTTATTTATTTATTTTATTTTATTTATTTATATATTTATATTATTTATTTGGTACTCCCTGTATGTAAAATACGATGAAGCAATTGAATACATCCAGCGGCGTCTTGTTAAATACTTATGCTACAGGAAAGATGGAGTCTATCCACCCAGGGGATTTTCTCAGCAGATAATGTGTGAACGGTTTGAGCTGCTGCCCCTTAAAACTAGAAGAAAACGTCTCTGCCTATCATTTCTCTATAATATCTTAAATAATAAAATCGATTGCCCGTCTGTGCTCGGGAAAATTGGATTCTGCGTCCCACGTTTGTCCTCAAGATGCCCAGCACCATTTTACCTACCAAGATGTAAGACCAATGTGCTTCAGAGATCTCCAGTGCATTCTATCTGCTCATTATTTAATGACTTATCCACGCCAGTAGACGTTTTTCATGAAGGTTTGGGTCGGTTGTTGCAATCATTAGAGTTATAATTTATTTTCTTTATTAATATCTTGAAGTGTTTTTTTTTAAAATTAATTACTAAACTACTCGCATGTACTTTTGATTTTTAATTTTTTGGAATATTGTCCTGTTATTGAGTATATATTTACTTGTTTGGATAATAAATATTATTATTATTTATTATCCCTATCTTGTTCTGGGCCCTCATGAAAATATAAATTTAAGTTGGAGCCAAAACCATGCAGTTGAAAGATAAACATAAATTGGGCAAAAATTTATACCAAAAACGTAAAGAATTTTAAACGAAAGGTTAGCAGCATTAATTGTAGGGAAATCTTTCATTAATTACTCCTTTGGTACAGTTTACCCAACCCTACAGGGTGTTTCTAAATTCTGTGGCTTATTTTAGAACTAAAAGTCCAAAAACATAGGTCCGCAAACACTTCGTTACCGATCTACAGGGTGTTAAGAGTTAAGATTTTTAAAATTTTTTCTCTATATATCTCCAGCAGTTTTTGAGATATCCTTCTTGATGCACCACTGGCAGATTATGAATCAAGAATTTGGGGGTCTGATCTGTTTAGATACTTTTAGGTCTCTTTTAATTATTGTTCCGTATCTGTGACCGTTATCGAGAAAAAAAATCAATTTTCGGTTGTTAGCTAAAATGGTAGTAGGCCCCGGTTTTATTTGGATAATATATTGTTTTTGGCATTAATTGTATCTTGTGTTGCATAATAATGCTTATAAATTAAAGGGTTTAAATTGTAAAGTGTGCGGTAGAACTATGACTTCATATACGAACTTTTCCCTTCCGTATGGAACAATCTGTAACACTGATATGCACTTAGGGGATTGTCTATACGTATATGAAGGAATTTAAATCTACAACTACACTACATTTAGTATTAGCATTGTAAATGAATAAAACAATGGTATGCATTGTTTAATAAACAAAGGTAGGTACCAGTAATAAATATTCAATAAAATGAAACAGGACCCCTGCTGTTTCCCTCGCGGGGTTAATTCAGTATTTTATTATACAAGCTTGTGAAAATGTATTACACAAAACAGAATTATAAATATAAAGATTTGTGTGTGTTTGATCAAACAGCATAAATGGGAGAAACGAGTGAAAGGGGTAGTTAAACTAAAATACGTCGGTGTAACAATCGTAATGTAGCCTTCCATGTAATAAATCATACCCTGAAATTTGAGTAAACTCCTTCAGGCTAGTTTGATAAAAGCGTTTTCGTAGGTGGAAGTGTTTGTTGTTTCTAATAGTGCATGTTCGGAAACGTTAGCAATATCGTACAAAAAATGAGGACCGTGCTTTATTTTTCTTGTGTAATCAATACAAGTTTTTCTTGACATTTTTAGAAAAAGATTTATACGCAACTTTATTCCTTCGTTATTGTGCTTTACACACGCGTTTGGATACATACACTGAAACACAATGGAAATAAACCTAACTTAAGCACTTAGCTGGAATATAGCGGACCTTAATAACGCCGTTAAGCTGCTATAAAGGAAGACTTAGTAATAATGTAACCATTATATTTTGTATTTCTTTAACAGTTTGGTTTATTTTGTAATGTAAGGGAACGCAAAAACGGTAAACGACGAATTTGTGCTTGTGCTAGGGGATGCTAAATACGTTCTTCGTTATCTTTTCAGATTATTAAAATAATGTACTCGTAGAGCTATTGTTATCCTTGAACAGAATGTATGTTCAAATCCCAAGTCGTAACCATAATTCTCGGTAAGCTTTGTTACTTTCGTTATAATGTTCAAATAGGTATTTCATAGGATAAAATAAAAAACCATCTAAAATTCTACAAACTTACCTACCTTCCCAAACTAATAGTGATCGGAGGTTCAATACAGCCTGCGTGTCAAAAAAGAGGTATACCTTGTCTCTCGTCTTGTCTAAAATCCCGGTCCGTTTTTATAACAGATTTTTTAAACAAATGGATTCAGAAGGTAATGGCAGGAATGAATTTCATTCCAGTACAAAGTGTCTAGTAACCGATCATTATCGTAACGAAGTAACAACGTATCAAACGCAATCCGATAGTCATCGGAGCAAATTAGGAATCCTTTGACAATATATAAAGGCTTACCCGATCAACTACGTACTAAGAAATGGTCCTTTTCAATATTACCGTAAAGTTTTTGATGTACAACCTTAACAAATAAATCTTTAAAAATATTTCCATCAAGCTTATCTTTATTTCTCTCACGCAAAGTACTAGGCGTCTGAATCACGAACACAGCATCCAACTCGAAAGGACCAAGAATGAACAGAGCAAATCTTAAACGAAATAATTGACAAACTTTCCTAAATTTTGTGAAGTCAAAGAGATCAATTCTACGTTGAAATATTCAAAATAATTACAACCGGAAAATAAATAAACAAATTTGAGTAAATTCAGTGGCGGTGAATCGATCTTTTTCATTGTTTGGATGTATGGGACCTATAGCATAATAAAATATCGGAACACAATACGACAAGGAGTACTTATGGCGCAATTTGTATGAAGCGAAGACGAGATGATGACAATTAATTAAAGTTGGGAAGTTGAACGACAGCAATTGCTGAGTATAACGATGATTAGGTTTTCGGAAGTTTATTTTCTAGCGATTGTAACAATAGCTGCTGTAGCTCTGGTTGAATTTCTTAACGACACAATTTTATTATTTTCGACGAACAACCAACAAGAACCAATTCGATATTATTGACATTGGTGATCCATATCTGTGCACGACGCACTCCCTTCTCCCGTCTGAATTCAGAAGGGTGCTTTCTGCCAATAATTTGCAATCAGCTAGAAACACAAAACAAAAGTGTGTCACGTTGGGTAACTTAAACACTGAAAAATCGTACTAAATGGAATATAAACGTCGTCGATTTAAATAAGCAAGTTGTAATTTATTTCCTTCTTTCACTAATTTCCAGCACCTTATGGTTCAAACCTTTTTTACCACCCGCACGTTCGTAAAGGGAAGTATTGTATTGAGGACTAAAATACACGCTTTTAAGCACCAGGAATTCGAATCAAACAAAAACTCAATGACTTCGGTTGGTCTATTTGCTTATATTCCATTTCCGGCTGAACGGCTGGCTCGATTGGAACTAATTTTTTTTCACTGCATTGAAAAATGCTTCTCGTCAGGCACTCAACCTCTCAAACTCGAGTTCTAAAATTTATTTCGAAATACATTATACATATGTTATTGCTTTGTTTATAAAAAGAAAGTGATCAAATTGTTCCCAGAAAAAAAACACTTGTGACGTTAAAATCAGACAACGTGTGCCATTTAATATAAAAAGAAAACTTTTTCCCAAATCATTCACACGTCAGAAAAACAGACATCAAATCAGTCGGCGTTAAGGTTTATCGCGAAATCAAATCGAAAGTTTGCAGATAATCAAGCGTTTTAGAGTCGGATATCGGAATGTTCGGTTCCCATTTACGGCGCCACTCCGCGTGGCATTAAACCTAAATTTTAATGAAGGAAATAATTAATTATGGGCACTAAGATGAATACCTTCCCTACCCTCTCAACCTCTTCGTAATCGCAATACTTCCGCGTCATAAGCTCCGGAGTATAACCTCAATACAATAATGAGAGATCATAAAACTTCCAATTAAAATTTGAATTAATATCAACTTTATGGAGGGGTGTTTTCATATAATTTACGCCGCTAAGGTCACCCATAAAGTTGGCACTTTTACATTATTAGCACTTCTGGGTTTCGACTTTGATTAAAGTTCACGGTAAGTGCTCATAAATGGCTCTTAATGTATAATTAGACAATAATAATCTTTGTAAAGCTTGATATTTTGCAAACGACCCCGTGTTTTACATTTATTTCCACTTAGTAATTCTTAAAGGTTTAATAGGGTGTAATCTGCATACTCTTATCATAATGCTTCATTTTGCTTTTTACAGGATTGGCGTGGGCATTTTCGCTGCACTTTCACATAAATGAGATGATTAATTGTAGACCATATTTCTCTCATATATTGTTTATTCATGAGCACGCCTTTAGACCTTTCGTTGGCCGTAGTACGTTATGAAAAAGAAATTCCTCTCTCGTGTTCCTAAAGACTATATTTTAAAACATTTTTATTTGTAAGTGTTCCTTTTAAAAAGAATAATATTCTCCACACGAAGATATAGAAAGGGCATCACCCTATTGCACTAAAATAAACACGCGTAATAAGTTGCATAGAATCTCTAAGTAACCAGCCTCTGTATTAGATGATATTGATATCTTCATTCCGTTTATACTTCTAATAAAGGGGTTGCTAAAGGATGATATCGATTACAGCTTTGAAAGAAGTCTTTAATTGGAAGTTTTTCTCCTCAGTAAAAAACTAAAATTATTTGGAAGCGCAACCCCCTTCACTCATTTATTAATTAAACACAGATTTTGCTTTAACTGCTCCTATATTTATAACTTTAAGCGATATCCTACATAGAAATACCTCAGAGTGGTAAGTCATAACATAACGCACCTTATCTGAAATAACTCCCTCACTCTATTTTACTTAGATGATCTTACAATTGAACTTTTGAAATATATTAATACACTGATGTGTTAATTTACGTAGTTCTGTTCTGTTCTGTTTTTGTTTAAGTAGCCACATTGTAATTTGCTTATTTTGTTTACTTTATTATAAAGAAATCGGGTTTTAACGTTACGGAACGTCTCGACCTTATTTACGTAATATTTGAAAAGTGTATCTCATGTTTTTCTTCGGTCGTAGATAAGAGTCACGCTTATTGCTAAAAAGTAAACAGATGTTTGTCGCAGATCCGCGTTTAGATAAGCGAATTTTGTTTATTTTAGCTAAAGAATTAGGAAGTGCTTTCAAGATGGGACAAGAGAGGGAAATATGTTAAATGGGAGAGGATGTGTCTCAACGACGCCGTGACCTTTTTCCGTCCGCTTTTTCCCCACCGTTGTTGCTGTGGCCTTTCCGCCAACCTCGCCGCCGACGCCGGGCTTTGGCCGTTGGAGAGATTTCTTTGAAAAAATTATACGACTTGAGTTTTTATTGTCAATTGCATTCCGTACAGGGGTGCTCTGCGCGTTTTAAATTTTATCATCTTGGATTTCTTTGGAGATACATTTACACTTAATTTGTCTTAGTTCTCCTGAATCAATTGATTTCCGAATTTTGCAAATTATAATTCAATCCGTCCTGTTATTAGTCTTCCTAAAAAAATCTTTGGAATCTCGGATGATTCTGAAAATTCATATTGCGGTGTCGTTGTACGTTTTTATTTTGGATCCGTCCTGAAGAACTTACGGGTCGTTAATTACTAATTCAATGTTCATTTACCTAATCGTAAAAAGATTATTTCCTAGAATTGTTAAGGATAGTGAAATTTTTATCTCGGTTTCGTATCCATTTGGTTTGTTAAATCATTTAGGTGTCAGTTCAGATTTAATTTATTGGTAACTTCGTTTATTTTTATAAAAAGTAAATGTAAATATGTAGAGATAATGATGCGTTTTTATCGGGAAAAACACTGTTTGTATTCGTAGAAGATTGTGTATTGTGGATAAGCGAACCGAATCGTTGAATTTTTTGTCGCGTACACAGTAATTGGATGAACAATTTCGATTTGTTTAAGGAGGGAAGACACGTTTACATGCTGGAGTTAGTGTTTAAAGAGGCTTTTTTCCAATTTCGGGGTCGAGTTGCGGTTCGTTTAAGGAGGCCTAATTTAGACAACGCGAGTTTCTACGTTAACAATGTTAGCGGGTCTAAATTATTTCCCAGATTGTGGTTGAAAGAATAAATTGGTCTAATGCGGTACAACAGACGTGTATGTATTCCTACGTGTTTGTTTTCTACAGGGTCTTTGTTTCTTAAGTACCTTTCGGAAGACTGATAGTGCCATAAAGCAGTTTTTAATTGGCATGATTAAGTTACATTGCGCACTCTGCATGATAGTGTTCAGTATCCTATCACCCTGTGATGATTCGAAGGTCGTGATTTAAAAATATAAAGAACGATTAGACATGGTCGTTTTGGTAGAGAATTCGCCATTTAGTTGGCGTTAATTAACCACAACATGAGAAAGGGGACAATTTTCGAGAGATTTTGAGGCATTCGCGTTGAATCCCTCGAAGTAATTAGAGTAAATAGGGCGTAATGGGTTGCGGTACATTTGAGGACCTCACTTGTATAAAATAAAATTGGACCTCGGCACTGGCAAAATCTGAATCTGACAATCAATTTATTTATATGGTTCTTCTTTTGCTTGGATCTGATAAAAAAATTCAATACGAATCTGTTCATGCAAATAATTTTCACGGGTCGATTCCTTCAGAACACATTAAAATTCCTTCAAACAAAATCAATATGCAAATTCGTAACAATACAGGGCCGCTATTTTATACAAAAATTAAAATAACATACAGTTATTGACATGGGTAAAATTCTCTTCTGCTACGAATTGATCTTATCTCTACTTGGGAAGGGTAGTTTTTTTTAGAAATAGAGATCCCCTACGATACAAGTAAATTCCAGATATGCATTTAAGGACGTCAGCCATCTGCATTAAACAATTTTGTTTTGCATAAATTTTACCATTTAGAAAACCACTCGGTTGTGAAATAACAAATTCAATTTCTCGTTGAAAATTATTTTTTTGCGAATTCAATAACGAAAACCTCTAAATTAGTGGGTCCATTATTTATTTTTTTAGCATTTGTTTATAGAAACTGAGATTTGTTGTTAAGTTCAGATTAGTTCAGAAAAAAGTGGTCATCTAGTTAAATTGAATTTATTAGAAACTGATAAATGATAAACATTTAAAAGGAAATGTAGGGTGGAACCCATGATCATTTGACTTTTGCGTCAATATAGGCAACAAAAAAAAGGTTACGGTCACCTTCTGGTTGATTTTAGCATTGGAAGCTTATGTTTTGTATGGGTATGAAGTTACCGGTTTCGTCAAGCAGAAAAGAAGACAGTGGTGTCGCGTGAAGTACTTACTTAATAGTGCGCAATTGTTTTGTTAATTCCAATCTAAAATTCTCGCACGTCTCCTTATGAGGATCACGAGCATGTTATGAGGGTTATTATTCAGAAAGTTTAACCGGAAATTAATTAATCATTGTACTAAAACAGGGCTGCTCAATGTTTTTAACTGGCGGGCGAAACGGACTATTCAGACAGTGATGAAAGGTTCTTTTTTCTTTATCAATTTGACACAAACTTCTCTACGTGTTCTTGACCCTTCCCCACAACTATTTGGGATTGCGAACTCAGTGGTTTAGTAACGATTGAATGTGTGTCATAATGATCCAGTGGCAAGGAAACTCAGCTTGTAACCGGTCAGCCCGGGTTCGATTCTTTGCGTGAAAAGTTTTTTTCTTTTTTTTTACAAAAATGCGCTTCACAGTTTAGCGGAGTTCAAAATGAGACCGAAATCTAATTCCCAATTAGAATGAAAAAAATGGCGACTGAAACCATAATCGTCTGATTGTACTCCTTAAGAACCCCAGCTGGGTGTACACTGTACAGTGTAATAAATAAATCGAAGAGAGCTCGCAAAACTATGTGTAGAGTTACTTAGTTGATCTCCTGGTGCGAATATTCCAGCAGTGATTCGTATCATGCGCCTGAACTTTATTAAAAGATCGAGGGTGGAAAGTTTAACTCTTCGAATCTGATCTATAAAGGTTCCATTTTGTCCAAACTCGCGGTTGGAAATCCACTTAAATTTCAAACTGCCAGAAAACTTGAATAAATATATATGTGGCGAATTGTGAATCTGTTTTCATTTAAATGTTTGCAAATTACATGAGAAACAATGCGATTTCAATCGAAACTTTCTACAATTGAGGTTTGATTGGCTTTTCAGTAAAAGTCGCTATCCCTTTACTTTTTAATTATAATTATTTACTACTACGTTTGTTACCTGCGAATCTAGTGCAACATTCAACTTTAAAAATGTTAAATAAATGAATAGGTACATACTACAGTCCACAAAAACACAGAGAATGATGTAGTAGTCCAATCTTAAACATCCTTGTCGTTTTAAAGTCTACTGTGCACAATCTATAAACATAAACAAGTAAGCTAACGAGAATTCCTTATAGATTTTGACCCGTAGGATCCAAAATGTTAATTTACATAGTTTGAACGACAACGTCTAATTTTTTGTTTAAATATCCGTTTGTGCAGTGTTTAAATGACAGTTTGAGCCCATTCTGGATTTGTTATTGTGAGTGACTATCTAATTGAACTAGCTGGACAGGGGTGTTTTCTGGGTGGCTTAATGACCGTTTGCAATTGCACACAGCAGTATTCATCATTTATCTATCATGAAATTCACTAAAATTTATACTCGTACTAATTGTGCGCAGTTTTGTGAAGTATTATCAGATGAAAATTTGCTATGTATTCAAGTTTGCAGTTTATCAGTTTTCATTTCATATTCCGTTTCAACATGAAGCCGAGAACTTTCAAGGCGATCACAACGACAAGAGACATGATTATTTCTATGTAAATTTTATTGCAAATGCAAGACTATACACGTATATGGTACTTAAATTTGCAAGTTAATCCTGTAGATTTTGCAGCTCGTTGAATTGTTAAAATGTTCACTTCGCAAACACAATTTTGCTGTTGCTTGATACTTATGAACGAATAGAAGAAGTTCGAATTAAGCCGACGACGAGCCTAATTCAGTTACGTAACTGCTAAATTCAACTAGTCCACAATTTAGAGGAGTGCGAAGACCATTATGCTGACAGTGACAACTAAGTAGCGAGGGCACATTACAAGAGAACTGATGCAATTGACATCTAAACTGGAGCACAAATGAACTAAATGAAGCAATATTCCAAGTTTCGGTTAATCCGTTCTTGGAGTACCAAGTTCAATTGAAAGCCGGGACCGCGTTAGTAAAACTTCACCTACCGACGAATATCGACGCTTTTGAATCAAAAATCTAAAATAAATCAACGCGAATAACCTTTCAGCTGAAAAGTGGCGTACGTCATGCAGTATTTTTCGATTACCTTAAGAAGTGTTTTTTTAATAGCGATGTTACGAAATTATAGAACCGTTTCATTCGGTTGCTTGAATTTTAAAGGCAAAGCGGTCTACTTATTCGTTTTCCATTCTGGAAAAGATTTATTAAATGGGCGAAGTTTCTCCATTTGCGAATTTTCTTTTCTCTCTCACACTACTATTCCTTAAAAGTTTCAGTTAAACCTAAATATTTTATTACACTGATACCTTTCGATATTGGTTACACGTTACACTATTATTAAATGGAAGAGCGCACATCACAGTATGTAAAACAAAGCAAAGAAAAACAGTATGGAAATCGTCCCAGAAAGATCTCGTTTCCCGTAAATTCGTATTCCAGGCACAAATTAAAGTCAAATTAATTTCGGAGCAATACATGATGATGCGTAGAACGCCATCTGTGTAGATGTTTTGGCGGCGCTAAAGTGTACTGTAATGAACTAAAAGCTGTCACTACAATTGTTAAAAATTTTACATTTCAAAATAGTCGCGTCAATGAAGGTTTTTCTCGGGAAGTCCTCAGAAACAGCTCCGATTCTGATGATTCTTTTTTTCTAACATATTTCTTTTTCTATATTGCTTAAAATCAGAAACCTTTTAGATGGGGAAGTAATTATTTATATTGTCTAAACAACATTTATGCTACTTATTTAGAAAAAAACAGTCAAAAACAAGATTTTCGGTAACTGTTCGACCGGTAGAAACTTTGCACTTTTAATAAAAAGAGAATCTGAACAAAAGGCCTCACTGTACTACACTGTTTCCTAGACAACATGCGTTAAACTTCTCACACTACTTTGGTGAACTTGCTTCTGCACAGATTAGTTATAAAAGAATGACGAACTGCGTCTTCGACAAAACAGATAGGACTGATTGCCCGTTATTTATCATAAACAGATGAACTCATTTTTTTGACGTCGCGTAAACTCACAGCAGCAGCCTCGTTTACCCATTGTATGCAGAATTTACGGAAACACCACCTCCACCATAAAATAATCTCCTTTATGAAATTTTCAATAAATCGCCAATCACAACGGAACGCGCCAAACGTTACCAGTTCTCTCTGAAACGCGCAATCATTTGTAAAATCTCCATCTCCTTATTAGCACCAGAACACTCGCGTTAATTAAATTTCGTTTAATAATAAAACTCTTTATCGCAAACGACCAGATGTAACCTTTTTTTTAATAACGCAAATTTTGCCAGATACTGCTAACACCTTATCTAAATTAAATAATTTACAAAAGCGACAAAATTTAAACAGGAATAACCCATTTAACAACATTTCTAAAAGCAATAACAACACTGATATAGAAATTCAAATGAAACGAACCAACTCTGTGCCTAATTCGAAAATATTCCCGCTGATTGAGTTAAAAATTTGAAAAATTTCTCATATGCAGAGTGTCACATCATTAATTTCGATGTTCAGACAGAAATAACGTCTACATTAAGTTGTTTACACAACAATATGAATGATTCCAATGCTTTTTTAATACAATTTTTCCTGGGATATTGCGAAAAAATCAACTGGTGGTCTTTATTACAATTTATCACCAAGTCTAACTCGGCGAATGTAATTTTCTTCGCACTTATTACATACGGCAACATATTAATTTTCCTTTTAAACTCCACACGTACCACGCTTCTTTTTCTTCCTTATTAATCGCCTTATCTACGCAGGATAATGGCGCTTTAGGTGTGAGCACATGGATCTTTAAGAGCTTCTATGAATCCCTAAAAATCTTTTATTGAACTCTTTTGAAATCTTTTAAAAGTTTTTGCAAGCCATTGATTTCTGAATTTCGACTTTCGCCAACGTGGCCCAATTTTTACAAATTGTAGTCAAAATTTCGACGTTTAGAAGTAAACTTTAACAAATTTGATACATTCATTTTCATTACAACTCGAAATTCTGACTTTGAGAATGGATTTTTGACTTTAAACTCAGAAACCTCACTTTCCTGTACGTTTATATTAAGCAGTTGGCAACTTTAGGTCTACATTTCAACTTTTGGACTCTTATAATGGGGTGAGTGAACCAATTGGATTGTAAACAACTCTAAACCTTCCCCATAATAATTTAATTTAATGATAAAATTTGAAATTGGAATACTACATGTTTCGATTGTTAACCATCTTAATTAAAAATACGGCAAAATGGGTGAAATTAATTTTAAACAAGTTACATATTGACATTTTTGAGTTTTTTTTAGGGTTAATAAAGTAAATGATAAGAATGAAAAGGTCTACTTGAAAAATTAGAAAAAAAGGTCATTGCGCCAAAAAAAGGAACATCGCCTATATAAAGTTGAAAAGGTTAGAAATAATTCGACGTTTATAGTTCATTTTTCAGTAATGTCAGATCCAGCTTTCCAAATTTAAATCTAAATTATGACTTTAATTCGAAATTATGGCTTTGAGATTGAATTTGTGGGGTTGCGAACAGTAACCCGAATATGCGTTTTGAATTTTGACAAAATTAAGTTCAAAGTCTTGACTTTGGGAATTTCAATTTACTACGTTGATAATCCAACTTTTGCAAGTTTGATACCTAAATTTAGATTTCAACTAGAAATTCTCAGCTTGAGAAAGAAATTGACATTGAGTACGGAAATCCGACTCTGCTCTACCCTAATATTCAGCATATGGCAATATCAGGTCTATACATTTCGACTTTTGGCCACGGAATTTTGACTTTGGACAACGTTCATGGTCCAATTTTTAGGAACTTGACATCAAACTAAGTTCAAAATCCTTACTTTGGGAATTTCGATTGCGAACCTACGTTTATGATCAGTTTTTTTCGCATTTGAAACCTGATCTTGATTTCAACTCGATATTCTGACCTTGGTACCAGATTTATGATTTGAAACATTTTTGAAAATATCACCGAAAAACCGAAAATGGCCAATTTCGTTTTCATTTGCCCTAGTTTAAACGGTCGGAAATCGACGGTTTCTGTTAGCATCCTTCTATGGGCACTCTTTTTCGGAAAAGACTGCCCATAGAATTTGGTAGGTATAAGAATTTCCATAACACGCTAGATGTAGAAGCTACACGCCACTACTCTCTTATTTGTTATGGACGCCATAGTGGATTTTTATGGAATGAGATAGAGGACAGAAAAAGAGAAATAATCACGTGTCACACCCTATGCTTTTACATAAATTTACAAGAAAAATTCCAAAATCAATAATGTTTTACATTCATTTTTCAACAAAACACATACGGGTAGCTAGATCTTGGTGGATCAACATGGTTATGATGGCAATGTATTTAAATAATTTTCTTATTTGTTTTGTCCGCTATCTTATTCCCTCAAAATCCAATATGACATCCGTAAGAAATAAGAAAGTAGTAGCTTGTAGCTTCTACATCTCTCGTGCCCATGGACTGTGCCATTTTCAACCATTCAAGTTTTGACATTTTCAGTTTTTCGGTTATCTCAATCATTTTCAAAAATTTCAAATGCGTCTTTTTAGTCACAAAAACGTAAATTTTGCTCCTATTTAACCTACGCTGTATCTCTCACCGTTGCGGATACCTATCTCAATGGTGAGCCACGAATTTGAACCACCGTGTACATCGTTCAATTTTTAGGAATTTTAGATCCCAATTGAGTTTAAAGTTCTGACCTTGGGAAATTCTTGGCATTATGACTTTTGGAACGGCTTCTTGCTTTCAAGGTTTTGAAAAGTCTCCAAGAGGTATCTGTCCAAAAGACTCCTCTGGATTACTCTTGAAAATTAAACTTTGTTGAAAACTAACGAAGGATTCTGCAGTTTAAAAGCCTTGCAGAGTTTTCCGGGGTCATCAAGGTCAGTCCGTCGGAGCTCATTGTCAGAGATTTAAAGATTCTTACGGAACTTTAGGGACTTTTAAGCACCTTTCAGGGGCTTTAATAGTCGTGTATGTAAAAGCCTCTACCCAACTTCATTTTCCTCAGAGAGACGTAGCTGGCTCTTAAAAGCTTCGATAGTCCTTAAGAGTCTCTAGAAGAACTTCTTATAATCTTTAAGGGTGACTAATATGACTAATATGAGGATCCTGAACAGTTCTCAAGCACTTTTCAAGCTGTAAGAGTTTCTAAGCGTATCTTAAATAGCTTGGTAGTTTCTATGAGCACAGAAAGGTGTTCAAGAATTTTCAAGTAACTCCAAGGACAATCTAGCGTCGATGGACACATTTCAATGTCTTTGAAAGTTGTTTAACAACCCTTAAAAGTAGAGAGCATTATGCGCCCTTAACATTCTGCAACAGCTTTTATGGGCTTTTAAGGGTTTACGAGCGTTTAAGGGTAGCAAAGAAACTCCAAGAGCTTCTTAAAGTCTCCCACAAGCTTCAATTCTACACACGGTTGAAGAGCAGAACCTTTAAGATCCTTAATTTAAGGACCTTTATTAAAGGTTTGTATTAATAGTTGAGCTCTTAAAGATCTACGAAAGTTTTCAAGGCTTTTAAGAGTGCCAAATCACATTATCGGTACTTTTCAGTCAGTCTCCTTTTTAATCTTTAATCTCTCGACGAAAAATACACAAGAATGGGTTTTGACAATAACCGCAACGCGCGCCTTCAGTGGCTCATGGAAAATGCATTCAACTCGAAGCAAATAAATCACACTCAAAGTTTTGTGAATTATAAAAACTACGTGCATAGTATTATGTATTCAATTTAATTAATCAGTAGTAAATGAAAAGAAATTACTTTGCACTGCGGTGGAGTTTGAAGTTCATTATTAATTTCTTAAGAGTAATGGACATCTTTACAAACTTTACTCCACCATCGATCTTCAATCGCTGACCTGTTCGCTTTCTTCACAAGTGTTTAGATTTAAAAATAATGAGCAAAGTCACATAAATTATTAGGCCCAGTTTGTTTGCAAGAATAAAAAAATTTATGGAACGAGGACGCTTATTATTAATATCGAGCATTAGGTGTTGATTCCGATATCTTGGATTCTAAATTGCATTTGTTAAGCTGGATCAAAATGATACATTTCGAAAAGACGCATTCGTCGAAGGAGTGAAGTTACATTGAAAACGAAGTGTCGGGTACTCACAGAGAGAAAGTGATAGATGTCGGCGAGACGCATCCGTTGGTGGGGTCATATCTCCAAAACGGAGTGTCAAAAGAGGGTACTTACAAATGATACATGTTTGGTAGTAAGGTGTTCAGGTTGTCTCTTACATCAACCCTATTAATTGCATTCAGAGATCCATGGGCTCGGAAAAGTATGTTTTAGGCGATAAAACGTTCGATTTATTTTTATATTGTGCCGTTCTCAGTCTACTTACCTATTTATCAATGTTGAAAACACATTTATGAAAAATGACTGTTTCTTATACTAAAATATCATTTTTTTAAATACATAAGTACCTTAATGAAAGGATATAATTATGCCGAATTTATACCAAGACGGAGGTGGGATAATGTCAGTTTTTGACCACTGCTTTACGAAAGATAAGAACACATGCAGTTGTTTCTTGTTTACTCTCGTTTTCTTGCGTGGATTTGGCCATTTGGGTTCAGATTTTAGATGACTACGCTTATTTATTTACATTATTGGCTGTCCTTATTACTATTAATTAACCTAAGGTACGAAGCTATACAGTAACAAGCCAAGCATAACCAATTGCGGTTTAGTGTTTATACAAATTTGCATGATTGCTATGGAATCTGTGTATTCTGTATTCATTTCTACCACACTCCGTTTGTAATATATTCCATTTGTAACCACACAGCAGGGGGTGGGTGATCTCAATTAACTGGCGCGTTTTTCAAATTTTGGCAGGTTATAAAATTATTGGGATTATTGATTGTGAAGATGCGGAACAGCTGGTAATAATAATAATAATAATAATAATAAACGCAAAAGCCTAAACAGCACTTTAGACTCACAACATGACACACAACATACTGTAATATCTCCACCCTTAACTCAACCAACCACACAAACACAACTTCCTGAACAAACAAACGCAATAAATACAAGTAACGCAACATGCACTACAAAGACGCCCTCACCCAATAAAGTTACACGGCCTAGCACAGCTAAAAAACACAATACTCTTTCTTCTCAGAAACACACCACGTTATCACAACCCACTCGTACTCAACCCAAACGCAGCAACCTTAACAGCACTAGAGGCTCACAAAATACCGTAATGTCTCCACCGATAATCCAAGCAACAACACAAATACAACCTCAAGAACAAAGAAACACCATAAATACAATTAACGCAACATGCACTACAAAGACAGGTCCACCCAATAAAGTTACACGTCCTAGCACAGTTAAAAAACACAAAACTCCTTCTTCCCACAAACACACCACGTTATCACAACCCACTCGTATTCAACCCAAACGCAAAGCCAAAGAAACACTAACACAATAAACTCCATTTAATAAAGTTACAGGAATTATTATAATGATTTTTTTTTGTTTTGTTTTCCTCTTTCCTGATAGCGTTGGCTATTGTGCCCATCAATAGGTATGTTGGTAAGTATGAATTACATACTATCCCTAGATTTAAATGTACGTCTGTGATTTTTTTTTTTTTTTTGTAGGACCCTACATAACCTCACCAGACACAGACACAGACACTAATCGTCACTTGATTTTAATCCGTGCGATTAGTTAACCAGGCTAGACCTGAGCTCTCACAAGAAACACCGACCATAATAATAATAATTTATTGTCCAAACAGACTATCTAGTCTAAATACAGGACAAACTTAAATATTGTTCAATAAAAGCCGCACAGAAATATATAAAAATTAACAAAAATGTAACAAAAATAATAATGATAGAACAAAAATAATAATGATAGATTTATAACTAAAGCGAAAGAAAATTGTTAACAGAGTTATACAATAAACAAAATAAAGTCATAAATCAAAATACAATATTGGTAAATACGAGAAATTGTATTAGTGCAATGGCAAAAGCAAACAAGTTAAAAAGTAATCATAAACGATTTACATAAAGCGCATTTCCACTTGCATTCATTTCCCATTTGTAAGATGCAACTTCTGTTAAAATCGTAAAAATCCGGCCACAAATATGAAAGATAGCGTTGCACATGGGCAATCCATTGTTGACATGCTACTTCAATTTCAGTTTATGAGAAGAATTTCATTTCAATGCTTTTCTAAATAAGAAAGTTGGAACTGCGCATGCGCAAACCTAAATTTTAAAACTAATTTACTATAACTAACTAATAAACTAAGATTTTCCTTTGTTCCAAGCGCCTAAGTATCAAATTTCACTTAAATAGTTCCATAGATAAAAAAGTTGGAACGGCGCATGCGCAAAATAAAATTTTGAAACTGGCGCTAGATTTTCCTTTATTCCAAGTGCCTATGTATCACATTTCCGTTTTAAATTCCTTCCATAAATTAAAAAAAGTGGCAAACTGCGGCCATGCGCCAAAAACAAAATTTTTGAAATTGGGCGTTTGGATTTTTCCTTTTATTCGAAGTGGCTTAATGATCAAATTTCGTTTAAATTCTTCCATAAATAAAAAAGTTGGCACTGCGCATGCGCAAAACCAAATTTTGAAATTGCGTTTGATTTTCCTTTATCCCAAGTGCCTATGTATCAAATTTCGTTTAAATTCTTCCATAAATAAAAAAGTTGGCACTGCGCATGCGCAAAAACCAAATTTTGAAATTGGCGTTTGATTTTCCTTTATCCCAAGTGCCTATGTATCAAATTTCGCTTAAATTCTTCCATAAATAAAAAAAGTTGGCACTGCGCATGCGCAAAACCAAATTTTGAAATTGGCGTTTGATTTTCCTTTATTCCAAGTGCCTAGGTATCAAATTTCGTTTAAATTCTTCCATAAATAAAAAAGTTGGCACTGCGCATGCGCAAAACCAAATTTTGAAATTGCGTTTGATTTTCCTTTATCCCAAGTGCCTATGTATCAAATTTCGTTTAAATTCTTCCATAAATAAAAAACTTGGCACTGCGCATGCGCAAAACCAAATTTTGAAATTGGCGTTTGATTTTCTTTTATCCCAAGTGCCTATGTATCAAATTTCGTTTAAATTCTTCCATAAATAAAAAAAGTTGGCACTGCGCATGCGCAAAACCAAATTTTGAAATTGGCGTTTGATTTTCCTTTATCCCCAGTGCCTATGTATCAAATTTCGTTTAAATTCTTCCATAAATAAAAAAGTTGGCACTGCGCATGCGCAAAACCAAATTTTGAAACTGGCGTTTGAATTTCCTTTATTCCAAGTGCCTATGTATCAAATTTCGTTTAAATTCTTCCATAAATAAAAAAGTTGGCACTGCGCATGCGCAAAACCAAATTTTGAAATTGGCGTTTGATTTTCCTTTATCCCAAGTGCCTATGTATCAAATTTCATTCAAATACTTTTATAAGTAAAAAAGTTTGCAATTCGGTTTATAAATGGTCGAGATGCGAAAAGGGCACTGTGAATTTTGAATCGATTCGATTCAACTTTTGGCATTGCGTATTATATGGCTAAAGCTATGCCCATATTGAATTTCATGCAATTCAGTTCATAACTAACGGAGATGTAAAAGCGATCGAACATTTCTAAACAAAGTTATCGTTCACACGGACAGATAGATGGACAGACAGACAAAGGAACAGACGGAGAGACCACCCGGCAGGCGACAGATAGCAATGCAAAATTATAAACGATCTCTAGGATCGTTAATAAACGGCAAAAGTGTAAAATTATGGAACATGTAAAAAACGGTTTTTTTGTTTTTTTTTACAATAACTTTTTTTGTAAGCGGTACAGAAAAAATTCCTTCCTTGGTACAAGACTCGACACCTTAACGAACCAAATAGCGAAAAAAGTAGAAGAATAGCTCTTAAGATAAAGAACTAGTAGCGTCGCAAAACGAGCGGACGGACGGACGGACGGACGGACAGCCGGACGGACGGACGGACGGACGGACGGACAAAGTGGCCACAATAGCGCATTTTTTTTTTATTTTTGTGGAAATGCGCTAAAAATGTAATTTTGTTTCAATTCCTTCATCATAGCTAGACAAAGAACATAAAAACTCGCCTCGTCTAATTGCAAACCGATCTTTCTGTACATGCACGTTGTAATATTATTTCTCAAACTTTCGAATCGACTTCATAAACAAAACTTTTCGAAAAACTATTAAAATGAAGGGATCTCGTACTTACAGAAGGATCGACAAAAACACATTTCGAATCTCCAAAATGGTAAACGCATCTTTGATAACACATAAAAAAATACATTTGAAAAACGAATAAAGCCCTATTTTCTATTCCGTTATCCCCTAAAAACTTTTAAAATGAAATAAATTTGCCTTTCTATACTACCCCAACTACAAACGAGTTTGCCCCAGATGCGGCCACAGATTTGCATCATTGCAAATCCCTTAAGTGGCGTTTCTATTATCGCAACATAAATTTTAAAATTACGCTCATGTGTGTGGCATTCACTCATGCCAAGCACCGACTATGCTTTATAAACGTAATATTGAAGTACCGGTGTAGCTGAAAGGGATTTTCAATTTATTTTATTGAAATTGAAATACTTTTTTAGCAACAAACAATCACGGGCGTATTTCTCCCAATCGCAAAATGAATTTTTCCACTAATGCATAAGTCAAATATTTCATTTCATTATCAGAATAACGTAATAGATCCGAAATTGATTGAGCGCCAGTATGGCTACAATCTTTTCCTATTCATTCCGAAACTTTATTCTCCTTGTTGGAGTATATTTCAAAACATTAATGGATTTTTCCAGTCCTCCTCCTTACATCAGGGCTATAAGTAATTACTTAAGAGCAAATTTATTGTACACGTATATATTTAATTAACATTATTTAAAAATAGGAATTGGAAAAGTTTCTGAAACTCCAAAATGTAGACGCACTGCAATATCTGTTATTAAACCGTCAAACTTTGTTCGAGAGTTAAGATATTTATCTTTTTCCAATTTCTGAAGATACTGTTTTAAGTACGGGAATTTTAGGCGTCACCCCCATTAACATTTATATTGCGACCTTAAAGCAACGGCGCTGTCGTATTAATTAAACCCAGACAAAAGTTTAACGAAGCGTTAATTATTCCAAATATTCTATAAATTAGATTCAAATCTACATTTGTATTACGGACAGGATTCGACAATTAAAGAAAGGATGCAATAGGCCTCTAATTTCTCTTAGAAGTATTAAATTTGCGGAGATCAAAAACCAAGAAGGAAATTAGAAAAGTTATTTACTTTTAGGTTTGTTTTATGTAGAATAAAAGGAATTGAAATTGAATAAATTAGCATATACTTCCTTGGGTTGGGTATAGACCGCTCCAAACATTTCCATTTTTATGCGGAAACACATAATGTAGTACAGGTAGTATTTATTGGAGTCGCCTTATCTTAATGGTCTATCGAATGTAGGGTGAATTATCGCGTAACACTTAAGTAATTTTCATGCGTATAAATTATTTACAAAATTTACACCCTCAATTACTTTCATTTCCGAAATACCTGCAGTGTATTTTTAATTTATTGTGTACTAAGGGCGATAAAATCTAGGAATCCTTGAATTTATTTCGATCATTTTGGAATCCGTTCCACGCTGGCTCCTCCTTTTCAAACTTGTATGAACTTAATTACATCAAATTCTCGTTAAAACTACAAAAATAGTGCTTGGAGACAAATCCGCTAAAATTAATTTGGTGGGTCCCATTCAGTTCTTTTGCGTTTAAAACAAAAGTGCCAAGAATGGCTCAAAGTTGTTTGGGAAAACGTCAAAATAATCAACGCCAAGCAAATGAACTTCTTCCATCTTCGTTGAACGCGCATACTTTCTAATAAACATGCGCCTCAATTTAATTGATAATTATGTGATTTGTTTATATAAAATTAATTATATTAATAGTCACATGAACAGGCCCTTTTGATAATGTAATATAGTAATACTTATCACTTTGACATCGATGTTTAGACTAACTCTAAACAGTAGACGCAGTTCAATTTGCTTCTAATAAACCTTATACCTAGAGGGCATATCATATTTTACAGTAAGAATGCGTCATATGCGCGTTTATTCCTTATCACCGGTGACTAATCCTGTATCGACGTGATGGTGCCTTGACATTGTTCATTTTTTACACTTTACGTTACCAACATAGCATAATATTTTCTTGTCCAGTATAAGACGATCTGAGATTGATAATTATTTTACTGGAATTTATTTTTTTACTTATGATTAAATGTTTCTTCCTTTCGCTGCTTTACATAATCAAGGAAATTGCTGCAAAAAAGTCGAGATCTTTTTTCTCATTAAGAAAGTAATAATTATAACTTTATTGAAACATTCTTTTTTAAATAGTAACTGGAGAGGGTTTACGTTCAATGGTCCTTCGCAAATGAAAACAGAGCCCTTTAGAGCAGTATCTTGCATATCCCAGCACTTCTTTGTCCTACGGGAACAGTGCAATATCTTGCATGATCATCACAATTTTAAAATGTAATTTTTAGATCTCGGTTTAATTAACTTGAAGGTAGGTGAAATTATTAAATAATTTCCACCTTTCATAATGAAATTAAAAACAAAGTCGTGAAAAGTATACAATTATAATGAAAGGCAGTTACATCTCGACAAGAGGCATAAATTTCGCTTAGGTATACGATCCAGTTTAAACGAATTAAGTAAATTATGTTTATTTTCGTTTAACTGAATATTAAAGAATTTATTTTTCCATATTCAGGCTTTTAACAATACAAAATTGAATGAAAGGTGAAATAATAGTATTATACGTACGTTTATTCATTTATTTTATAGCAAATCTTAAAATGACATTTTAATAGGTTTGAATGAGTAGGCTAAGCCGTTCTTTAACCGTAAGGATAGATAAAGTAAAACAAATGATTGTGCATTCTAATGACATCTGGCATCCTTATTTCAAATGCACGATATAAAATGACGTTCAGAACGTATGACAATTATGATTTTATGGAAACAATCGCGATGGCAGAACCAAAGCTTGCTATTTTTGACGTCTTTGAATTAAATTCAGAATTGTCAGAAGCTTTACAATGATTTATATGGCTTCTGCTATAAAATAAAGTTTTGTATTATACACGACGATAAATGGAAACTAACCATCTCGTGAAAGTTAATTCACTCAATGGTTAAAATATCCCTTTATCGTCTTGTATAATAAATAAGCATTATTGTAGCTTACGAACTAATTAACGTTAAAATGTCATTTACAGGATGTCTTAAAGCGAGATTTTGAGAGGCATCTGTCCATTAATCAGCTTGAAAATGATTCACGAATCAAAATTTTTTAGCAACGGGCCCATTCCTGTCTTAATGATGACGTCGGTATGCAAAACTTTCATATATATGATCCAAAATTCATCCAAAGAGGTTTAGGAGCTTCCATTAGATCCCAACGAAAAATGACTTAGTGCACATCGCCGGAATTACATTATTAACATAATATATTGTAGCAAATATTCCAGACATTGGGGCGCCATCAAGGCGATAAAAGATTAATTCACCGGCGAAAAAGAATAAAAGCGTGTGACGCATTCTTTCCTTGATGTGATACGCATTTTTTCGAAAATGTCCGTGATTTTTCCTAGAAACTTTTCGTTTACTATAAGCAAATTCAAGCGTGTTTAATAGCAGCTCCAACATCGATGCCGAAGGGATTATTAGTAAAGTTTCGCGCTTGTCTGTTATAAATGTGAGTACCTTGTTAGTGATAGGTAATAAGTATCCCTTATAAATCAATCTGTTCAAGCACTGTTATAAAGTCATTATTAATTTCATTATTTTAATTCATTTTTATATTTAGGGGTTTCCACCCTCAATATAATGGTATTAAATTTAGGGATGACATTTTTACATATTATAATGTAATTAAACCATAAATGACGGGTCTTAGGATTTTCCCTGCAGTCGCCAAGGACAGAATATAATAAATTTATTCCTTTTTTTTGCACCATACTGTATAGTAAAACCGTGATAAATAATAATAATGTTTATTTATCCTGTTCCGACATAGAGATGTATAGAACAGAGTCAAACATGAGTAAGTACAAATCGCACAGGGTTTTCTTTTTGTGGTTGTAATGATTTCTATTTCAGCCATTTTAGGTAGGTTCGTATGACTAATATCAAGCAGACTGTCAACTATGCCACTTGGATTTCAAAAGCTCGGTACTGTAATAAATTATCTCAGGGGTCATCAGACAATAAACATGTTGGCTTACCCTATACTTACAATTTGCAACTCTGGGGGAAAACTACAAACAAAGCCATCTAACTTTAAAGTCGACACGACAGACGTTTCGAGGCACTTTTGAATCTCGGTAGCAATCGCTTGATATAGATGGCACGAATGAACTCCCACGTTGTGTAATCGGTTCTTTTATGTTTTTGATATCAGGAAAACCTTCTGCAGGACAATAACCCCGGCATAGCCCACACAAATACATGAAATAACACAACTACGGCAACAAAATGCAAGAGAAAATACAGAAATAAAACATCACAAATTGTACAAATAAATCAGGTAACCAAATCGAATGCATTCATAAAAACAACACACGTGCAAGTAGAAAACGATAAATCAATTTAGTATAAAAACAGATTATAACACATGTACAATCAATCGAGATAACACAACTCATGAAACGGTAAACTGCATGAACAAAAAAATGACGCATCAAAAGCATAGCTCTACTCTAAGCATCGACTTACAAGCATCTACAGAGGCATAGTCCTGGCACAGATATCTGTGGTCCTGGTGTCGTTGCATTCCAAAGTATGATATTTGGTAGAGATGTTCTACAGACCATGGGGAATAATTCCTGATATGGAGCCACCTCAATTTTTTCCGTAGGGACCCTATCGGAAGTAACGCGAACTTATAGAAAACGCACTGTAGCGTCTATATTGTTGGAGATAACAAGATTAGTATTTTTGTGAAAACTGTTAGAAATGATCAGATCCACAAATTGATATTAAACATGATCGGAAGTGATCTTTAAAACAACCGAAAGTAATACAGTTTTGTTGAAAATGTCGTCCATTGTCGGAGGTAACGATGTAGAGTAGGTAGTATAATCTGTTTGTAATTATTGGATCCACAATTGGCGTACGGCCTGACCGGAAGTTCAATTCCGTGCAACCGGAACTGAAATTCCCTGCAACCGGTGGTGGAAATTGATATAATCCATCAATATTTTACACAAAAAGTGTAACACATATTCTATGCAAGGAAGTCTTGCGGTAATAAATTTACAGTTCCTTGTGCAGGACCCAAAGCAGCGGCAATGGATAAATTCTAAACAATTCTCTGAGGCCTCAGGTAACAGTGCATTTCCAATAAAATTGTATTACTTCCGGTTGCTGTATCAATTTGTAGATTTCATCAGTTCTAACATTTTTCATAGAACACTAATTTGTTATCTCTATAATGACATACAGTGCGTTTTCTATAACTATGTATTAATTCCGGTTTATCACTTCTGTTAGGATCCCCACGAAAAAATGTTAGGTAGCTCAATATCTAGAAATGATCTCCATGGTTTAGAGTACCTACATCTCTCCAAAATTTCATGCATTCTTCACGAAATGCGCGATTCTGCCAGTTTGGGGTCTAGGACAATGGGGGTTTACAGTGTAGTTGAATTCCGCAGTTCTAATTTAATAAGCGTGTAGCTGAAACTATAAAACATTTTTTTGGACAGTAAAAGTTTATTTAAAAATAGAGGCTGATTAGCAAAAAAATAATGAACATGTGCGGTTTTAAAGGTTTATTCAAAACGATATGATTGTGGCGGGCTCTGTGACGTAATAAGCCCGACCAATCAGCTCCTAGAACCATTCAGATGACATAACGACTTGGCAATATTGCAGGAGAATGGCATTTATAACTTGCGTCATCTGTCACAGGCACTTGTCACTTTCGTGCTAGATGCAGTTAAACATCCCTCTCAAAACGTCAAATGTGACAAACGTCAGACCCTCGGGTAAGGTTGCCAGCTCACTTCTACGTGATTGGTTGTAGGTTTGTGACGTATTTAGTCTGAAGCGTTTCAAATTCGGACTAAAAACACAGCTTTTCAATAATTTATTTTGGGTTTATTTTACTCGCAAATAAAAATTGAGGACACACGGGTCTTTTTATTTTTAATGTACTTTGTAGATCAGAAATAAAAAATGAAGGCGGGATGAGCCCATTGCCCGAAAACAATTTCCCGAAAGACAATTCCCCGAAAACAGTTTCCCGAATGGACAATTGCCCGAATGGAAAATTTCCCGAAACACAATTGATCGAAGATTGAAGAACAATTGACGAAAGGAGAATTGACCGAAAATTGTATTTTATCACAACTTTATAAATTTAATAAGTCCCTACATCCCATTAGTCTTAACACTATAATGGTTTCAAATGCCTCCACAACATCTGCAGTAGGAACGAATGCTAAGGCTGACAGTAATCGGAGCTTTAAAGCAAAATCTGCATCAGTTTCGTACCTTCTTTTTAAACCGTCTGACTGAATTCAATAAGTGACGTTAATTAATTATTATAGTATTAAGACTAATGGGATGTACTTATTAAATTTATAAAGTTGTGATAAAATACAATTCTCGGTTAATTCTCCTTTCGGGCAATTGCCTATTCGGTCAATTGTGAATTGTCCATTCGATCAATTGTGTTTCGGGCAATTGTCCATTCGGGCAACTGATTTCGGGGAATTGTCTTTCGGGAAATTGTTTTCGGGCAATTGTCCAGGAAGGTATTTTTTTTTACTTATGGCGCATTACTAAAGTGACAAATGCCAGCAACAGGTATTTAAGTGAAAGTAGATCATCACAGATACAAACACACATATTAAAACAGAAGAAAAGTTAATTAGAGGGCATCCCTTCTCGTATTGCTAAACACAAGTTTTGCAGCCTGCACGAAATGAAAAACGAAACATATACAACGACAAATGCGGTGCTTTTTTTCACGGAAATAATTGGTTAGATCAAACATCCAGGGCGACATCACACTGATAATCCACTCACACGTGAACATGTAAAGAAATACTTAAAGAAACAATATAAAGGCATAATAACCTGTACAGTATGACAAACAAACATGATTCAGTAACGATACATACCTAAACAAAATGTTGAAGTATGACCGAATTTGATATCAGCATTTTATGCAAACCTTACAAATGAGAAATAACCAAATGTCCAACTCCGCTAATACAGGATATGCGAGTTCGAATTCCGAAGTTGTGGGGAAGAGTCAATTTTCGCATGTATGCGGACGCGTCTATCGTTTTTAAATATATGCGGCCGGAGCAACAAAAATAGTCCGAACCGTAGTTTTTATTTTTTATTTAAAAAAAACTGTTTTTGCATAACACTTCTAAAAAATTGTTATCGTGGAAATCGATAAACTTCGCGCTCTCTCTCTCTCTTAAAAATGGTCGCACATGCGCAAATAGACTGTCGACGGCAGTTTCTTTGAATGTAACGCGTCTTTAGGAAGTCATTGACGAGTGAAGTAATTAGTGTAGGTATGACATGTGCTCTGCGCGTAGGAATTTTTATCGATTTTTTCGATGCCGGTAAAATGTATATTCAAATTTCAAATTTTCAAAAACTAAGTTTGGATTCGTTACTTAAAATTAAAATTCGTTTGTTCACAGATATACAATGATTAAAAAACTGGCATCACTTAAATAATGAGTACTGCGTATACAGGGTGTTTCAGATGCAGTAGGATTACACGTTATTATTGAAGATTTTTTTTAAATTTTTATTGCATATTGTCCCAGATGAACAATAAGTAAATTTTGTAATAAATAGCGCACTAAATTAACTAAAACACGCCGAGAGCAATCCACTGAAAACTCTCTTAATTATTGAAGATAAAGAAAAATTTAAAGAACCGGTCCGATTAAAAGTTATAATAATGACTCCATAGTTATCTACAAGTTATAAAAAAAAGTTGAATGTCAAAATGAAATTCAGACGGCCATTACAGGCATAACTTTCTTTTTTTTAAATGGGTACCATATTGGATTTTCGCATTTTCGCAAGAAAACTTTTCTCTTTTTGATTATGTAAGATATTAATTATTTTTGCCTGTAAACCAAGTAAGCTAATCTAATTTTTTTAGTCGTTTATCTTTCGTCGTTAAATAAAGAATAAAGAAATATTTTTTAGTCATCTAAAAATTAAGTACGCGCCAACAGTTTTTAATAGGCGAAATATGTTTAGTCTTCATTTAACAATGAAGGGTCAAAGAATGATTAATTAAAAACTTGACCAATAGTCTTGATAAGCAAAAGTAAGCCTAACGAATTATGCACTTTACTCAGTCATGAGATACCTATATCTTACATCGTTGAGAAGAGAATAAAAGGCTCTCTTTAATCATGTAAAAATCCAACATTGCACTCATTCAAAAAAAGGAAGTTGATATTCATACGTCGGTAACCGCCATCTTCAATGTTAGTTGGACATTATTTTATTTCGAAGTGCGAAACTTTCATATTAACCTTTTTTGTGTAACTTTGATAATTATAGAGATATTTAATCTTTAAACTGCGTATTTCAGGTTTTTTTTAAATAACTTTTATTATTTTTTGTACCTATCCGTTCACATTTGTAAGCAGTAAAAATTCATTTGCAAAATTCATTTCTAATTCCGCACCCCAAAAAACCGCAATTTGGAGAGGTAGCGACTATTGGAATGTTTTCCGTGTGAAAGTACCTACCTACCATATTTTACTGACCTAGGGGAGTTTTCGGCGAGATTTGAGTCAAATGAAGTCCAGCCAGTGCGAATGTTCGCTGATTTGAATAAGGTGCGAACGACAACATTCTAATTGCGTAAATTCAGCCAATTATGCACAAACAAGTAACCCAATAGGTATGTGTTAATGAAATTAGCCATAAAAACTACAGTACCTACTGCCGGAGTCTGTTTTTGTACCTACCTTTTGCATCAACTATCAACTTGTCTTTTATATTTTGTTTGCTGCTTTCTTACCTTATAAATCTTTTCTAATAAGTACTTTCTTTTGTTTGCAGGTGTTTGTGTACGAACGCACGGTTTATCGTGAGATAAAGGAGAGATTAAAAACGCACGGAATATCAAACCTGAGTTCCGTTGAATTATCAAACTTCTTTAGTCCATGGTACGCCCAGCACATGGGAAAAATCAAGGTGGCAAGCGGAAACAAGACGGTGGAAAGTTGGTGTCACACGAAGCTGCGCGTTCACTACTACATATTCTCATATCCCAGTCTTTTAAAGATACATTCCAATCCGCAATTGTTGAGCGTCTTAAATGGTCTCTTGCAAAATGAAGCACTACTTCAACTCGACATGCGTTCGTTAGCACCTGCGTTTAAGGATCCGGAAAAGCAGCAGTGGTTCGAAGAGGTACTGGACAATTATTTAAAATTATGGGAAGTCAATTTGTGACGGGAAGTGATGGCATTCAGTGATTGCGTATTTCCAGTGGATGTGATAACCGAGTGTGATAAACTTGACGCCTACTTGTTAAGGACATATAATCACGATACTCAGGATTAGAAAAGAAAAACAATTTTGTATAAAATAAAGCGATTTATGTCTTCGAGAGAAGAGAAGGGTTTAGAAATACAACTTACAAATTTCCGACATGTTTTTTTTAATTAATTGGTCCACTATACTAAGTAAAGTTAAAAAATAATCAGACATTATAAAGTTAATCACAGAATTTTAAGTAGCGATCCGGTCACTGTACGATTAGTCGAAGATCAGGTGAATTTCTTAAATATTGACATTTGAACACAAGCTTGTGTGTCTTTCCCTAGTTTTTTGCCGTTTACCACCATTACTCGAGGGGTCTCGACGCGAATAAGGCGAAATTTGAACCTCTGCAAAAAAAGTGTTCAGATGACAATCCTTGGAGCATATTTGACTGTCAAATATCTACCTTATTGCCGTATTTAAAATCTACATCAGTGACGTACGGTTCGGGAATAGCCACCGAATCGCCAATGATCACTCCTCGACTTTCAGCCAAATTAAAAACGGTGACGGCGAGACAAGTTCCTAACTTACTGACCAAACAGAATGTACTAAAAATGATTAGTTGTTAATACCAAAAAAAAAGCCATTATATAATTTATAATTGTACATAGTTACTATTTATAAATGTACTCTCACTGTAAAAATGATCAATGTGTATATATATAGAAATTAATATTTAGTAAAGAGTGTAACTTACAAAGGTACTCCGTCTTCATTGTAGACAGAACAAACTACTTTTCCCAGAATGACCTTTTCCTCATTTAATCCCTCTTGTAGATCTTCGAATTCGATGTGTTCCAATTTGACGGTGGTCCGTCCGCTGAGTGACGTATAAGATCCGCCACCATATGGTCCTAGTTGTTTGGCATCTATGGACTATTCAAAAGGGTTAATAATGCACTAAGTATATGGAGCTTTAAATTCTTATCAATTTCAGGGATACTAATATTAATACAATTGGTATGAGAGTTCTACTGAATAAATTTCCTAGTAGATGAAAAGACCTGCTCCGATGTAAATATGTCTACTAAAAACATATCACTTATTTATCATTTATTTATATTCATGTGACACCAAAAAGTCAAAAGCTGTCCATTATTTGCATCCCAAAATAAAAGGCTAAAAGTAATTAACCTGCCTGTGTAATTTGCTGTAATCGCTTAGCTTTCATTCTACCGGAGTTATTGACGAAATCCGTAACTTGCTCCAAATATTTTTCCAACTGAGTGGTTTGGACTTTCGGCGGATCCCAGCCTGGCTCGTACGATGACGCAATATTGAAAGAGTTCAAGGCCATTTCGAATTCTTCCTGGTACTTCAAGGTCTGCAAAACAATTTCTACAAAATAATCGATTAAATCGAACTAAAAGCCTTACAATCGCTTTGTTGTAGTGTAAATCTGGATTACTTTTGGCAGCAATGTCTTTTTCCTGCAAAAAACTGTGATTAGCATCAGTACAGCAGGGGGCAAGAACTCACTGCGTGTATATATGCGTTCAAGCATAACTTTAATGTCTTAGGAGACTGTGATAAGCCGAAAAATGATGATAAATGTGCATTTCCTAGAATAATCCACGAGAGGCCATCATTCGGATCAAGTTGCACGGCCTCCTTAGCCAAAGATAAACCATACTCGACAATTTTTCGTTTTTCCTCTGCGTTTGCAACTGATTTCTGTCTAGATGTCATTGATAAATTCCTAAGAGACACTTTATTCTTACCCTAAACAACACTTATTAGCATAGACAAAGGACACAAAAACCGGTTACATTATTTAAAGCTCCATTAAAACAGTTTTCCGCTTCCTTAATATTGTCATTTTTCCAATAGCATTCGCCTAATTCGTTCCACGCCTCCACTAGTTTTGGATCTAATTTTACAGCCTTGGACAGGAAATCTTCCGCTTCCTTAGAGTAGTGAGGTAAAACGTTTAAGGCTTTACCTTTCAAATAGTAAAATGTAGCTCTGTGGGCCTTCACCACCAGGTCTGCATTGTATGCTCGTTAATCAACTGACAATGTAATTTGGTACACACCTTGATGTTCGTTTAACAATGCCAATGTATCGTCTAACACCTTCTGCACTGCCTGATTTTTGTGCTTTGCTTCGTCGATTGAACGATTCTCAAAGTAATGATCACGGAATCTGTATAACGCCTCCACTTTATCCTGTAATCAGTGTCAATTAGTCCAATATTGAATTTGTGGGCGCTGTTTAATTGAACACCTGTTTCAATTAGGTCACTTACGTTTAACATTTTTAAAGTATCATCAACGTTCACATGAATCCTTAGAGATGCCATGTCGTTCTCATCTAAAGAAGTGCACATTTTTTAAATAAAATTATTGTAAAATACTTATATCTAAATTCTTAAAACTAAAAACAAATTTGAGGTTATCTTTCAATGTAGTTAACATTGGTAGTGTCTCTGCAGCTGGCTGCGGGAGTTACGTCAAATGCAATGGTTGCATTCGCAAATTCCTAGTACTAGCCGGTATAGCTTAATTTGGCTCTTAAATCAAAACATATTGGATTTCTGTATGTTTGATGGTTTCCGAAAAACAACAGTTGACAAATTTGTTGCACTTTGGTAACTTTGAGTGTGCTACTAAAAACAACTGATTAATTTCTGTTCAACTCCGACCTGCGCCATTGGTTACAGATGAAAACATTTTTGTCAAAATCAGTGACTGATCACGGATTACCCAAAAGGTACAATAGACCACAGCCTAAAGGTCCAAACGTTTGTGGGAGCCAAAGCGATATTATCGTAATGAAAATGCTCCAGGGGTTCACAAAGGCACAGAAATTAATATAGTTTAGTGACCGTTGTTGGATTAATCCGCCTCTGAGGACGAAAGAAATCAAAATCAAAGTTGTGTTAGAGAATTGGATAAGGTTTCAACTGACTTTTCAGGCGACCAACCATTAAAAGTCAAATGTAAGATTTGAAGGCCTGTAGTAGAGTTTGCTATTCCAAATGCAGTGGTGCCTGGTCTTTATCTGTAAATTTTAGTTCTTTAATTGATTGACCATATAAGAAGCTAAGAAGGCAATCCGAACTTTTTACGATTTTTCCATAACTTTTAAAACTCTTTTCCGGGCATTATAGTAGGCTTTTCCATGGTCTGTAACCGTCAATAATTGTTTTGCCTGAAGGGGAGCATCAAATCCGTACTTTAAGAGACTGTGGAAGACACTAAAAGGCAATCTGAAACCCTCTCGTCTCCCAAACATCTACCGTAACTTCATACCTCCATCTCTAAGCCTTCCTAGAGCTGTTTGGATATTTCCAAACGCATTTGGACCTTTACGATGCGATTTTATAATTTTTAGACGTTTTCTAAGGTTTTTTGGGCTCGTTATAAGTCCCTTCCAAGAACTGTACAACGAGCGTACATATAAAAACAACCTCAAAATGGCTTTAAAAATGTAAAAACTCATAAGGCATCTATGCAGCGTACTAGAAAATTACATTTTTCCCATTTTTCCGGTTTCCCGAATTCAAAAATAATTAATGAAGTCATGCGCAGATGCAGAAATTTTCAAGCTACAGGAAACCTATTTCCAACTTAGCTCTAAATTCATTATGGGAGAAAATAATTCTGTATAAAGAAATCCCTATGGTGCGTAAACCGTTTCGACACTATGCATATGCTCTGAAAGTAATCTAATAGGTTCGGGAAGAGTTCTAAAAGGATTTAAACGTGCTTTAGAGTGCAACATCATTCGAAGTTTTTTTAGAGCTTTATAGACGTTTTACCGAGTTTTATAAACTTACATTTCTCATCTGCCAGATCACTTTAGGTTCTCTGGAAAGCTTTTTTTCCAGTTTTTTTCAAGAACACACCAGACAAAACCTTTACTAGAAATATTCAATATTGTTCCAGGGTCTAGCTCTAGCCCGTCTAGCTCTGACAAGAGCATAGAAAGAATAAAGTGCGCTTATGCTTTTTAACAATGAACGATATACAAAAAGTACCTACTATATTCCACTGTACGAACGGCGCCCCTGTACATATAAGTTCGCGGCAAAATACGCATCGATACGGTAGCCACTACCATCACCTAAATAGATGGCGCAATCTGTGGCTAGCTTTCATTCAAAAATCAATCGTCGTTAACAACCGCGCGTTTAGATGGCGCGTTTTATAAAGTAAGAAACCGAAAAATCTAGCAGTTCAGCTGGACGAGTTGGCGCAGTGTCGTTGCGCAGAAGGTTGTTCGTGGTGCAGTGCATTGTTATTATTACAAAGGGTAATCTTCGAGCTACGAAGGTGTAACTGTTTTGAAAAAGTGTTGTTATTAAATAAAACGTGCTTCTCGATTATCGTAGTCATGTTTCGGGAGGGATATATAATGGAGTTTTAAGAAATAAGTGCACCTGCAGCCTCGAATACGAGGAGTATACGATGGAGTAGTGTTTTTAGTGTCCTACATTATTTTTGCTCAAAATAGTGCCGCCTCTGATTACCTGGATATCTATTAGGGTACAACAATGACAGTGAGAAACATCCCTGCAGATAAGGTGAGTTTTATTCTTAACCGCACCCTTCCTGTTGGAAATGTGGTTGCGAAGACATACGTGATACGGCGACCTACTTCTTTACCCCACATATTTTTTCTAAATCTGCACAAATGTTTATAACTAATGCGGGTGATAAGAGCGATTAACGCATCTTCGTGGTAGCAATTGATAATCAATTCGGCACGTAACCGCCTGCGATTTCACAAGTGCCTCGTTTCTTTAAAGCAAGTTTTCATTTATCCGAAACATTTAAAAATAAAATTGTGTTATTGTCAACGAACTGCATGATTCACCTCCGAAGAGGTTGTTACCCCCCTCCGTTCAATTACCATGAAATACTGTTATTGCTGTACTTCCCACAATTTGATTGTTTTTATTATTGTTGTCGGACGTTCCACGGGATTTTAGTACGACGGTTTCCAGGAATGTTTTTAAATTTTTTAAACGAAAGGCGCCGAGCGAATTAAAATTTCAATTTACAGAATCCAGTATATAATGAAAAACCTCGTCGAAACCCTTGTGTAATGAGAAGTTTGCCTGATTCCAAGTCTTTTATTATTAAATTTTCTCTGATGTATTTTAGATAATTTGCTGTCTTTTTGTTTGACCCGAGCGAGACCCGAGGTTTGACCATTTTGATAGGACATTTCATTTATTAAAAAATGCTAAAAGTTTTAAATATACGAGCGTGTTTTTTTTTAAATATTTTACCTAACTGTGAAGGAATCCGTACAAAGGGCCCAAAAAATGTATGTTAGCACTATGCCACCAAAAATTAGTTGTTGCCGAGATACCTTTGCAATTTTTGTTTCCATGGGAAATCGTATTTAATTTCAAGATCCAAAGGCGATTTTCAGCAACTCATTTTTGATCGCCCGTTATACCGCTTTCATTCATT